>NC_092786.1:16796277-17101277 GCF_047496795.1 Chiloscyllium punctatum
CTGTTTTAGAAACTCTGTTTCAGCCCCTCTGTTTCGCGCCCTCTGTTTCGCTCCCTCTGATTCAGACCCTCTGTTTCTGGCCCTCTGTTTCTGGCCCTATGTTTCAGCCCCTCTGTTTCAGACCCTCTGTTTCGCGCCCTCGGTTCCGCGCCCTCTGTTTCAGCCCCTCTGTTTCAGCCCCCCTGTTTCAGACCCTCTGTTTCGCGCCCTCTGATTCAGCCCCTCTGTTTCGCGCCCTCTGTTTCGCGCCCTCTGTTTCGCGCCCTCTGTTCCGCGCCCTCTGTTTCAGACCCTCTGTTTAAGACCCTCTGTTTCTCACCCTCTGTTACAGCCCATCTGTTTCAGACCCTCTGTTTCAGACCCTCTGTTTCGCGCCCTCTGTTTCAGCCCCTCTGTTTCGCGCCCTCGGTTTCGCGGCCTCTGTTTCAGACCCTCTGTTTCAGACCATCTGATTCAGCCCCTCTGTTTCAGACCCTCTGTTTCAGACCCTATGTTTCTCGCCCCCTGTTTCAGCCCCTCTGTTTCTCGCACCTTGTTTCAGCCCCTCTATTTCAGCCCCTCTGTTTCAGCCCATCTGTTTCTCGCCCTCTGTTTCAGCCCCTCTGTTTCTCGCCCTCTGTTTCTCGCCCTCTGTTTCGCGCCCTCTGTTTCAGACCCTCTGTTTCGCGCCCTCTGTTTCGCACCCTCGGTTTCAGACCCTCTGTTTTAGACCCTCTGTTTCTCGCCCTCTGTTTCGCGCCCTCTGTTTCAGACCCTCTGTTTCGCGCCCTCTCTTTCAGACCCTGTTTCAGACCCTCTGTTTCAGACCCTCTGTTTCGCGCCCTCTGTTTCAGCCCCTCTGTTTTGCGCCCACTGTTTTGTGCCCTCTGTTTCGCCCCCTCTGTTCCGCGCCCTCTGTTTCAGACCCTCTGTTTCAGACCCTCTTTTTCTCGCCCTCTGTTTCAGACCCTCTGTTTCAGACGCTCTGTTTCTCGCCCTCTGTTTCACGCCCTCTGTTCCGCGCCCTCTGTTTCAGACCCTCTGTTTCAGACCCTCTGTTTCTCGCCCTCTGTTTCAGCCCCTCTGTTTCAGACTCTCTGTTTCAGACCCTCTGTTTCGCGCCCTCTGTTTCAGCCCCTCTGTTTTGCGCCCACTCTTTTGCGCCCTCTGTTTCGCCCCCTCTGTTCCGCGCCCTCTGTTTCAGACCCTCTGTTTCAGACACTCTTTTTCTCGCCCTCTGTTTCAGACCCTCTGTTTCAGACCCTCTGTTTCAGACCCTCTGTTTCAGACCCTCTGTTTCTCGCCCTCTGTTTCGCGCCCTCTGTTTCGCGCCCTCTGTTTCAGACCCTCTGTTTCTCGCCCTCTGTTTCGCGCCCTCTGTTTCAGACCCTCTGTTTCGCGCCCTCTGTTTCAGACCCTCTGTTTCAGACCCTCTGTTTCAGACCCTCTGTTTCTCGCCCTCTGTTTCGCGCCCTCTGTTCCGCGCCCTCTGTTTCAGACCCTCTGTTTCAGACCCTCTGTTTCTCGCCCTCTGTTTGTCGCCCTCTGTTTCTCGCCCTCTGTTTCGGCCCCTCTGTTTCTCGCCCTCTGTTTCGGCCCCTCTGTTTCTCGCCCTCAGTTTCAGACCCTCTGTTTCGCGCCCTCTGTTTCGCGCCCTCGGTTTCAGACCCTCTGTTTTAGAAACTCTGTTTCAGCCCCTCTGTTTCGCGCCCTCTGTTCCGCTCCCTCTGATTCAGACCCTCTGTTTCTGGCCCTCTGTTTCTGGCCCTATGTTTCAGCCCCTCTGTTTCAGACCCTCTGTTTCGCGCCCTCTGTTCCGCGCCCTCTGTTTCAGCCCCTCTGTTTCAGCCCCCCTGTTTCAGACCCTCTGTTTCGCGCCCTCTGATTCAGCCCCTCTGTTTCGCGCCCTCTGTTTCGCGCCCTCTGTTTCGCGCCCTCTGTTCCGCGCCCTCTGTTTCAGACCCTCTGTTTCAGACCCTCTGTTTCTCACCCTCTGTTACAGCCCATCTGTTTCAGACCCTCTGTTTCAGACCCTCTGTTTCGCGCCCTCTGTTTCAGCCCCTCTGTTTCGCGCCCTCGGTTTCGCGCCCTCTGTTTCAGACCCTCTGTTTCAGACCATCTGATTCAGCCCCTCTGTTTCAGACCCTCTGTTTCAGACCATCCGTTTCAGCACCTCTATTTCGCACCCTCTGTTTCAGACCCTATGTTTCTCGCCCCCTGTTTCAGCCCCTCTGTTTCTCGCACCTTGTTTCAGCCCCTCTATTTCAGCCCCTCTGTTTCAGCCCATCTGTTTCTCGCCCTCTGTTTCAGCCCCTCTGTTTCTCGCCCTCTGTTTCTCGCCCTCTGTTTCGCGCCCTCTGTTTCAGACCCTCTGTTTCGCGCCCTCTGTTTCAGCCCCTCTGTTTCAGACCCTCTGTTTCGCGCCCTCTGTTTCGCGCCCTCGGTTTCAGACCCTCTGTTTTAGACCTCTGTTTCTCGCCCTCTGTTTCGCGCCCTCTGTTTCAGACCCTCTGTTTCGCGCCCTCTCTTTCAGACCCTCTGTTTCAGACCCTCTGTTTCAGACCCTCTGTTTCTCGCCCTCTGTTTCGCGCCCTCTGTTCCGCGCCCTCTGTTTCAGACCCCCTGTTTCAGACCCTCTGTTTCTCGCCCTCTGTTTCTCGCCCTCTGTTTCAGACACTCTGTTTCAGTCCCTCTGTTTCAGACCCTCTGTTTCGCGCCCTCTGTTTCAGCCCCTCTGTTTCGCGCCCTCTGTTTCAGCCGCCCTGTTTCGCGCCCTCTATTTCGCGCCCTCTGTTCCGCGCCCTCTGTTTCAGACCCTCTGTTTCAGACCCTCTGTTTCTCGCCCTCTGTTTCAGACCCTCTGTTTCAGACCCTCTGTTTCAGACCCTCTGTTTCTCGCCCTCTGTTTCGCAGCCTCGGTTTCAGACCCTCTGTTTTAGACCCTCTGTTTCTCGCGCTCTGTTTCGCGCCCTCTGTTTCAGACCCTCTGTTTCGCGCCCTCTGTTTCAGACCCTCTGTTTCAGACCCTCTGTTTCAGACCCTCTGTTTCGCGCCCTCTCTTTCAGCCCCTCTGTTTCGCGCCCTCTGTTTCGCGCCCTCTGTTTCGCGCCCTCTGTTTCAGACCCTCTGTTTCAGACCCTCTGTTTCTCGCCCTCTGTTTCAGACCCTCTGTTTCAGACCCTCTGTTTCTCGCCCTCTGTTTTGCGCCCTCTGTTTCGCGCCCTCTGTTTCAGACCCTCTGTTTCTCGCCCTCTGTTTCTCGCCCTCTGTTTCGGCCCCTCTCTTTCTCGCCCTCTGTTTCGGCCCCTCTGTTTCTCGCCCTCAGTTTCAGACCCTCTGTTTCGCGCCCTCTGTTTTGCGCACTCGGTTTCAGACCCTCTGTTTTAGACCCTCTGTTTTAGACCCTCTGTTTCTCGCCCTCTGTTTCAGACCCTCCGTTTCAGCACCTCTGTTTCGCACCCTCTGTTTCAGACCCTCTGTTTCAGACCCTCTGTTTCTCGCCCGCTGTTTCGCGCCCTCTGTTTCGCTCCCTCTGTTTCAGACAATCTGTTTCAGACCCTCTGTTTCAGACCCTCTGTTTCATCCACTCTGTTTCTCGCCCTCTGTTTCAGCCCCTCTGTTTCAGCCCCTCTGTTTCAGACCCTCTGTTTCAAACCATCTGTTTCAGACCCTCTGTTTCTCGCCCTCTGTTTCAGCCACTCTGTTTCAGACCCTCTGTTTCTCGCCCTCTGTTTCTCGCCCTCTGTTTCGCGCCCTCTGTTTCTCGCCCTCTGTTTCAGACCCACTGTTTGTCGCCCTCTGTTTCGTGCCCTCTGTTTCAGACCCTCTGTTTCGCGCCCTCTGTTTCAGCCCCTCTGTTTCAGACCCTCTGTTTCAGACACTCTGTTTCTCGCCCTCTGTTTCGCGCCCTCTGTTCCGCGCCCTCTATTTCAGACCCTCTGTTTCAGACCCTCTGTTTCAGACCCTCTGTTTCAGACACTCTGTTTCTCGCCCTCTGTTTCGCGCCCTCTGTTCCGCGACCTCTATTTCAGACCCTCTGTTTCAGACCCTCTGTTTCTCGCCCTCTGTTTCAGACCCTCTGTTTCAGACCCTCTTTTTCTCGCCCTCTGTTTCGCGCCCTCTCTGTTTCGCGCCCTCTGTTTCAGACCCTCTGTTTCTCGCCCTCTGTTTCGGCCCCTCTGTTTCTCGCCCTCTGTTTCGGCCCCTCTGTTTCTCGCCCTCAGTTTCAGACCCTCTGTTTCGCGCCCTCGGTTTCAGACCCTCTGTTTCGCGCCCTCTGTTTCAGCCCCTCTGCTTCTCGCCCTCTGTTTCGCGCCCTCTGTTCCGCGCCCTCTGTTTCAGACCCTCTGTTTCAGACCCTCTGTTTCTCGCCCTCTGTTTCAGACCCTCTGTTTCAGACCCTCTGTTTCTCGCCCTCTGTTTCGTGCCCTCTGTTTCGCGCCCTCTGTTTCAGACCCTCTGTGTGTCGCACTCTGTTTCTCGCCCTCTGTTTCGGCCCCTCTGTTTCTCGCCCTCAGTTTCAGACCCTCTGTTTCTCGCCCTCTGTTTCGCGCCCTCGGTTTCAGACCCTCTGTTTTAGACCCTCTGTTTTAGACCCTCTGTTTCTCGCCCTCTGTTTCGCGCCCTCTGTTTCAGACCCTCTGTTTCGCGCCCTCTGTTTCAGACCCTCTGTTTCAGACCCTCTGTTTCAGACCCTCTGTTTCTCGCCCTCTGTTTCGCGCCCTCTGTTCCGCGCCCTCTGTTTCAGACCCTCTGTTTCAGACCCTCTGTTTCTCGCCCTCTGTTTCAGACCCTCTGTTTCAGACCCTCTGTTTCAGACCCTCTGTTTCTCGCCCTCTGTTTCGCAGCCTCGGTTTCAGACCCTCTGTTTTAGACCCTCTGTTTCTCGCGCTCTGTTTCGCGCCCTCTGTTTCAGACCCTCTGTTTCGCGCCCTCTGTTTCAGACCCTCTGTTTCAGACCCTCTGTTTCAGACCCTCTGTTTCGCGCCCTCTCTTTCAGCCCCTCTGTTTCGCGCCCTCTGTTTCGCGCCCTCTGTTCCGCGCCCTCTGTTTCAGACCCTCTGTTTCAGACCCTCTGTTTCTCGCCCTCTGTTTCAGACCCTCTGTTTCTCGCCCTCTGTTTTGCGCCCTCTGTTTCGCGCCCTCTGTTTCAGACCCTCTGTTTGTCGCCCTCTGTTTCTCGCCCTCTGTTTCGGCCCCTCTCTTTCTCGCCCTCTGTTTCGGCCCCTCTGTTTCTCGCCCTCAGTTTCAGACCCTCTGTTTCGCGCCCTCTGTTTTGCGCACTCGGTTTCAGACCCTCTGTTTTAGACCCTCTGTTTTAGACCCTCTGTTTCTCGCCCTCTGTTTCGCGCCCACTGTTTCAGACCCTCTGTTTCGCGCCCTCTGTTTCAGACCCTCTGTTTCTCGCCCTCTGTTTCGCGCCCTCTGTTCCGCGCCCTCTGTTTCAGACCCTCTGTTTCAGACCCTCTGTTTCTCGCCATCTGATTCAGCCGCTCTGTTTCAGCCCCTCTGTTTCGCGCCCTCTGTTTCAGCCCCTCTGTTTCGCGCCCTCTGTTTCGCGCCCTCTGTTCCGCGCCCTCTGTTTCAGCCCCTCTGTTTCGCGCCCTCTGTTTCGCTCCCTCTGTTTCAGACCCTCTGTTTCTGGCCCTCTGTTTCTGGCCCTCTGTTTCAGCCCCTCTGTTTCAGACCCTCTGTTTCAGACCCTCTGTTTCGCGCCCTCTGTTTCAGACCCTCTGTTTCAGCCCCTCTGTTTCTCGCCCTCTGTTTCGCGCCCTCTGTTTCAGACCCTATGTTTCGCGCCCTCTGTTTCAGCCCCTCTGTTTCAGACCCTCTGTTTCAGACCCTCGGTTTTGCGCCCTCTGTTTCAGACCCTCTGTTTCAGACCATCTGATTCAGCCGCTCTGTTTCAGACCCTCTGTTTCAGACCATCCGTTTCAGCACCTCTGTTTCGCACCCTCTGTTTCAGACCCTATGTTTCTCGCCCCCTGTTTCAGCCCCTCTGTTTCTCGCACCTTGTTTCAGCCCCTCTATTTCAGCCCCTCTGTTTCAGCCCATCTGTTTTTCGCCCTCTGTTTTTTCCCCTTTGTTTCTCGCCCTCTGTTTCTCGCCCTCTGTTTCGCGCCCTCTGTTTCAGACCCTCTGTTTCGCGCCCTCTGTTTCGCGCCATCTGTTTCAGACCCTCTGTTTCAGACCCTCTATTTCTCGCCCTCTGTTTCAGACCATCTGTTTCAGACCCTCCGTTTCAGCACCTCTGTTTCGCACCCTCTGTTTCAGACCCTCTGTTTCAGACCCTCTGTTTCTCGCCCGCTGTTTCGCGCCCTCTGTTTCGCTCCCTCTGTTTCAGACAATCTGTTTCAGACCCTCTGTTTCAGACCCTCTGTTTCATCCACTCTGTTTCTCGCCCTCTGTTTCAGCCCCTCTGTTTCAGCCCCTCTGTTTCAGACCCTCTGTTTCAAACCATCTGTTTCAGACCCTCTGTTTCTCGCCCTCTGTTTCAGCCACTCTGTTTCAGACCCTCTGTTTCTCGCCCTCTGTTTCTCGCCCTCTGTTTCGCGCCCTCTGTTTCTCGCCCTCTGTTTCAGACCCACTGTTTGTCGCCCTCTGTTTCGTGCCCTCTGTTTCAGACCCTCTGTTTCGCGCCCTCTGTTTCAGCCCCTCTGTTTCAGACCCTCTGTTTCAGACACTCTGTTTCTCGCCCTCTGTTTCGCGCCCTCTGTTCCGCGCCCTCTATTTCAGACCCTCTGTTTCAGACCCTCTGTTTCAGACCCTCTGTTTCAGACACTCTGTTTCTCGCCCTCTGTTTCGCGCCCTCTGTTCCGCGACCTCTATTTCAGACCCTCTGTTTCAGACCCTCTGTTTCTCGCCCTCTGTTTCAGACCCTCTGTTTCAGACCCTCTTTTTCTCGCCCTCTGTTTCGCGCCCTCTCTGTTTCGCGCCCTCTGTTTCAGACCCTCTGTTTCTCGCCCTCTGTTTCGGCCCTTCTGTTTCTCGCCCTCTGTTTCGGCCCCTCTGTTTCTCGCCCTCAGTTTCAGACCCTCTGTTTCGCGCCCTCGGTTTCAGACCCTCTGTTTCGCGCCCTCTGTTTCAGCCCCTCTGCTTCTCGCCCTCTGTTTCGCGCCCTCTGTTCCGCGCCCTCTGTTTCAGACCCTCTGTTTCAGACCCTCTGTTTCTCGCCCTCTGTTTCAGACCCTCTGTTTCAGACCCTCTGTTTCTCGCCCTCTGTTTCGTGCCCTCTGTTTCGCGCCCTCTGTTTCAGACCCTCTGTGTGTCGCACTTTGTTTCTCGCCCTCTGTTTCGGCCCCTCTGTTTCTCGCCCTCAGTTTCAGACCCTCTGTTTCTCGCCCTCTGTTTCGCGCCCTCGGTTTCAGACCCTCTGTTTTAGACCCTCTGTTTTAGACCCTCTGTTTCTCGCCCTCTGTTTCGCGCCCTCTGTTTCAGACCCTCTGTTTCGCGCCCTCTGTTTCAGACCCTCTGTTTCAGACCCTCTGTTTCAGACCCTCTGTTTCTCGCCCTCTGTTTCGCGCCCTCTGTTCCGCGCCCTCTGTTTCAGACCCTCTGTTTCAGACCCTCTGTTTCTCGCCCTCTGTTTCAGCCCCTCTGTTTCAGACCCTCTGTTTCGCGCCCTCTGTTTCAGCCCCTCCGTTTCGCGCCCTCTGTTTCGCGCCCTCTGTTTCGCGCCCTCTGTTCCGCGCCCTCTGTTTCAGACCCTCTGATTCAGACCCTCTGTTTCTCGCCTTCTGTACAGACCCTCTGTTTCAGACCCTCTGTTTCAGACCCTCTGTTTCTCGCCCTCAGTTTCAGACCCTCTGTTTCGCGCCCTCTGTTTCGCGCCCTCGGTTTCAGACCCTCTGTTTTAGACCCTCTGTTTCTCGCCCTCTGTTTCGCGCCCTCTGTTTCAGACCCTCTGTTTCGCGCCCTCTGTTTCAGACCCTCTGTTTCAGACTCTCTGTTTCAGACCCTCTGTTTCGCGCCCTCTCTTTCAGCCCCTCTGTTTCGCGCCCTCTGTTTCGCGCCCTCTGTTCCGCGCCCTCTGTTTCAGACCCTCTGTTTCAGACCCTCTGTTTCTCGCCCTCTGTTTCAGCCCCTCTGTTTCAGACCCTCCGTTTCAGCCCCTCTGTTTCGCGCCCTCTGTTTCGCTCCCTCTGTTTCAGACCCTCTGTTTCAGCCCCTCTGTTTCGCGCCCTCTGTTCCGCGCCCTCTATTTCAGACCCTCTGTTTCAGACCCTCTGTTTCAGACCCTCTGTTTCAGACACTCTGTTTCTCGCCCTCTGTTTCGCGCCCTCTGTTCCGCGACCTCTATTTCAGACCCTCTGTTTCAGACCCTCTGTTTCTCGCCCTCTGTTTCAGACCCTCTGTTTCAGACCCTCTTTTTCTCGCCCTCTGTTTTGCGCCCTCTCTGTTTCGCGCCCTCTGTTTCAGACCCTCTGTTTCTCGCCCTCTGTTTCGGCCCCTCTGTTTCTCGCCCTCTGTTTCGGCCCCTCTGTTTCTCGCCCTCAGTTTCAGACCCTCTGTTTCGCGCCCTCGGTTTCAGACCCTCTGTTTCGCGCCCTCTGTTTCAGCCCCTCTGCTTCTCGCCCTCTGTTTCGCGCCCTCTGTTCCGCGCCCTCTGTTTCAGACCCTCTGTTTCAGACCCTCTGTTTCTCGCCCTCTGTTTCAGACCCTCTGTTTCAGACCCTCTGTTTCTCGCCCTCTGTTTCGTGCCCTCTGTTTCGCGCCCTCTGTTTCAGACCCTCTGTGTGTCGCACTCTGTTTCTCGCCCTCTGTTTCGGCCCCTCTGTTTCTCGCCCTCAGTTTCAGACCCTCTGTTTCTCGCCCTCTGTTTCTCGCCCTCGGTTTCAGACCCTCTGTTTTAGACCCTCTGTTTTAGACCCTCTGTTTCTCGCCCTCTGTTTCGCGCCCTCTGTTTCAGACCCTCTGTTTCGCGCCCTCTGTTTCAGACCCTCTGTTTCAGACCCTCTGTTTCAGACCCTCTGTTTCTCGCCCTCTGTTTCGCGCCCTCTGTTCCGCGCCCTCTGTTTCAGACCCTCTGTTTCAGACCCTCTGTTTCTCGCCCTCTGTTTCAGCCCCTCTGTTTCAGACCCTCTGTTTCAGACCCTCTGTTTCGCGCCCTCTGTTTCAGCCCCTCTGTTTCGCGCCCTCTGTTTCGCGCCCTCTGTTTCGCGCCCTCTGTTCCGCGCCCTCTGTTTCAGACCCTCTGATTCAGACCCTCTGTTTCTCGCCTTCTGTACAGACCCTCTGTTTCAGACCCTCTGTTTCAGACCCTCTGTTTCTCGCCCTCAGTTTCAGACCCTCTGTTTCGCGCCCTCTGTTTCGCGCCCTCGGTTTCAGACCCTCTGTTTTAGACCCTCTGTTTCTCGCCCTCTGTTTCGCGCCCTCTGTTTCAGACCCTCTGTTTCGCGCCCTCTGTTTCAGACCCTCTGTTTCAGACTCTCTGTTTCAGACCCTCTGTTTCGCGCCCTCTCTTTCAGCCCCTCTGTTTCGCGCCCTCTGTTTCGCGCCCTCTGTTCCGCGCCCTCTGTTTCAGACCCTCTGTTTCAGACCCTCTGTTTCTCGCCCTCTGTTTCAGCCCCTCTGTTTCAGACCCTCCGTTTCAGCCCCTCTGTTTCGCGCCCTCTGTTTCGCTCCCTCTGTTTCAGACCCTCTGTTTCAGCCCCTCTGTTTCGCGCCCTCTGTTTCGCGCCCTCTGTTTCAGACCCTCTGTTTCAGACCCTCTGTTTCAGACCCTCTGTTTCTTGCCCTCTGTTTCAGACACTCTGTTTCAGACCCTCCGTTTCAGCCCCTCTGTTTCGCGCCCTCTGTTTCGCTCCCTCTGTTTCAGACCCTCTGTTTCTGGCCCTCTGTTTCAGGCCCTCTGTTTCAGCCCCTCTGTTTCAGACCCTCTGTTTCAGACCCTCTGTTTCTCGCCCTCTGTTTCAGACCCTCTGTTTCTCGCCCTCTGTTTTGCGCCCTCTGTTTCGCGCCCTCTGTTTCAGACCCTCTGTTTGTCGCCCTCTGTTTCTCGCCCTCTGTTTCGGCCCCTCTCTTTCTCGCCCTCTGTTTCGGCCCCTCTGTTTCTCGCCCTCAGTTTCAGACCCTCTGTTTCGCGCCCTCTGTTTTGCGCACTCGGTTTCAGACCCTCTGTTTTAGACCCTCTGTTTTAGACCCTCTGTTTCTCGTCCTCTGTTTCGCGCCCTCTGTTTCAGACCCTCTGTTTCGCGCCCTCTGTTTCAGACCCTCTGTTTCTCGCCCTCTGTTTCTCGCCCTCTGTTTCGCGCCCTCTGTTCCGCGCCCTCTGTTTCAGACCCTCTGTTTCAGACCCTCTGTTTCTCGCCCTCTGTTTCAGCCCCTCTGTTTCAGACCCTCCGTTTCAGCCCCTCTGTTTCGCGCCCTCTGTTTCGCTCCCTCTGTTTCAGACCCTCTGTTTCAGCCCCTCTGTTTCGCGCCCTCTGTTTCGCGCCCTCTGTTTCAGACCCTCTGTTTCAGACCCTCTGTTTCAGACCCTCTGTTTCTTGCCCTCTGTTTCAGACACTCTGTTTCAGACCCTCCGTTTCAGCCCCTCTGTTTCGCGCCCTCTCTTTCGCTCCCTCTGTTTCAGACCCTCTGTTTCTGGCCCTCTGTTTCAGGCCCTCTGTTTCAGCCCCTCTGTTTCAGACCCTCTGTTTCAGACCCTCTGTTTCTCGCCCTCTGTTTCAGACCCTCTGTTTCTCGCCCTCTGTTTTGCGCCCTCTGTTTCGCGCCCTCTGTTTCAGACCCTCTGTTTGTCGCCCTCTGTTTCTCGCCCTCTGTTTCGGCCCCTCTCTTTCTCGCCCTCTGTTTCGGCCCCTCTGTTTCTCGCCCTCAGTTTCAGACCCTCTGTTTCGCGCCCTCTGTTTTGCGCACTCGGTTTCAGACCCTCTGTTTTAGACCCTCTGTTTTAGACCCTCTGTTTCTCGTCCTCTGTTTCGCGCCCTCTGTTTCAGACCCTCTGTTTCGCGCCCTCTGTTTCAGACCCTCTGTTTCTCGCCCTCTGTTTCTCGCCCTCTGTTTCGCGCCCTCTGTTCCGCGCCCTCTGTTTCAGACCCTCTGTTTCAGACCCTCTGTTTCTCGCCCTCTGTTTCGCTCCCTCTGTTTCAGACCCTCTGTTTCAGCCCCTCTGTTTCGCGCCCTCTGTTTCGCGCCCTCTGTTTCAGACCCTCTGTTTCAGACCCTCTGTTTCAGACCCTCTGTTTCTTGCCCTCTGTTTCAGACACTCTTTTTCAGACCCTCCGTTTCAGCCCCTCTGTTTCGCGCCCTCTGTTTCGCTCCCTCTGTTTCAGACCCTCTGTTTCTGGCCCTCTGTTTCAGGCCCTCTGTTTCAGCCCCTCTGTTTCAGACCCTCTGTTTCAGACCCTCTGTTTCTCGCCCTCTGTTTCAGACCCTCTGTTTCTCGCCCTCTGTTTTGCGCCCTCTGTTTCGCGCCCTCTGTTTCAGACCCTCTGTTTGTCGCCCTCTGTTTCTCGCCCTCTGTTTCGGCCCCTCTCTTTCTCGCCCTCTGTTTCGGCCCCTCTGTTTCTCGCCCTCAGTTTCAGACCCTCTGTTTCGCGCCCTCTGTTTTGCGCACTCGGTTTCAGACCCTCTGTTTTAGACCCTCTGTTTTAGACCCTCTGTTTCTCGTCCTCTGTTTCGCGCCCTCTGTTTCAGACCCTCTGTTTCGCGCCCTCTGTTTCAGACCCTCTGTTTCTCGCCCTCTGTTTCTCGCCCTCTGTTTCGCGCCCTCTGTTCCGCGCCCTCTGTTTCAGACCCTCTGTTTCAGACCCTCTGTTTCTCGCCCTCTGTTTCAGCCCCTCTGTTTCAGACCCTCCGTTTCAGCCCCTCTGTTTCGCGCCCTCTGTTTCGCTCCCTCTGTTTCAGACCCTCTGTTTCAGCCCCTCTGTTTCGCGCCCTCTGTTTCGCGCCCTCTGTTTCAGACCCTCTGTTTCAGACCCTCTGTTTCAGACCCTCTGTTTCTTGCCCTCTGTTTCAGACACTCTGTTTCAGACCCTCCGTTTCAGCCCCTCTGTTTCGCGCCCTCTGTTTCGCTCCCTCTGTTTCAGACCCTCTGTTTCTGGCCCTCTGTTTCAGGCCCTCTGTTTCAGCCCCTCTGTTTCAGACCCTCTGTTTCAGACCCTCTGTTTCTCGCCCTCTGTTTCAGACCCTCTGTTTCTCGCCCTCTGTTTTGCGCCCTCTGTTTCGCGCCCTCTGTTTCAGACCCTCTGTTTGTCGCCCTCTGTTTCTCGCCCTCTGTTTCGGCCCCTCTCTTTCTCGCCCTCTGTTTCGGCCCCTCTGTTTCTCGCCCTCAGTTTCAGACCCTCTGTTTCGCGCCCTCTGTTTTGCGCATTCGGTTTCAGACCCTCTGTTTTAGACCCTCTGTTTTAGACCCTCTGTTTCTCGTCCTCTGTTTCGCGCCCTCTGTTTCAGACCCTCTGTTTCGCGCCCTCTGTTTCAGACCCTCTGTTTCTCGCCCTCTGTTTCTCGCCCTCTGTTTCGCGCCCTCTGTTCCGCGCCCTCTGTTTCAGACCCTCTGTTTCAGACCCTCTGTTTCTCGCCATCTGATTCAGCCGCTCTGTTTCAGCCCCTCTGTTTCGCGCCCTCTGTTTCAGCCCCTCTGTTTCGCGCCCTCTGTTTCGCGCCCTCTGTTCCGCGCCCTCTGTTTCAGCCCCTCTGTTTCGCGCCCTCTGTTTCGCGCCCTCTGTTTCAGACCCTCTGTTTCAGACCCTCTGTTTCAGACCCTCCGTTTCAGCCCCTCTGTTTCGCGCCCTATGTTTCGCTCCCTCTGTTTCAGACCCTCTGTTTCTGGCCCTCTGTTTCTGGCCCTCTGTTTCAGCCCCTCTGTTTCGCGCCCTCTGTTTCGCTCCCTCTGTTTCAGACCCTCTGTTTCTGGCCCTCTGTTTCTGGCCCTCTGTTTCAGCCCCTCTGTTTCAGACCCTCTGTTTCAGACCCTCTGTTTCGCGCCCTCTGTTTCAGACCCTCTGTTTCAGCCCCTCTGTTTCTCGCCCTCTGTTTCGCGCCCTCTGTTTCAGACCCTATGTTTCGCGCCCTCTGTTTCAGCCCCTCTGTTTCAGACCCTCTGTTTCAGACCCTCGGTTTTGCGCCCTCTGTTTCAGACCCTCTGTTTCAGACCATCTGATTCAGCCGCTCTGTTTCAGACCCTCTGTTTCAGACCATCCGTTTCAGCACCTCTGTTTCGCACCCTCTGTTTCAGACCCTCTGTTTCAGACCCTCTGTTTCTCGCCCGCTGTTTCGCGCCCTCTGTTTCGCTCCCTCTGTTTCAGACAATCTGTTTCAGACCCTCTGTTTCGCGCCCTCTGTTTCAGACCCTCTGTTTCAGACCCTCTGTTTCAGACCCTCTGTTTCAGACCCTCTGTTTCTTGCCCTCTGTTTCAGACACTCTGTTTCAGACCCTCCGTTTCAGCCCCTCTGTTTCGCGCCCTCTGTTTCGCTCCCTCTGTTTCAGACCCTCTGTTTCTGGCCCTCTGTTTCAGGCCCACTGTTTCAGCCCCTCTGTTTCAGACCCTCTGTTTCAGACCCTCTGTTTCTCGCCCTCTGTTTCAGACCCTCTGTTTCAGCCCCTCTGTTTCTCGCCCTCTGTTTCGCGCCCTCTGTTTCAGACCCTATGTTTCGCGCCCTCTGTTTCAGCCCCTCTGTTTCAGACCCACTGTTTCAGACCCTCTGTTTCGCGCCCTCTGATTCAGCCCCTCTGGTTCGCGCCCTCTGTTTCGCGCCCTCTGTTCCGCGCCCTCTGTTTCAGACCCTCTGTTTCAGACCCTCTGTTTCTCGCCCTCTGTTACAGCCCATCTGTTTCAGACCCTCTGTTTCAGACCCTCTGTTTCTCGCCCTCTGTTTCTCGCCCTCTGTTTCGCGCCCTCTGTTTCGCACCCTCTGTTTCAGACCCTCTGTTTGTCGCCCTCTGTTTCGCGCCCTCTGTTTCAGACCCTCTGTTTCGCGCCCTCTGTTTCAGCCCCTCTGTTTCAGACCCTCTGTTTCAGACCCTCTGATTCGCGCCCTCGGTTTTAGACCCTCTGTTTTAGACCCTCTGTTTCTCGCCCTCTGTTTCGCGCCCTCTGCTTCAGACCCTCGGTTTCGCGCCCACTGTTTCAGACCCTCTGTTTCAGACCCTCTGTTTCAGACGCTCTGTTTCTCGCCCTCTGTTTCACGCCCTCTGTTCCGCGCCCTCTGTTTCAGACCCTCTGTTTCAGACCCTCTGGTTCTCGCCCTCTGTTTCAGCCCCTCTGTTTCAGACCCTCTGTTTCAGACCCTCTGTTTCGCGCCCTCTGTTTCAGCCCCTCTGTTTTGCGCCCACTGTTTTGCGCCCTCTGTTTCGCCCCCTCTGTTCCGCGCCCTCTGTTTCAGACCCTCTGTTTCAGACCCTCTTTTTCTCGCCCTCTGTTTCAGACCCTCTGTTTCAGACCATCTGTTTCTCGCCCTCTGTTTCGCGCCCTCTGTTTCGCGCCCTCTGTTTCAGACCCTCTGTTTCAGACCCTCTGTTTCTCGCCCTCTGTTTCGGCCCCTCTGTTTCTCGCCCTCTGTTTCGGCCCCTCTGTTTCTCGCCCTCAGTTTCAGACCCTCTGTTTCGCGCCCTCTGTTTCGCGCCCTCGGTTTCAGACCCTCTGTTTTAGAACCTCTGTTTTAGACCCTCTGTTTCGCGCCCTCTCTTTCAGCCCCTCTGTTTCGCGCCCTCTGTTTTGCGCCCTCTGTTCCGCGCCCTCTGTTTCAGACCCTCTGTTTCTCGCCCTCTGTTTCAGCCCCTCTATTTCAGACCCTCCGTTTCAGCCCCTCTGTTTCGCGCCCTCTGTTTCACTCCCTCTGTTTCAGACCCTCTGTTTCAGCCCCTCTGTTTCGCGCCCTCTGTTTCGCGCCCTCTGTTTCAGACACTCTGTTCCAGACCCTCTGTTTCAGACCCTCCGTTTCAGCCCCTCTGTTTCGCGCCCTCTGTTTCGCTCCCTCTGATTCAGACCCTCTGTTTCTGGCCCTCTGTTTCTGGCCCTCTGTTTCAGCCCCTCTGTTTCAGACCCTCTGTTTCAGACCCTCTGTTTCGTGCCCTCTGTTTCAGACCCTCTGTTTCAGCCCCTCTGTTTCTCGCCCTCTGTTTCGCGCCCTCTGTTTCAGCCCCTCTGTTTCGCGCCCTCTGTTTCGCTCCCTCTGATTCAGACCCTCTGTTTCTGGCCCTCTGTTTCTGGCCCTCTGTTTCAGCCCCTCTGTTTCGCGCCCTCTGTTTCGCGCCCTCTGTTCCGCGCCCTCTGTTTCAGACCCTCTGTTTCAGACCCTCTGTTTCTCGCCCTCTGTTTCAGACCCTCTGTTTCAGACCCTCTGTTTCAGACCCTCTGTTTCGCGCCCTCTGTTTCAGCCCCTCTGTTTCGCGCCCTCTGTTTCGCGCCCTCTGTTCCGCGCCCTCTGTTTCAGACCCTCTGTTTCAGACCCTCTGTTTCTCGCCCTCTGTTTCGCTCCCTCTGATTCAGACCCTCTGTTTCTGGCCCTCTGTTTCCGGCCATCTGTTTCAGCCCCTCTGTTTCGCGCCCTCTGTTTCGCGCCCTCTGTTCCGCGCCCTCTGTTTCAGACCCTCTGTTTCAGACCCTCTGTTTCTCGCCCTCTGTTTCAGACCCTCTGTTTCAGACCCTCTGTTTCAGACCCACTGTTTCGCGCCCTCTGTTTCAGCCCCTCTGTTTCGCGCCCTCTGTTTCGCGCCCTCTGTTCCGCGCCCTCTGTTTCAGACCCTCTGTTTCAGACCCTCTGTTTCTCGCCCTCTGTTTCAGACCCTCTGTTTCAGACCCTCTGTTTCTCGCCCTCTGTTTCGCGCCCTCTGTTTCAGACCCTCTGTTTGTCGCCCTCTGTTTGTCGCCCTCTGTTTCGGCCCCACTGTTTCTCGCCCTCTGTTTCGGCCCCTCTGTTTCTTGCCCTCAGTTTCAGACCCTCTGTTTCGTGC
Organism: Chiloscyllium punctatum; assembly: GCF_047496795.1. Lineage (NCBI taxonomy): Eukaryota > Metazoa > Chordata > Chondrichthyes > Orectolobiformes > Hemiscylliidae > Chiloscyllium > Chiloscyllium punctatum. The sequence goes on from NC_092786.1 coordinate 16,812,152, forward strand.
CCTCGGTTTCAGACCCTCTGTTTTAGACCCTCTGTTCTCGCCCTCTGTTTCGCGCCCTCTGTTTCAGACCCTCTGTTTCGCGCCCTCTGTTTCAGACCCTCTGTTTCAGACTCTCTGTTTCAGACCCTCTGTTTCGCGCCCTCTCTTTCAGCCCCTCTGTTTCGCGCCCTCTGTTTCGCGCCCTCTGTTCCGCGCCCTCTGTTTCAGACCCTCTGTTTCAGACCCTCTGTTTCTCGCCCTCTGTTTCAGCCCCTCTGTTTCAGACCCTCCGTTTCAGCCCCTCTGTTTCGCGCCCTCTGTTTTTGCTCCCTCTGTTTCAGACCCTCTGTTTCAGCCCCTCTGTTTCGCGCCCTCTGTTTCGCGCCCTCTGTTTCAGACCCTCTGTTTCTTGCCCTCTGTTTCAGACACTCTGTTTCAGACCCTCCGTTTCAGCCCCTCTGTTTCGCGCCCTCTGTTTCGCTCCCTCTGTTTCAGACCCTCTGTTTCTGGCCCTCTGTTTCAGGCCCTCTGTTTCAGCCCCTCTGTTTCAGACCCTCTGTTTCAGACCCTCTGTTTCTCGCCCTCTGTTTCAGACCCTCTGTTTCAGCCCCTCTGTTTCTCGCCCTCTGTTTCGCGCCCTCTGTTTCAGACCCTATGTTTCGCGCCCTCTGTTTCAGCCCCTCTGTTTCAGACCCACTGTTTCAGACCCTCTGTTTCGCGCCCTCTGATTCAACCCCTCTGGTTCGCGCCCTCTGTTTCGCGCCCTCTGTTCCGCGCCCTCTGTTTCAGACCCTCTGTTTCAGACCCTCTGTTTCTCGCCCTCTGTTACAGCCCATCTGTTTCAGACCCTCTGTTTCAGACCCTCTGTTTCAGACCCTCTGTTTCTCGCCCTCTGTTTCGCGCCCTCTGTTTCGCACCCTCTGTTTCAGACCCTCTGTTTGTCGCCCTCTGTTTCGCGCCCTCTGCTTCAGACCCTCGGTTTCGCGCCCTCTGTTTCAAACCCTCTGTTTCAGACCCTCTGTTTCAGACGCTCTGTTTCTCGCCCTCTGTTTCACGCCCTCTGTTCCGCCCCCTCTGTTTCAGACCCTCTGTTTCAGACCCTCTGTTTCTCGCCCTCTGTTTCAGCCCCTCTGTTTCAGACCCTCTGTTTCAGACCCTCTGTTTCGCGCCCTCTGTTTCAGCCCCTCTGTTTTGCGCCCACTCTTTTGCGCCCTCTGTTTCGCCCCCTCTGTTCCGCGCCCTCTGTTTCAGACCCTCTGTTTCAGACCCTCTTTTTCTCGCCCTCAGTTTCAGACCCTCTGTTTCAGACCCTCTGTTTCAGACCCTCTGTTTCTCGCCCTCTGTTTCTCGCCCTCTGTTTCGCGCCCTCTGTTTCAGACCCTCGGTTTGTCGCCCTCTGTTTCTCGCCCTCTGTTTCGGCCCCTCTGTTTCTCGCCCTCTGTTTCGGCCCCTCTGTTTCTCGCCCTCAGTTTCAGACCCTCTGTTTCGCGCCCTCTGTTCCGCGCCCTCCGTTTCAGACCCTCTGTTTTAGAACCTCTGTTTTATACCCTCTGTTTCTCGCTCTCTGTTTCTCGCCCTCTGTTTCGCGCCCTCTGTTTCTCGCCCTCTGTTTCAGACCCTCTGTTTCAGACCCTCTGTTTCAGACCCTCTGTTTCGCGCCCTCTCTTTCAGCCCCTCTGTTTCGCGCCCTCTGTTTCGCGCCCTCTGTTCCGCGCCCTCTGTTTCAGACCCTCTGTTTCAGACCCTCTGTTTCTCGCCCTCTGTTTCAGCCCCTCTATTTCAGACCCTCCGTTTCAGCCCCTCTGTTTCGCGCCCTCTGTTTCGCTCCCTCTGTTTCAGACACTCTGTTTCAGCCCCTCTGTTTCGCGCCCTCTGTTTCGCGCCCTCTGTTTCAGACACTCTGTTTCAGACCCTCTGTTTCAGACCCTCCGTTTCAGCCCCTCTGTTTCGCGCCCTCTGTTTCGCTACCTCTGATTCAGACCCTCTGTTTCTGGCCCTCTGTTTCTGGCCCTCTGTTTCAGCCCCTCTGTTTCAGACCCTCTGTTTCAGACCCTCTGTTTCGCGCCCTCTGTTTCAGACCCTCTGTTTCTCGCCCTCTGTTACAGCCCATCTGTTTCAGACCCTCTGTTTCAGACCCTCTGTTTCTCGCCCTCTGTTTCTCGCCCTCTGTTTCTCGCCCTCTGTTTCGCGCCCTCTGTTTCGCACCCTCTGTTTCAGACCCTGTGTTTGTCGCCCTCTGTTTCGCGCCCTCTGTTTCAGACCCTCTGTTTCGCGCCCTCTGTTTCAGCCCCTCTGTTTCAGACCCTCTGATTCGCGCCCTCGGTTTTAGACCCTCTGTTTTAGACCCTCTGTTTCTCGCCCTCTGTTTCGCGCCCTCTGCTTCAGACCCTCGGTTTCGCGCCCTCTGTTTCAGACCCTCTGTTTCAGACCCACTGTTTCAGACGCTCTGTTTCTCGCCCTCTGTTTCACGCCCTCTGTTCCGCGCCCTCTGTTTCAGACCCTCTGGTTCTCGCCCTCTGTTTCAGCCCCTGTGTTTCAGACCCTCTGTTTCAGACCCTCTGTTTCGCGCCCTCTGTTTCAGACCCTCTGTTTCAGCCCCTCTGTTTCTCGCCCTCTGTTTCGCGCCCTCTGTTTCAGCCCCTCTGTTTCGCGCCCTCTGTTTCGCTCCCTCTGATTCAGACCCTCTGTTTCTGGCCCTCTGTTTCTGGCCCTCTGTTTCAGCCCCTCTGTTTCGCGCCCTCTGTTTCGCGCCCTCTGTTCCGCGCCCTCTGTTTCAGACCCTCTGTTTCAGACCCTCTGTTTCTCGCCCTCTGTTTCAGACCCTCTGTTTCAGACCCTCTGTTTCAGACCCTCTGTTTCGCGCCCTCTGTTTCAGCCCCTCTGTTTCGCGCCCTCTGTTTCGCGCCCTCTGTTCCGCGCCCTCTGTTTCAGACCCTCTGTTTCAGACCCTCTGTTTCTCGCCCTCTGTTTCGCTCCCTCTGATTCAGACCCTCTGTTTCTGGCCCTCTGTTTCCGGCCCTCTGTTCCAGCCCCTCTGTTTCGCGCACTCTGTTTCGCGCCCTCTGTTCCGCGCCCTCTGTTTCAGACCCTCTGTTTCAGACCCTCTGTTTCTCGCCCTCTGTTTCAGACCCTCTGTTTCAGACCCTCTGTTTCAGACCCTCTGTTTCGCGCCCTCTGTTTCAGCCCCTCTGTTTCGCGCCCTCTGTTTCGCGCCCTCTGTTTCGCGCCCTCTGTTCCGCGCCCTCTGTTTCAGACCCTCTGTTTCAGACCCTCTGTTTCTCGCCCTCTGTTTCGCGCCCTCTGTTTCAGACCCTCTGTTTGTCGCCCTCTCTTTCTCGCCCTCTGTTTCGGCCCCACTGTTTCTCGCCCTCTGTTTCGGCCCCTCTGTTTCTCGCCCTCAGTTTCAGACCCTCTGTTTCGCGCCCTCTGTTTCGCGCCCTCGGTTTCAGACCCTCTGTTTTAGACCCTCTGTTCTCGCCCTCTGTTTCGCGCCCTCTGTTTCAGACCCTCTGTTTCGCGCCCTCTGTTTCAGACCCTCTGTTTCAGACTCTCTGTTTCAGACCCTCTGTTTCGCGCCCTCTCTTTCAGCCCCTCTGTTCGCGCCCTCTGTTTCGCGCCCTCTGTTCTGCGCCCTCTGTTTCAGACCCTCTGTTTCAGACCCTCTGTTTCTCGCCCTCTGTTTCAGCCCCTCTGTTTCAGACCCTCTGTTTCAGCCCCTCTGTTTCGCGCCCTCTGTTTTTGCTCCCTCTGTTTCAGACCCTCTGTTTCAGCCCCTCTGTTTCGCGCCCTCTGTTTCGCGCCCTCTGTTTCAGACCCTCTGTTTCAGACCCTCTGTTTCAGACCCTCTGTTTCTTGCCCTCTGTTTCAGACACTCTGTTTCAGACCCTCCGTTTCAGCCCCTCTGTTTCGCGCCCTCTGTTTCGCTCCCTCTTTTTCAGACCCTCTGTTTCTGGCCCTCTGTTTCAGGCCCTCTGTTTCAGCCCCTCTGTTTCAGACCCTCTGTTTCAGACCCTCTGTTTCTCGCCCTCTGTTTCAGACCCTCTGTTTCAGCCCCTCTGTTTCTCGCCCTCTGTTTCGCGCCCTCTGTTTCAGACCCTATGTTTCGCGCCCTCTGTTTCAGCCCCTCTGTTTCAGACCCACTGTTTCAGACCCTCCGTTTCGCTACCCTGTGATTCAGCCCCTCTGGTTCGCGCCCTCTGTTTCGCGCCCTCTGTTCCGCGCCCTCTGTTTCAGACCCTCTGTTTCAGACCCTCTGTTTCTCGCCCTCTGTTACAGCCCATCTGTTTCAGACCCTCTGTTTCAGGCCCTCTGTTTCTCGCCCTCTGTTTCTCGCCCTCTGTTTCGCGCCCTCTGTTTCGCACCCTCTGTTTCAGACCCTCTGTTTCGCGCCCTCTGCTTCAGACCCTCGGTTTCGCGCTCTCTGTTTCAAACCCTCTGTTTCAGACACTCTTTTTCAGACGCTCTGTTTCTCGCCCTCTGTTTCACGCCCTCTGTTCCGCCCCCTCTGTTTCAGACCCTCTGTTTCAGACCCTCTGTTTCTCGCCCTCTGTTTCAGCCCCTCTGTTTCAGACCCTCTGTTTCAGACCCTCTGTTTCGCGCCCTCTGTTTCAGCCCCTCTGTTTTGCGACCACTGTTTTGCGCCCTCTGTTTCGCCCCCTCTGTTCCGCGCCCTCTGTTTCAGACCCTCTGTTTCAGACCCTCTTTTTCTCGCCCTCTGTTTCAGACCCTCTGTTTCAGACCCTCTGTTTCTCGCCCTCTGTTTCGCGCCCTCTGTTTCGCGCCCTCTGTTTCAGACCCTCGGTTTGTCGCCCTCTGTTTCTCGCCCTCTGTTTCGGCCCCTCTGTTTCTCGCCCTCTGTTTCGGCCCCTCTGTTTCTCGCCCTCAGTTTCAGACCCTCTGTTTCGCGCCCTCTGTTTCGCGCCCTCCGTTTCAGACCCTCTGTTTTAGAACCTCTGTTTTATACCCTCTGTTTCTCGCTCTCTGTTTCTCGCCCTCTGTTTCGCGCCCTCTGTTTCTCGCCCTCTGTTTCAGACCCTCTGTTTCAGACCCTCTGTTTCAGACCCTCTGTTTCGCGCCCTCTCTTTCAGCCCCTCTGTTTCGCGCCCTCTGTTTCGCGCCCTCTGTTCCGCGCCCTCTGTTTCAGACCCTCTGTTTCAGACCCTCTGTTTCTCGCCCTCTGTTTCAGCCCCTCTATTTCAGACCCTCCGTTTCAGCCCCTCTGTTTCGCGCCCTCTGTTTCGCTCCCTCTGTTTCAGACACTCTGTTTCAGCCCCTCTGTTTCGCGCCCTCTGTTTCGCGCCCTCTGTTTCAGACACTCTGTTTCAGACCCTCTGTTTCAGACCCTCCGTTTCAGCCCCTCGGTTTCGCGCCCTCTGTTTCGCTCCCTCTGATTCAGACCCTCTGTTTCTGGCCCTCGGTTTCAGCCCCTCTGTTTCAGACCCTCTGTTTCTCGCCCTCTGTTTCGCGCCCTCTGTTTCAGACCCTCTGTTTCAGCCCCTCTGTTTCTCGCCCTCTGTTTCGCGCCCTCTGTTTCAGCCCCTCTGTTTCGCGCCCTCTGTTTCGCTCCCTCTGATTCAGACCCTCTGTTTCTGGCCCTCTGTTTCTGGCCCTATGTTTCAGCCCCTCTGTTTCAGACCCTCTGTTTCAGACCCTCTGTTTCGCGCCCTCTGTTTCAGCCCCTCTGTTTCAGCCCCCCTGTTTCAGACCCTCTGTTTCGCGCCCTCTGATTCAGCCCCTCTGCTTCGCGCCCTCTGTTTCGCGCCATCTGTTTCGCGCCCTCTGTTCCGCGCCCTCTGTTTCAGACCCTCTGTTTAAGACCCTCTGTTTCTCGCCCTCTATTACAGCCCATCTGTTTCAGACCCTCTGTTTCAGACCCTCTGTTTCGCGCCCTCTGTTTCAGCCCCTCTGTTTCGCGCCCTCGGTTTCGCGCCCTCTGTTTCAGACCCTCTGTTTCAGACCATCTGATTCAGCCCCTCTGTTTCAGACCCTCTGTTTCAGACCATCAGTTTCAGCACCTCTGTTTCGCACCCTCTGTTTCAGACCCTATGTTTCTCGCCCCCTGTTTCAGCCCCTCTGTTTCTCGCACCTTGTTTCAGCCCCTCTATTTCAGCCCCTCTGTTTCAGCCCATCTGTTTCTCGCCCTCTGTTTCAGCCCCTCTGTTTCTCGCCCTCTGTTTCTCGCCCTCTGTTTCGCGCCCTCTGTTTCAGACCCTCTGTTTCGCGCCCTCTGTTTCAGACCCTCTGTTTCAGACCCTCTGTTTCAGACCCTCTTTTTCGCGCCCTCTGTTTCGCGCCCTCGGTTTCAGACCCTCTGTTTTAGACCCTCTGTTTCTCGCCCTCTGTTTCGCGCCCTCTGTTTCGCGCCCTCTCTTTCAGACCCTCTGTTTCAGACCCTCTGTTTCAGACCCTCTGTTTCTCGCCCTCTGTTTCGCGCCCTCTGTTCCGCGCCCTCTGTTTCAGACCCCCTGTTTCAGACCCTCTGTTTCTCGCCCTCTGTTTCCCGCCCTCTGTTTCAGACACTCTGTTTCAGTCCCTCTGTTTCAGACCCTCTGTTTCGCGCCCTCTGTTTCAGCCCCTCTGTTTCGCGCCCTCTGTTTCGCGCCCTCTGTTCCGCGCCCTCTGTTTCAGACCCTCTGTTTCAGACCCTCTGTTTCTCGCCCTCTGTTTCAGACCCTCTGTTTCAGACCCTCTGTTTCTCGCCATCTGTTTCGCACCCTAGGTTTCAGACCCTCTGTTTTAGACACTCTGTTTCTCGCCCTCTGTTTCCCGCCCTCTGTTTCAGACCCTCTGTTTCGCGCCCTCTGTTTCAGACCCTCTGTTTCAGACCCTCTGTTTCAGACCCTCTGTTTTGCGCCCTCTCTTTCAGCCCCGCTGTTTCGCGCCCTCTGTTTCGCGCCCTCTGTTCCGCGCCCTCTGTTTCAGACCCTCTGTTTCAGCCCCTCTGTTTCGCGCCCTCTGTTTCGCTTCCTCTGTTTCAGACCCTCTGTTTCAGCCCCTCTGTTTCGCGCCCTCTGTTTCGCGCCCTCTGTTTCAGACCCTCTGTTTCAGACCCTCTGTTTCAGACCCTCTGTTTCTCGCCCTCTGTTTCAGACACTCTGTTTCAGACCCTCTGTTTCAGACCCTCTGTTTCTCGCCCTCTGTTTCAGACACTCCGTTTCAGCCCCTCTGTTTCGCGCCCTCTGTTTCGCTCCCTCTGTTTCAGACCCTCTGTTTCTGGCCCTCTGTTTCTGGCCCTCTGTTTCAGACCCTCTGTTTCAGACCATCTGTTTCAGACCCTCTGTTTCTCGCCCTCTGTTTCAGACCCTCTGTTTCAGCCCCTCTGTTTCTCGCCCTCTGTTTCGTGCCCTCTGTTTCAGACCCTCTGTTTCGCGCCCTCTGATTCAGCCCCTCTGTTTCGCGCCCTCTGTTTCGCGCCCTCTGTTCCGCGCCCTCTGTTTCAGACCCTCTGTTTCAGACCCTCTGTTTCTCGCCCTCTGTGACAGCCCATCTGTTTCAGACCCTCTGTTTCAGACTCTCTGTTTCGCGCCCTCTGTTTCAGCCCCTCTGTTTCGCGCCCTCGGTTTCGCGCCCTCTGTTTCAGACCCTCTGTTTCAGACCATCTGATTCAGCCCCTCTGTTTCAGACCCTCTGTTTCAGACCATCCGTTTCAGCACCTCTGTTTCGCACCCTCTGTTTCAGACCCTCTGTTTCAGACCCTCCATTTCTCGCCCCCTGTTTCAGCCCCTCTGTTTCTCGCACCTTGTTTCAGCCCCTCTATTTCAGCCCCTCTGTTTCAGCCCATCTGTTTCTCGCCCTCTGTTTCAGCCCCTCTGTTTCTCGCCCTCTGTTTCAGACACTCTGTTTCTCGCCCTCTGTTTCAGCCCCTCTGTTTCTCGCACTCTGTTTCTCACCCTCTGTTTTAGCCCCTCTGTTTTAGCCCCTCTGTTTCTCACCCTCTGCTTCAGCCCCTCTGTTTATCGCCCTCTGTTTCAGCCCCTCCGTTGCTCGCCCCCTGTTTCAGCCCCGCTGTTTCTCGCCCTCTGTTTCAGCCCCTCTGTTTCAGCCCCTCTGTTTCTCGCCCTCTATTTAAGCCCCTCTGTTTCAGCCCCTCTGTTTCTCGCCCTCTGTTTCAGCCCCTCTTTTTCTCGCACTCTGTTTCTCACCCTCTGTTTCAACCCTTCTGTTTCTCGCCCTCTGTTTCAGCCCCTCCGTTTCTCGCCCTCTGATTCAGCCCCTCTGATTCAGCCCCTCTGTTTCATCCCCTCTGTTTCTCGCCCTCTGTTTCTTGCACTCTGTTTCAGCCCCTATGTTTCAGCCACTCTGTTTCTCGCTCTCTGTTTCTCGCCCTCTGTTTCTCACAAAATGTTTCCGCCAAACTGTTTCAGCTCCTCTGTTTCAGCCCCTCTGTTTCTCGCCCTCTGATTCAGCCCCTCTGTTTCAGCCCCTCTGTTTCTTGACCTCTGTTTCTCGCCCTCTGTTTCTCGCCCTCTGTTTCAGCCCCTCTGTTTCAGACCCTCTGTTTCTCGCCCTCTATTTCAGCCCCTCTGTTTCAGCCCCGCTGTTTCTCGCCCTCTGTTTCAGACCCTCTGTTTCAGACCCTCCGTTTCAGCCCCTCTGTTTCGCGCCCTCTGTTTCTCGCCCTCTGTTTCGCGCCCTCTGTTTCAGACCCTATGTTTCGCGCCCTCTGTTTCAGCCCCTCTGTTTCAGACCCTCTGTTTCAGACCCTCTGTTTCGCGCCCTCTGATTCAGACCCTCTGTTTCAGCCCCTCTGTTTCTCGCCCTCTGTTTCGCGCCCTCTGTTTCAGACCCTATGTTTCGCGCCCTCTGTTTCAGCCCCTCTGTTTCAGACCCTCTGTTTCAGACCCTCTGTTCCGCGCCCTCTGTTTCAGACCCTCTGTTTCAGACCCTCTGTTTCTCGCCCTCTATTACAGCCCATCTGTTTCAGACCCTCTGTTTCAGCCCCTCTGTTTCGCGCCCTGTTTCAGCCCCTCTGTTTCGCGCCCTCGGTTTCGCGCCCTCTGTTTCAGAACCTCTGTTTCAGACCATCTGATTCAGCCCCTCTGTTTCAGACCCTCTGTTTCAGACCATCCGTTTCAGCACCTCTGTTTCGCACCCTCTGTTTCTGACCCTCTGTTTCAGACCCTCCATTTCTCGCCCCCTTTTTCAGCCCCTCTGTTTCTCGCACCTTGTTTCAGCCCCTCTGTTTCTCGCCCTCTGTTTCTCGCCCTCTCTTTCGCGCCCTCTGTTTCAGACCCTCTGTTTCGCGCCCTCTGTTTCAGACCCTCTGTTTCAGACCCTCTGTTTCAGACCCTCTTTTTCGCGCCCTCTGTTTCGCGCACTCGGTTTCAGACCCTCTGTTTTAGACCCTCTGTTTCTCGCCCTCTGTTTCGCGCCCTCTGTTTCAGACCCTCTGTTTCGCGCCCTCTCTTTCAGACCCTCTGTTTCAGACCCTCTGTTTCAGACCCTCTGTTTCTCGCCCTCTGTTTCGCGCCCTCTGTTCCGCGCCCTCTGTTTCAGACCCCCTGTTTCAGACCCTCTGTTTCTCGCCCTCTGTTTCCCGCCCTCTGTTTCAGACACTCTGTTTCAGTCCCTCTGTTTCAGACCCTCTGTTTCGCGCCCTCTGTTTCAGCCCCTCTGTTTCGCGCCCTCTGTTTCGCGCCCTCTGTTCCGCGCCCTCTGTTTCAGACCCTCTGTTTCAGACCCTCTGTTTTGCGCCCTCTCTTTCAGGCCCGCTGTTTCGCGCCCTCTGTTTCGCGCCCTCTGTTTCAGACCCTCTGTTTCAGACCCTCTGTTTCAGACCCTCTGTTTTGCGCCCTCTCTTTCAGCCCCGCTGTTTCGCGCCCTCTGTTTCGCGCCCTCTGTTCCGCGCCCTCTGTTTCAGACCCTCTGTTTCAGCCCCTCTGTTTCGCGCCCTCTGTTTCGCTTCCTCTGTTTCAGACCCTCTGTTTCAGCCCCTCTGTTTCGCGCCCTCTGTTTCGCGCCCTCTGTTTCAGACCCTCTGTTTCAGACCCTCTGTTTCTCGCCCTCTGTTTCAGACACTCTGTTTCAGACCCTCTGTTTCAGACCCTCTGTTTCTCGCCCTCTGTTTCAGACACTCCGTTTCAGCCCCTCTGTTTCGCGCCCTCTGTTTCGCTCCCTCTGTTTCAGACCCTCTGTTTCTGGCCCTCTGTTTCTGGCCCTCTGTTTCAGCCCCTCTGTTTCAGACCCTCTGTTTCAGACCCTCTGTTTCTCGCTCTCTGTTTCAGACCCTCTGTTTCAGCCCCTCTGTTTCTCGCCCTCTGTTTCGTGCCCTCTGTTTCGTGCCCTCTGTTTCAGACCCTCTGTTTCGCGCCCTCTGATTCAGCCCCTCTGTTTCGCGCCCTCTGTTTCGCGCCCTCTGTTCCGCGCCCTCTGTTTCAGACCCTCTGTTTCAGACCCTCTGTTTCTCGCCCTCTGTGACAGCCCATCTGTTTCAGACCCTCTGTTTCAGACTCTCTGTTTCGCGCCCTCTGTTTCAGCCCCTCTGTTTCGCGCCCTCGGTTTTGCGCCCTCTGTTTCAGACCCTCTGTTTCAGACCCTCTGTTTCTCGCCCTCTGTTTCAGACCCTCTGTTTCAGACCATCTGATTCAGCCCCTCTGTTTCAGACCCTCTGTTTCAGACCATCCGTTTCAGCACCTCTGTTTCGCACCCTCTGTTTCAGACCCTCTGTTTCAGACCCTCCATTTCTCGCCCCCTGTTTCAGCCCCTCTGTTTCTCACGCCTTGTTTCAGCCCCTCTATTTCAGCCCCTCTGTTTCAGCCCATCTGTTTCTCGCCCTCTGTTTCAGCCCCTCTGTTTCTCGCCCTCTGTTTCAGACACTCTGTTTCTCGCCCTCTGTTTCAGCCCCTCTGTTTCTCGCACTCTGTTTCTCACCCTCTGTTTTAGCCCCTCTGTTTTAGCCCCTCTGTTTCTCACCCTCTGCTTCAGCCCCTCTGTTTATCGCCCTCTGTTTCAGCCCCTCCGTTGCTCGCCCCCTGTTTCAGCCCCGCTGTTTCTCGCCCTCTGTTTCAGCCCCTCTGTTTCAGCCCCTCTGTTTCTCGCCCTCTATTTAAGCCCCTCTGTTTCAGCCCCTCTGTTTCTCGCCCTCTGTTTCAGCCCCTCTTTTTCTCGCACTCTGTTTCTCACCCTCTGTTTCAACCCTTCTGTTTCTCGCCCTCTGTTTCAGCCCCTCTGTTTCTCGCCCTCTGTTTCAGACACTCTGTTTCTCGCCCTCTGTTTCAGCCCCTCTGTTTCTCGCACTCTGTTTCTCACCCTCTGTTTTAGCCCCTCTGTTTTAGCCCCTCTGTTTCTCACCCTCTGCTTCAGCCCCTCTGTTTATCGCCCTCTGTTTCAGCCCCTCCGTTGCTCGCCCCCTGTTTCAGCCCCGCTGTTTCTCGCCCTCTGATTCAGCCCCTCTGTTTCAGCCCCTCTGTTTCTCGCCCTCTATTTAAGCCCCTCTGTTTCAGCCCCTCTGTTTCTCGCCCTCTGTTTCAGCCCCTCTTTTTCTCGCACTCTGTTTCTCACCCTCTGTTTCAACCCTTCTGTTTCTCGCCCTCTGTTTCAGCCCCTCCGTTTCTCGCCCTCTGATTCAGCCCCTCTGATTCAGCCCCTCTGTTTCATCCCCTCTGTTTCTCGCCCTTTGTTTCTTGCACTCTGTTTCAGCCCCTATGTTTCAGCCACTCTGTTTCTCGCTCTCTGTTTCTCGCCCTCTGTTTCTCACAAAATGTTTCCGCCAAACTGTTTCAGCTCCTCTGTTTCAGCCCCTCTGTTTCTCGCCCTCTGATTCAGCCCCTCTGTTTCAGCCCCTCTGTTTCTTGACCTCTGTTTCTCGCCCTCTGTTTCTCGCCCTCTGTTTCAGCCCCTCTGTTTCAGACCCTCTGTTTCTCGCCCTCTATTTCAGCCCCTCTGTTTCAGCCCCGCTGTTTCTCGCCCTCTGTTTCAGACCCTCTGTTTCAGACCCTCCGTTTCAGCCCCTCTGTTTCGCGCCCTCTGTTTCTCGCCCTCTGTTTCGCGCCCTCTGTTTCAGACCCTATGTTTCGCGCCCTCTGTTTCAGCCCCTCTGTTTCAGACCCTCTGTTTCAGACCCTCTGTTTCGCGCCCTCTGATTCAGACCCTCTGTTTCAGCCCCTCTGTTTCTCGCCCTCTGTTTCGCGCCCTCTGTTTCAGACCCTATGTTTCGCGCCCTCTGTTTCAGCCCCTCTGTTTCAGACCCTCTGTTTCAGACCCTCTGTTCCGCGCCCTCTGTTTCAGACCCTCTGTTTCAGACCCTCTGTTTCTCGCCCTCTATTACAGCCCATCTGTTTCAGACCCTCTGTTTCAGCCCCTCTGTTTCGCGCCCTGTTTCAGCCCCTCTGTTTCGCGCCCTCGGTTTCGCGCCCTCTGTTTCAGAACCTCTGTTTCAGACCATCTGATTCAGCCCCTCTGTTTCAGACCCTCTGTTTCAGACCATCCGTTTCAGCACCTCTGTTTCGCACCCTCTGTTTCTGACCCTCTGTTTCAGACCCTCCATTTCTCGCCCCCTTTTTCAGCCCCTCTGTTTCTCGCACCTTGTTTCAGCCCCTCTGTTTCTCGCCCTCTGTTTCTCGCCCTCTCTTTCGCGCCCTCTGTTTCAGACCCTCTGTTTCGCGCCCTCTGTTTCAGACCCTCTGTTTCAGACCCTCTGTTTCAGACCCTCTTTTTCGCGCCCTCTGTTTCGCGCCCTCGGTTTCAGACCCTCTGTTTTAGACCCTCTGTTTCTCGCCCTCTGTTTCGCGCCCTCTGTTTCAGACCCTCTGTTTCGCGCCCTCTCTTTCAGACCCTCTGTTTCAGACCCTCTGTTTCAGACCCTCTGTTTCTCGCCCTCTGTTTCGCGCCCTCTGTTCCGCGCCCTCTGTTTCAGACCCCCTGTTTCAGACCCTCTGTTTCTCGCCCTCTGTTTCCCGCCCTCTGTTTCAGACACTCTGTTTCAGTCCCTCTGTTTCAGACCCTCTGTTTCGCGCCCTCTGTTTCAGCCCCTCTGTTTCGCGCCCTCTGTTTCGCGCCCTCTGTTCCGCGCCCTCTGTTTCAGACCCTCTGTTTCAGACCCTCTGTTTCTCGCCCTCTGTTTCAGACCCTCTGTTTCAGACCCTCTGTTTCAGACCCTCTGTTTCTCGCCCTCTGTTTCGCACCCTCGGTTTCAGACCCTCTGTTTTAGACACTCTGTTTCTCGCCCTCTGTTTCGCGCCCTCTGTGTCAGACCCTCTGTTTCGCGCCCTCTGTTTCAGACCCTCTGTTTCAGACCCTCTGTTTCAGACCCTCTGTTTTGCGCCCTCTCTTTCAGCCCCGCTGTTTCGCGCCCTCTGTTTCGCGCCCTCTGTTCCGCGCCCTCTGTTTCAGACCCTCTGTTTCAGCCCCTCTGTTTCGCGCCCTCTGTTTCGCTTCCTCTGTTTCAGACCCTCTGTTTCAGCCCCTCTGTTTCGCGCCCTCTGTTTCGCGCCCTCTGTTTCAGACCCTCTGTTTCAGACCCTCTGTTTCTCCCCCTCTGTTTCAGACCCTCTGTTTCTCGCCCTCTGTTTCAGACACTCCGTTTCAGCCCCTCTGTTTCGCGCCCTCTGTTTCGCTCCCTCTGTTTCAGACCCTCTGTTTCTGGCCCTCTGTTTCTGGCCCTCTGTTTCAGCCCCTCTGTTTCAGACCCTCTGTTTCAGACCCTCTGTTTCAGACCCTCTGTTTCAGCCCCTCTGTTTCTCGCCCTCTGTTTCGTGCCCTCTGTTTCAGACCCTCTGTTTCGCGCCCTCTGATTCAGCCCCTCTGTTTCGCGCCCTCTGTTTCGCGCCCTCTGTTCCGCGCCCTCTGTTTCAGACCCTCTGTTTCAGACCCTCTGTTTCTCGCCCTCTGTGACAGCCCATCTGTTTCAGACCCTCTGTTTCAGACTCTCTGTTTCGCGCCCTCTGTTTCAGCCCCTCTGTTTCGCGCCCTCGGTTTCGCGCCCTCTGTTTCAGACCCTCTGTTTCAGACCATCTGATTCAGCCCCTCTGTTTCAGACCCTCTGTTTCAGACCATCCGTTTCAGCACCTCTGTTTCGCACCCTCTGTTTCAGACCCTCTGTTTCAGACCCTCCATTTCTCGCCCCCTGTTTCAGCCCCTCTGTTTCTCACACCTTGTTTCAGCCCCTCTATTTCAGCCCCTCTGTTTCAGCCCATCTGTTTCTCGCCCTCTGTTTCAGCCCCTCTGTTTCTCGCCCTCTGTTTCAGACACTCTGTTTCTCGCCCTCTGTTTCAGCCCCTCTGTTTCTCGCACTCTGTTTCTCACCCTCTGTTTTAGCCCCTCTGTTTTAGCCCCTCTGTTTCTCACCCTCTGCTTCAGCCCCTCTGTTTATCGCCCTCTGTTTCAGCCCCTCCGTTGCTCGCCCCCTGTTTCAGCCCCGCTGTTTCTCGCCCTCTGTTTCAGCCCCTCTGTTTCAGCCCCTCTGTTTCTCGCCCTCTATTTAAGCCCCTCTGTTTCAGCCCCTCTGTTTCTCGCCCTCTGTTTCAGCCCCTCTTTTTCTCGCACTCTGTTTCTCACCCTCTGTTTCAACCCTTCTGTTTCTCGCCCTCTGTTTCAGCCCCTCCGTTTCTCGCCCTCTGATTCAGCCCCTCTGATTCAGCCCCTCTGTTTCATCCCCTCTGTTTCTCGCCCTTTGTTTCTTGCACTCTGTTTCAGCCCCTATGTTTCAGCCACTCTGTTTCTCGCTCTCTGTTTCTCGCCCTCTGTTTCTCACAAAATGTTTCCGCCAAACTGTTTCAGCTCCTCTGTTTCAGCCCCTCTGTTTCTCGCCCTCTGTTTCAGCCCCTCTGTTTCAGACCCTCTGTTTCTCGCCCTCTATTTCAGCCCCTCTGTTTCAGCCCCGCTGTTTCTCGCCCTCTGTTTCAGACCCTCTGTTTCAGACCCTCCGTTTCAGCCCCTCTGTTTCGCGCCCTCTGTTTCTCGCCCTCTGTTTCGCGCCCTCTGTTTCAGACCCTATGTTTCGCGCCCTCTGTTTCAGCCCCTCTGTTTCAGCCCCTCTGTTTCAGACACTCTGTTTCAGACCCTCTGTTTCGCGCCCTCTGATTCAGACCCTCTGTTTCAGCCCCTCTGTTTCTCGCCCTCTGTTTCGCGCCCTCTGTTTCAGACCCTATGTTTCGCGCCCTCTGTTTCAGCCCCTCTGTTTCAGACCCTCTGTTTCAGACCCTCTGTTCCGCGCCCTCTGTTTCAGACCCTCTGTTTCAGACCCTCTGTTTCTCGCCCTCTATTACATCCCATCTGTTTCAGCCCCTCTGTTTCGCGCCCTCTGTTTCGCGCCCTCTGTTCCGCGCCCTCTGTTTCAGACCCTCTGTTTCTCGCCCTCTGTTTCAGCCCCTCTATTTCAGACCCTCCGTTTCAGCCCCTCTGTTTCGCGCCCTCTGTTTCGCTCCCTCTGTTTCAGACCCTCTGTTTCAGCCCCTCTGTTTCGCGCCCTCTGTTTCGCGCCCTCTGTTTCAGACACTCTGTTTCAGACCCTCTGTTTCAGACCCTCCGTTTCAGCCCCTCTGTTTCGCGCCCTCTGTTTCGCTCCCTCTGATTCAGACCCTCTGTTTCTGGCCCTCTGTTTCTGGCCCTCTGTTTCAGCCCCTCTGTTTCAGACCCTCTGTTTCAGACCCTCTGTTTCGCGCCCTCTGTTTCAGACCCTCTGTTTCGCGCCCTCTGTTTCTCGCCCTCTGTTTCGCGCCCTCTGTTTCAGCCCCTCTGTTTCGCGCCCTCTGTTTCGCTCCCTCTGATTCAGACCCTCTGTTTCTGGCCCTCTGTTTCTGGCCCTATGTTTCAGCCCCTCTGTTTCAGACCCTCTGTTTCAGCCCCTCTGTTTCGCGCCCTCTGTTTCAGCCCCTCTGTTTCAGCCCCCCTGTTTCAGACCCTCTGTTTCGCGCCCTCTGATTCAGCCCCTCTGCTTCGCACCCTCTGTTTCGCGCCATCTGTTTCGCGCCCTCTGTTCCGCGCCCTCTGTTTCAGACCCTCTGTTTAAGACCCTCTGTTTCTCGCCCTCTGTTACAGTCCATC
This sequence comes from Chiloscyllium punctatum, assembly GCF_047496795.1. Classification (NCBI taxonomy): domain Eukaryota; kingdom Metazoa; phylum Chordata; class Chondrichthyes; order Orectolobiformes; family Hemiscylliidae; genus Chiloscyllium; species Chiloscyllium punctatum. Next base: position 16,828,112 of record NC_092786.1, read on the forward strand.
TGTTTCAGACCCTCTGTTTCAGACCCTCTGTTTCGCGCCCTCTGTTTCAGCCCCTCTGTTTCGCGCCCTCGGTTTCGCGCCCTCTGTTTCAGACCCTCTGTTTCAGCCCCTCTGTTTCTCGCCCTCTGTTTCGCTCCCTCTGATTCAGACCCTCTGTTTCTGGCCCTCTGTTTCCGGCCCTCTGTTTCAGCCCCTCTGTTTCGCGCCCTCTGTTTCGCGCCCTCTGTTCCGTGCCCTCTGTTTCAGACCCTCTGTTTCAGACCCTCTGTTTCTCGCCCTCTGTTTCAGACCCTCTGTTTCAGACCCTCTGTTTCAGACCCTCTGTTTCGCGCCCTCTCTTTCAGCCCCTCTGTTTCGCGCCCTCTGTTTCGCGCCCTCTGTTCCGCGCCCTCTGTTTCAGACCCTCTGTTTCAGACCCTCTGTTTCTCGCCCTCTGTTTCAGACCCTCTGTTTCAGACCCTCTGTTTCTCGCCCTCTGTTTCGCGCCCTCTGTTTCAGACCCTCTGTTTGTCGCCCTCTGTTTCTCGCCCTCTGTTTCGGCCCCACTGTTTCTCGCCCTCTGTTTCAGCCCCTCTGTTTCAGCCCCTCTGTTTCAGACCCTCTGTTTCGCGCCCTCTGATTCAGACCCTCTGTTTCAGCCCCTCTGTTTCTCGCCCTCTGTTTCGCGCCCTCTGTTTCAGACCCTATGTTTCGCGCCCTCTGTTTCAGCCCCTCTGTTTCAGACCCTCTGTTTCAGACCCTCTGTTCCGCGCCCTCTGTTTCAGACCCTCTGTTTCTCGCCCTCTATTACAGCCCATCTGTTTCAGCCCCTCTGTTTCGCGCCCTCTGTTTCGCGCCCTCTGTTCCGCGCCCTCTGTTTCAGACCCTCTGTTTCTCGCCCTCTGTTTCAGCCCCTCTATTTCAGACCCTCCGTTTCAGCCCCTCTATCGCGCCCTCTGTTTCGCTCCCTCTGTTTCAGACCCTCTGTTTCAGCCCCTCTGTTTCGCGCCCTCTGTTTCGCGCCCTCTGTTTCAGACACTCTGTTTCAGACCCTCTGTTTCAGACCCTCCGTTTCAGCCCCTCTGTTTCGCGCCCTCTGTTTCGCTCCCTCTGATTCAGACCCTCTGTTTCTGGCCCTCTGTTTCTGGCCCTCTGTTTCAGCCCCTCTGTTTCAGACCCTCTGTTTCAGACACTCTGTTTCGCGCCCTCTGTTTCAGACCCTCTGTTTCAGCCCCTCTGTTTCTCGCCCTCTGTTTCGCGCCCTCTGTTTCAGCCCCTCTGTTTCGCGCCCTCTGTTTCGCTCCCTCTGATTCAGACCCTCTGTTTCTGGCCCTCTGTTTCTGGCCCTCTGTTTCAGCCCCTCTGTTTCGCGCCCTCTGTTTCGCGCCCTCTGTTCCGCGCCCTCTGTTTCAGACCCTCTGTTTCAGACCCTCTGTTTCTCGCCCTCTGTTTCAGACACTCTGTTTCAGACCCTCTGTTTCAGACCCTCTGTTTCGCGCCCTCTGTTTCAGCCCCTCTGTTTCGCGCCCTCTGTTTCGCGCCCTCTGTTCCGCGCCCTCTGTTTCAGACCCTCTGTTTCAGCCCCTCTGTTTCGCGCCCTCTGTTTCGCTTCCTCTGTTTCAGACCCTCTGTTTCAGCCCCTCTGTTTCGCGCCCTCTGTTTCGCGCCCTCTGTTTCAGACCCTCTGTTTCAGACCCTCTGTTTCTCGCCCTCTGTTTCAGACACTCTGTTTCAGACCCTCTGTTTCAGACCCTCTGTTTCTCGCCCTCTGTTTCAGACACTCCGTTTCAGCCCCTCTGTTTCGCTCCCTCTGTTTCAGACCCTCTGTTTCTGGCCCTCTGTTTCTGGCCCTCTGTTTCAGCCCCTCTGTTTCAGACCCTCTGTTTCAGACCCTCTGTTTCTCGCCCTCTGTTTCAGACCCTCTGTTTCAGCCCCTCTGTTTCTCGCCCTCTGTTTCGTGCCCTCTGTTTCAGACCCTCTGTTTCGCGCCCTCTGATTCAGCCCCTCTGTTTCGCGCCCTCTGTTTCGCGCCCTCTGTTCCGCGCCCTCTGTTTCAGACCCTCTGTTTCAGACCCTCTGTTTCTCGCCCTCTGTGACAGCCCATCTGTTTCAGACCCTCTGTTTCAGACTCTCTGTTTCGCGCCCTCTGTTTCAGCCCCTCTGTTTCGCGCCCTCGGTTTCGCGCCCTCTGTTTCAGACCCTCTGTTTCAGACCATCTGATTCAGCCCCTCTGTTTCAGACCCTCTGTTTCAGACCATCCGTTTCAGCACCTCTGTTTCGCACCCTCTGTTTCAGACCCTCTGTTTCAGACCCTCCATTTCTCGCCCCCTGTTTCAGCCCCTCTGTTTCTCACACCTTGTTTCAGCCCCTCTATTTCAGCCCCTCTGTTTCAGCCCATCTGTTTCTCGCCCTCTGTTTCAGCCCCTCTGTTTCTCGCCCTCTGTTTCAGCCCCTCTGTTTCTCGCACTCTGTTTCTCACCCTCTGTTTTAGCCCCTCTGTTTTAGCCCCTCTGTTTCTCACCCTCTGCTTCAGCCCCTCTGTTTATCGCCCTCTGTTTCAGCCCCTCCGTTGCTCGCCCCCTGTTTCAGCCCCGCTGTTTCTCGCCCTCTGTTTCAGCCCCTCTGTTTCAGCCCCTCTGTTTCTCGCCCTCTATTTAAGCCCCTCTGTTTCAGCCCCTCTGTTTCTCGCCCTCTGTTTCAGCCCCTCTTTTTCTCGCACTCTGTTTCTCACCCTCTGTTTCAACCCTTCTGTTTCTCGCCCTCTGTTTCAGCCCCTCCGTTTCTCGCCCTCTGATTCAGCCCCTCTGATTCAGCCCCTCTGTTTCATCCCCTCTGTTTCTCGCCCTCTGTTTCTTGCACTCTGTTTCAGCCCCTATGTTTCAGCCACTCTGTTTCTCGCTCTCTGTTTCTCGCCCTCTGTTTCTCACAAAATGTTTCCGCCAAACTGTTTCAGCTCCTCTGTTTCAGCCCCTCTGTTTCTCGCCCTCTGATTCAGCCCCTCTGTTTCAGCCCCTCTGTTTCTTGACCTCTGTTTCTCGCCCTCTGTTTCTCGCCCTCTGTTTCAGCCCCTCTGTTTCAGACCCTCTGTTTCTCGCCCTCTATTTCAGCCCCTCTGTTTCAGCCCCGCTGTTTCTCGCCCTCTGTTTCAGACCCTCTGTTTCAGACCCTCCGTTTCAGCCCCTCTGTTTCGCGCCCTCTGTTTCTCGCCCTCTGTTTCGCGCCCTCTGTTTCAGACCCTATGTTTCGCGCCCTCTGTTTCAGCCCCTCTGTTTCAGCCCCTCTGTTTCAGACACTCTGTTTCAGACCCTCTGTTTCGCGCCCTCTGATTCAGACCCTCTGTTTCAGCCCCTCTGTTTCTCGCCCTCTGTTTCGCGCCCTCTGTTTCAGACCCTATGTTTCGCGCCCTCTGTTTCAGCCCCTCTGTTTCAGACCCTCTGTTTCAGACCCTCTGTTCCGCGCCCTCTGTTTCAGACCCTCTGTTTCAGACCCTCTGTTTCTCGCCCTCTATTACATCCCATCTGTTTCAGCCCCTCTGTTTCTCGCCCTCTGTTTCGCGCCCTCTGTTTCAGACCCTATGTTTCGCGCCCTCTGTTTCAGCCCCTCTGTTTCAGCCCCTCTGTTTCAGACACTCTGTTTCAGACCCTCTGTTTCGCGCCCTCTGATTCAGACCCTCTGTTTCAGCCCCTCTGTTTCTCGCCCTCTGTTTCGCGCCCTCTGTTTCAGACCCTATGTTTCGCGCCCTCTGTTTCAGCCCCTCTGTTTCAGACCCTCTGTTTCAGACCCTCTGTTTCTCGCCCTCTGTTTCAGCCCCTCTATTTCAGACCCTCCGTTTCAGCCCCTCTGTTTCGCGCCCTCTGTTTCGCTCCCTCTGTTTCAGACCCTCTGTTTCAGCCCCTCTGTTTCGCGCCCTCTGTTTCGCGCCCTCTGTTTCAGACACTCTGTTTCAGACCCTCTGTTTCAGACCCTCCGTTTCAGCCCCTCTGTTTCGCGCCCTCTGTTTCGCTCCCTCTGATTCAGACCCTCTGTTTCTGGCCCTCTGTTTCTGGCCCTCTGTTTCAGCCCCTCTGTTTCAGACCCTCTGTTTCGCGCCCTCTGTTTCAGACCCTCTGTTTCAGCCCCTCTGTTTCTCGCCCTCTGTTTCGCGCCCTCTGTTTCAGCCCCTCTGTTTCGCGCCCTCTGTTTCGCTCCCTCTGATTCAGACCCTCTGTTTCTGGCCCTCTGTTTCTGGCCCTATGTTTCAGCCCCTCTGTTTCAGACCCTCTGTTTCAGACCCTCTGTTTCGCGCCCTCTGTTTCAGCCCCTCTGTTTCAGCCCCCCTGTTTCAGACCCTCTGTTTCGCGCCCTCTGATTCAGCCCCTCTGCTTCGCACCCTCTGTTTCGCGCCATCTGTTTCGCGCCCTCTGTTCCGCGCCCTCTGTTTCAGACCCTCTGTTTAAGACCCTCTGTTTCTCGCCCTCTGTTACAGTCCATCTGTTTCAGACCCTCTGTTTCAGACCCTCTGTTTCGCGCCCTCTGTTTCAGCCCCTCTGTTTCGCGCCCTCGGTTTCGCGCCCTCTGTTTCAGACCCTCTGTTTCAGCCCCTCTGTTTCTCGCCCTCTGTTTCGCTCCCTCTGATTCAGACCCTCTGTTTCTGGCCCTCTGTTTCCGGCCCTCTGTTTCAGCCCCTCTGTTTCGCGCCCTCTGTTTCGCGCCCTCTGTTCCGCGCCCTCTGTTTCAGACCCTCTGTTTCAGACCCTCTGTTTCTCGCCCTCTGTTTCAGACCCTCTGTTTCAGACCCTCTGTTTCAGACCCTCTGTTTCGCGCCCTCTCTTTCAGCCCCTCTGTTTCGCGCCCTCTGTTTCGCGCCCTCTGTTCCGCGCCCTCTGTTTCAGACCCTCTGTTTCAGACCCTCTGTTTCTCGCCCTCTGTTTCAGACCCTCTGTTTCAGACCCTCTGTTTCTCGCCCTCTGTTTCGCGCCCTCTGTTTCAGACCCTCTGTTTGTCGCCCTCTGTTTCTCGCCCTCTGTTTCGGCCCCACTGTTTCTCGCCCTCTGTTTCAGCCCCTCTGTTTCAGACCCTCTGTTTCAGACCCTCTGTTTCGCGCCCTCTGATTCAGACCCTCTGTTTCAGCCCCTCTGTTTCTCGCCCTCTGTTTCGCGCCCTCTGTTTCAGACCCTATGTTTCGCGCCCTCTGTTTCAGCCCCTCTGTTTCAGACCCTCTGTTTCAGACCCTCTGTTCCGCGCCCTCTGTTTCAGACCCTCTGTTTCTCGCCCTCTATTACAGCCCATCTGTTTCAGCCCCTCTGTTTCGCGCCCTCTGTTTCGCGCCCTCTGTTCCGCGCCCTCTGTTTCAGACCCTCTGTTTCTCGCCCTCTGTTTCAGCCCCTCTATTTCAGACCCTCCGTTTCAGCCCCTCTATCGCGCCCTCTGTTTCGCTCCCTCTGTTTCAGACCCTCTGTTTCAGCCCCTCTGTTTCGCGCCCTCTGTTTCGCGCCCTCTGTTTCAGACACTCTGTTTCAGACCCTCTGTTTCAGACCCTCCGTTTCAGCCCCTCTGTTTCGCGCCCTCTGTTTCGCTCCCTCTGATTCAGACCCTCTGTTTCTGGCCCTCTGTTTCTGGCCCTCTGTTTCAGCCCCTCTGTTTCAGACCCTCTGTTTCAGACACTCTGTTTCGCGCCCTCTGTTTCAGACCCTCTGTTTCAGCCCCTCTGTTTCTCGCCCTCTGTTTCGCGCCCTCTGTTTCAGCCCCTCTGTTTCGCGCCCTCTGTTTCGCTCCCTCTGATTCAGACCCTCTGTTTCTGGCCCTCTGTTTCTGGCCCTCTGTTTCAGCCCCTCTGTTTCGCGCCCTCTGTTTCGCGCCCTCTGTTCCGCGCCCTCTGTTTCAGACCCTCTGTTTCAGACCCTCTGTTTCTCGCCCTCTGTTTCAGACACTCTGTTTCAGACCCTCTGTTTCAGACCCTCTGTTTCGCGCCCTCTGTTTCAGCCCCTCTGTTTCGCGCCCTCTGTTTCGTGCCCTCTGTTCCGCGCCCTCTGTTTCAGGCCCTCTGTTTCAGACCCTCTGTTTCTCGCCCTCTGTTTCGCTCCCTCTGATTCAGACCCTCTGTTTCTGGCCCTCTGTTTCCGGCCCTCTGTTTCAGACCCTCTGTTTCGCGCCCTCTGTTTCGCGCCCTCTGTTCCGCGCCCTCTGTTTCAGACCCTCTGTTTCAGACCCTCTGTTTCTCGCCCTCTGTTTCAGACCCTCTGTTCCAGACCCTCTGTTTCAGACCCTCTGTTTCGCGCCCTCTGTTTCAGCCCCTCTGTTTCGCGCCCTCTGTTTCGCGCCCTCTGTTCCGCGCCCTCTGTTTCAGACCCTCTGTTTCAGACCCTCTGTTTCTCGCCCTCTGTTTCAGACCCTCTGTTTCAGACCCTCTGTTTCTCGCCCTCTGTTTCGCGCCCTCTGTTTCAGACCCTCTGTTTCTCGCCCTCTGTTTCTCGCCCTCTGTTTCGGCCCCACTGTTTCTCGCCCTCTGTTTCGGCCCCTCTGTTTCGCGCCCTCAGTTTCAGACCCTATGTTTCTCGCCCTCTGTTTCGCTCCCTCTGATTCAGACCCTCTGTTTCTGGCCCTCTGTTTCCGGCCCTCTGTTTCAGCCCCTCTGTTTCGCGCCCTCTGTTTCGCGCCCTCTGTTTCGCGCCCTCGGTTTCAGACCCTCTGTTTGTCGCCCTCTGTTTCGCGCCCTCTGTTTCAGACACTCTGTTTCGCGCACTCTGTTTCAGCCCCTCTGTTTCAGACCCTCTGTTTCAGACCCTCTGATTCGCGCCCTCGGTTATAGACCCTCTGTTTTAGACCCTCTGTTTCTCGCCCTCTGTTTCGCGCCCTCTGCTTCAGACCCTCGGTTTCGCGCCCTCTGTTTCAAACCCTCTGTTTCAGACCCTCTGTTTCAGACGCTCTGTTTCTCGCCCTCTGTTTCGCGCCCTCTGTTCCGCGCCCTCTGTTTCAGACCCTCTGTTTCAGACCCTCTGTTTCTCGCCCTCTGTTTCAGCCCCTCTGTTTCAGACCCTCCGTTTCAGCCCCTCTGTTTCGCGCCCTCTGTTTTTGCTCCCTCTGTTTCAGACCCTCTGTTTCAGCCCCTCTGTTTCTCGCCCTCTGTTTCAGACCCTCTGTTTCAGCCCCTCTGTTTCTCGCCCTGTGTTTCGCGCCCTCTGTTTCAGACCCTATGTTTCGCGCCCTCTGTTTCAGCCCCTCTGTTTCAGACCCACTGTTTCAGACCCTCTGTTTCGCGCCCTCTGATTCAGCCCCTCTGGTTCGCGCCCTCTGTTTCGCGCCCTCTGTTCCGCGCCCTCTGTTTCAGACCCTCTGTTTCAGACCCTCTGTTTCTCGCCCTCTGTTTCAGCCCATCTGTTTCAGACCCTCTGTTTCGCGCCCTCTGTTTCAGACACTCTGTTTCGCGCCCTCTGTTTCAGCCCCTCTGTTTCAGACCCTCTGTTTCAGACCCTCTGATTCGCGCCCTCGGTTATAGACCCTCTGTTTTAGACCCTCTGTTTCTCGCCCTCTGTTTCGCGCCCTCTGCTTCAGACCCTCGGTTTCGCGCCCTCTGTTTCAAACCCTCTGTTTCAGACCCTCTGTTTCAGACGCTCTGTTTCTCGCCCTCTGTTTCACGCCCTCTGTTCCGCGCCCTCTGTTTCAGACCCTCTGTTTCAGACCCTCTGTTTCTCGCCCTCTGTTTCAGCCCCTCTGTTTCAGACCCTCTGTTTCAGACCCTCTGTTTCGCGCCCTCTGTTTCAGCCCATCTGTTTTGCGCCCACTGTTTTGCGCCCTCTGTTTCACCCCCTCTGTTCCGCGCCCTCTGTTTCAGACCCTCTGTTTCAGACCCTCTTTTTCTCGCCCTCTGTTTCAGACCCTCTGTTTCAGACCCTCTGTTTCAGACCCTCTGTTTCTCGCCCTCTGTTTCGCGCCCTCTGTTTCGCGCCCTCTGTTTCATACCCTCGGTTTGTCGCCCTCTGTTTCTCGCCCTCTGTTTCGGTCCCTCTGTTTCTCGCCCTCTGTTTCGGCCCCTCTTGTTCTCGCCCTCAGTTTCAGACCCTCTGTTTCGCGCCCTCTGTTTCGCGCCCTCCGTTTCAGACCCTCTGTTTTAGAACCTCTGTTTTATACCCTCTGTTTCTCGCTCTCTGTTTCTCGCACTCTGTTTCGCGCCCTCTGTTTCTCGCCCTCTGTTTCAGCCCCTCTGTTTCAGACCCTCTGTTTCAGACCCTCTGTTTCGCGCCCTCTCTTTCAGCCCCTCTGTTTCGCGCCCTCTGTTTCGCGCCCTCTGTTCCGCGCCCTCTGTTTCAGACCCTCTGTTTCAGACCCTCTGTTTCTCGCCCTCTGTTTCAGCCCCTCTATTTCAGACCCTCCGTTTCAGCCCCTCTGTTTCGCGCCCTCTGTTTCGCTCCCTCTGTTTCAGACACTCTGTTTCAGCCCCTCTGTTTCGCGCCCTCTGTTTCAGACACTCTGTTTCAGACCCTCTGTTTCAGACCCTCCTTTTCAGCCCCTCTGTTTCGCGCCCTCTGTTTCGCTCCCTCTGATTCAGACCCTCTGTTTCTGGCCCTCTGTTTCTGGCCCTCTGTTTCAGCCCCTCTGTTTCAGACCCTCTGTTTCAGACCCTCTGTTTCGCGCCCTCTGTTTCAGACCCTCTGTTTCAGCCCCTCTGTTTCTCGCCCTCTGTTTCGCGCCCTCTGTTTCAGCCCCTCTGTTTCGCGCCCTCTGTTTCGCTCCCTCTGATTCAGACCCTCTGTTTCTGGCCCTCTGTTTCTGGCCCTATGTTTCAGCCCCTCTGTTTCAGACCCTCTGTTTCAGACCCTCTGTTTCGCGCCCTCTGTTTCAGCCCCTCTGTTTCAGCCCCCCTGTTTCAGACCCTCTGTTTCGCGCCCTCTGATTCAGCCCCTCTGCTTCGCGCCCTCTGTTTCGCGCCATCTGTTTCGCGCCCTCTGTTCCGCGCCCTCTGTTTCAGACCCTCTGTTTAAGACCCTCTGTTTCTCGCCCTCTGTTACAGCCCATCTGTTTCAGACCCTCTGTTTCAGACCCTCTGTTTCGCGCCCTCTGTTTCAGCCCCTCTGTTTCGCGCCCTCGGTTTCGCGCCCTCTGTTTCAGACCCTCTGTTTCAGACCATCTGATTCAGCCCCTCTGTTTCAGACCCTCTGTTTCAGACCATCAGTTTCAGCACCTCTGTTTCGCACCCTCTGTTTCAGACCCTATGTTTCTCGCCCCCTGTTTCAGCCCATCTGTTTCTCGCCCTCTGTTTCAGCCCCTCTGTTTCTCGCCCTCTGTTTCTCGCCCTCTGTTTCGCGCCCTCTGTTTCAGACCCTCTGTTTCGCGCCCTCTGTTTCAGACCCTCTGTTTCAGACCCTCTTTTTCGCGCCCTCTGTTTCGCGCCCTCGGTTTCAGACCCTCTGTTTTAGACCCTCTGTTTCTCGCCCTCTGTTTCGCGCCCTCTGTTTCAGACCCTCTGTTTCGCGCCCTCTCTTTCAGACCCTCTGTTACAGCCCCTCTGTTTCAGACCCTCTGTTTCTCGCCCTCTGTTTCGCGCCCTCTGTTCCGCGCCCTCTGTTTCAGACCCCCTGTTTCAGACCCTCTGTTTCTCGCCCTCTGTTTCCCGCCCTCTGTTTCAGACACTCTGTTTCAGTCCCTCTGTTTCAGACCCTCTCTTTCGCGCCCTCTGTTTCAGCCCCTCTGTTTCGCGCCCTCTGTTTCGCGCCCTCTGTTCCGCGCCCTCTGTTTCAGACCCTCTGTTTCAGACCCTCTGTTTCTCGCCCTCTGTTTCAGACCCTCTGTTTCAGACCCTCTGTTTCTCGCCCTCTGTTTCGCACCCTCGGTTTCAGACCCTCTGTTTTAGACACTCTGTTTCTCGCCCTCTGTTTCGCGCCCTCTGTTTCAGACCCTCTGTTTCGCGCCCTCTGTTTCAGACCCTCTGTTTCAGCCCCTCTGTTTCAGCCCCTCTGTTTCGCGCCCTCTGTTTCGCTTCCTCTGTTTCAGACCCTCTGTTTCAGCCCCTCTGTTTCGCGCCCTCTGTTTCGCGCCCTCTGTTTCAGACCCTCTGTTTCAGACCCTCTGTTTCAGACCCTCTGTTTCTCGCCCTCTGTTTCAGACACTCTGTTTCAGACCCTCTGTTTCAGACCCTCTGTTTCTCGCCCTCTGTTTCAGACACTCCGTTTCAGCGCCTCTGTTTCTCGCCCTCTGTTTCGCTCCCTCTGTTTCAGACCCTCTGTTTCTGGCCCTCTGTTTCTGGCCCTCTGTTTCAGCCCCTCTGTTTCAGACCCTCTGTTTCAGACCCTCTGTTTCTCGCCCTCTGTTTCAGACCCTCTGTTTCAGCCCCTCTGTTTCTCGCCCTCTGTTTCGTGCCCTCTGTTTCAGACCCTCTGTTTCGCGCCCTCTGATTCAGCCCCTCTGTTTCGCGCCCTCTGTTTCGCGCCCTCTGTTCCGCGCCCTCTGTTTCAGACCCTCTGTTTCAGACCCTCTGTTTCTCGCCCTCTGTGACAGCCCATCTGTTTCAGACCCTCTGTTTCAGACTCTCTGTTTCGCGCCCTCTGTTTCAGCCCCTCTGTTTCGCGCCCTCGGTTTCGCGCCCTCTGTTTCAGACCCTCTGTTTCAGACCATCTGATTCAGCCCCTCTGTTTCAGACCCTCTGTTTCAGACCATCCGTTTCAGCACCTCTGTTTCGCACCCTCTGTTTCAGACCCTCTTTTTCGCGCCCTCTGTTTCGCGCCCTCGGTTTCAGACCCTCTGTTTTAGACCCTCTGTTTCTCGCCCTCTGTTTCGCGCCCTCTGTTTCAGACCCTCTGTTTCGCGCCCTCTCTTTCAGACCCTCTGTTTCAGACCCTCTGTTTCAGACCCTCTGTTTCTCGCCCTCTGTTTCGCGCCCTCTGTTCCGCGCCCTCTGTTTCAGACCCCCTGTTTCAGACCCTCTGTTTCTCGCCCTCTGTTTCCCGCCCTCTGTTTCAGACACTCTGTTTCAGTCCCTCTGTTTCAGACCCTCTGTTTCGCGCCCTCTGTTTCAGCCCCTCTGTTTCGCGCCCTCTGTTTCGCGCCCTCTGTTCCGCGCCCTCTGTTTCAGACCCTCTGTTTCAGACCCTCTGTTTCTCGCCCTCTGTTTCAGACCCTCTGTTTCAGACCCTCTGTTTCAGACCCTCTGTTTCTCGCCCTCTGTTTCGCGCCCTCTGTTTCGCGCCCTCTGTTTCGCTTCCTCTGTTTCAGACCCTCTGTTTCAGCCCCTCTGTTTCGCGCCCTCTGTTTCGCGCCCTCTGTTTCAGACCCTCTGTTTCAGACCCTCTGTTTCAGACCCTCTGTTTCTCGCCCTCTGTTTCAGACACTCCGTTTCAGCCCCTCTGTTTCGCGCCCTCTGTTTCGCTCCCTCTGTTTCAGACCCTCTGTTTCTGGCCCTCTGTTTCTGGCCCTCTGTTTCAGCCCCTCTGTTTCAGACCCTCTGTTTCAGACCCTCTGTTTCTCGCCCTCTGTTTCAGACCCTCTGTTTCAGCCCCTCTGTTTCTCGCCCTCTGTTTCGTGCCCTCTGTTTCAGACCCTCTGTTTCGCGCCCTCTGATTCAGCCCCTCTGTTTCGCGCCCTCTGTTTCGCGCCCTCTGTTCCGCGCCCTCTGTTTCAGACCCTCTGTTTCAGACCCTCTGTTTCTCGCCCTCTGTGACAGCCCATCTGTTTCAGACCCTCTGTTTCAGACTCTCTGTTTCGCGCCCTCTGTTTCAGCCCCTCTGTTTCGCGCCCTCGGTTTCGCGCCCTCTGTTTCAGACCCTCTGTTTCAGACCATCTGATTCAGCCCCTCTGTTTCAGACCCTCTGTTTCAGACCATCCGTTTCAGCACCTCTGTTTCGCACCCTCTGTTTCAGACCCTCTGTTTCAGACCCTCCATTTCTCGCCCCCTGTTTCAGCCCCTCTGTTTCTCGCACCTTGTTTCAGCCCCTCTATTTCAGCCCCTCTGTTTCAGCCCATCTGTTTCTCGCCCTCTGTTTCAGCCCCTCTGTTTCTCGCCCTCTGTTTCAGACACTCTGTTTCTCGCCCTCTGTTTTAGCCCCTCTGTTTTAGCCCCTCTGTTTCTCACCCTCTGCTTCAGCCCCTCTGTTTATCGCCCTCTGTTTAAGCCCCTCCGTTGCTCGCCCCCTGTTTCAGCCCCGCTGTTTCTCGCCCTCTGTTTCAGCCCCTCTGTTTCAGCCCCTCTGTTTCTCGCCCTCTATTTAAGCCCCTCTGTTTCAGCCCCTCTGTTTCTCGCCCTCTGTTTCAGCCCCTCTTTTTCTCGCACTCTGTTTCTCGCCCTCTGTTTCAGCCCCTCCGTTTCTCGCCCTCTGATTCAGCCCCTCTGATTCAGCCCCTCTGTTTCATCCCCTCTGTTTCTCGCCCTCTGTTTCTTGCACTCTGTTTCAGCCCCTATGTTTCAGCCACTCTGTTTCTCGCTCTCTGTTTCTCGCCCTCTGTTTCTCACAAAATGTTTCCGCCAAACTGTTTCAGCTCCTCTGTTTCAGCCCCTCTGTTTCTCGCCCTCTGATTCAGCCCCTCTGTTTCAGCCCCTCTGTTTCTTGACCTCTGTTTCTCGCCCTCTGTTTCTCGCCCTCTGTTTCAGCCCCTCTGTTTCAGACCCTCTGTTTCTCGCCCTCTATTTCAGCCCCTCTGTTTCAGCCCCGCTGTTTCTCGCCCTCTGTTTCAGACCCTCTGTTTCAGACCCTCCGTTTCAGCCCCTCTGTTTCGCGCCCTCTGTTTCTCGCCCTCTGTTTCGCGCCCTCTGTTTCAGACCCTATGTTTCGCGCCCTCTGTTTCAGCCCCTCTGTTTCAGCCCCTCTGTTTCAGACCCTCTGTTTCAGACCCTCTGTTTCGCGCCCTCTGATTCAGACCCTCTGTTTCAGCCCCTCTGTTTCTCGCCCTCTGTTTCGCGCCCTCTGTTTCAGACCCTATGTTTCGCGCCCTCTGTTTCAGCCCCTCTGTTTCAGATCCTCTGTTTCAGACCCTCTGTTCCGCGCCCTCTGTTTCAGACCCTCTGTTTCAGACCCCCTGTTTCTCGCCCTCTATTACAGCCCATCTGTTTCAGACCCTCTGTTTCAGCCCCTCTGTTTCGCGCCCTCTGTTTCAGCCCCTCTGTTTCGCACCCTCGGTTTCGCGCCCTCTGTTTCAGAACCTCTGTTTCAGACCATCTGATTCAGCCCCTCTGTTTCAGACCCTCTGTTTCAGACAATCCGTTTCAGCACCTCTGTTTCGCGCCCTCGGTTTCGCGCCCTCTGTTTCAGAACCTCTGTTTCAGCCCCTCTGTTTCAGACCCTCTGTTTCAGACCATCCGTTTCAGCACCTCTGTTTCGCACCCTCTGTTTCAGACCCTCTGTTTCAGACCCTCCATTTCTCGCCCCCTGTTTCAGCCCCTCTGTTTCTCACACCTTGTTTCAGCCCCTCTATTTCAGCCCCTCTGTTTCAGCCCATCTGTTTCTCGCCCTCTGTTTCAGCCCCTCTGTTTCTCGCCCTCTGTTTCAGACCCTCTGTTTCTCGCCCTCTGTTTCAGCCCCTCTGTTTCTCGCACTCTGTTTCTCACCCTCTGTTTTAGCCCCTCTGTTTCAGCCCCTCTGTTTCTCACCCTCTGCTTCAGCCCCTCTGTTTATCGCCCTCTGTTTCAGCCCCTCCGTTGCTCGCCCCCTGTTTCAGCCCCGCTGTTTCTCGCCCTCTGTTTCAGCCCCTCTGTTTCAGCCCCTCTGTTTCTCACCCTCTGTTTAAGCCCCTCTGTTTCAGCCCCTCTGTTTCTCACCCTCTGTTTCAGCCCCTCTTTTTCTCGCACTCTGTTTCTCACCCTCTGTTTCAACCCTTCTGTTTCTCGCCCTCTGTTTCAGCCCCTCCGTTTCTCGCCCTCTGATTCAGCCCCTCTGTTTCATCCCCTGTGTTTCTCGCCCTCTGTTTCTTGCACTCTGTTTCAGCCCCTATGTTTCAGCCACTCTGTTTCTCGCTCTCTGTTTCTCGCCCTCTGTTTCTCACAAAATGTTTCCGCCAAACTGTTTCAGCTCCTCTGTTTCAGCCCCTCTGTTTCTCGCCCTCTGATTCAGCCCCTCTGTTTCAGCCCCTCTGTTTCTTGACCTCTGTTTCTCGCCCTCTGTTTCTCACAAAATGTTTCCGCCAAACTGTTTCAGCTCCTCTGTTTCAGCCCCTCTGTTTCTCGCCCTCTGTTTCAGCCCCTCTGTTTCAGACCCTCTGTTTCTCGCCCTCTATTTCAGCCCCTCTGTTTCAGCCCCGCTGTTTCTCGCCCTCTGTTTCAGACCCTCTGTTTCAGACCCTCCGTTTCAGCCCCTCTGTTTCGCGCCCTCTGTTTCGCTCCCTCTGTTTCAGACCCTCTGTTTCAGACCCTCTGTTTCTGGCCCTCTGTTTCAGCCCCTCTGTTTCAGCCCCTCTGTTTCAGACCCTCTGTTTCGCGCCTTCTGTTTCAGACCCTCTGTTTCTGCCCCTCTGTTTCAGACCCTCTGTTTCAGACCCTCTGTTTCGCGCCCTCTGATTCAGACCCTCTGTTTCAGCCCCTCTGTTTCTCGCCCTCTGTTTCGCGCCCTCTGTTTCAGACCCTATGTTTCGCGCCCTCTGTTTCAGCCCCTCTGTTTCAGCCCCTCTGTTTCAGACCCTCTGTTTCAGACCCTCTGTTCCGCGCCCTCTGTTTCAGACCCTCTGTTTCGCGCCCTCTGTTTCAGCCCCTCTGTTTCGCGCCCTCTGTTTCGCGCCCTCTGTTCCGCGCCCTCTGTTTCAGACCCTCTGTTTCTCGCCCTCTGTTTCAGACCCTCTGTTTCAGACCCTCTGTTTCGTGCCCTCTTTTTCAGCCCCTCTGTTTCGTGCCCTCTGTTTCGCGCCATCTGTTTCAGACCCTCTGTTTCAGACCCTCTGTTTCTCGCCCTCTGTTTCGCGCCCCCTGTTTCAGACCCTCTGTTTCGCGCCCTCTGTTTCAGCCCCTCTGTTTCGCGCCCTCGGTTTCGCGCCCCCTGTTTCAGACCCTCTGTTTCAGACCCTCTGTTTCGCGCCCTCTCTTTCAGCCCCTCTGTTTCGCGCCCTCTGTTTCGCGCCCTCTGTTCCGCGCCCTCTGTTTCAGACCCTCTGTTTCAGACCCTCTGTTTCTCGCCCTCTGTTTCAGCCCCTCTGTTTCAGACCCTCCGTTTCAGTCCCTCTGTTTCGCCCCCTCTGTTTCGCTCCCTCTGTTTCAGACCCTCTGTTTCAGCCCCTCTGTTTCGCGCCCTCTGTTTCGCGCCCTCTGTTTCAGACCCTCTGTTTCAGACCCTCTGTTTCAGACCCTCTGTTTCTCGCCCTCTGTTTCAGACACTCTGTTTCAGACCCTCCGTTTCAGTCCCTCTGTTTCGCGCCCTCTGTTTCGCTCCCTCTGTTTCAGACCCTCTGTTTCTGGCCCTCTGTTTCTGGCCCTCTGTTTCAGCCCCTCTGTTTCAGCCCCTCTGTTTCAGACCCTCTGTTTCAGACCCTCTGTTTCTCGCCCTCTGTTTCAGACCCTCTGTTTCAGACCCTCTGTTTCTCGCCCTCTGTTTCGTGCCCTCTGTTTCAGACCCTATGTTTCACGCCCTCTGTTTCAGCCCCTCTGTTTCATACCCTCTGTTTCAGACCCTCTGTTTCGCGCCCTCTGATTCAGCCCCTCTGTTTCGCGCCCTCTGTTTCGCGCCCTCTGTTCCGCGCCCTCTGTTTCAGACCCTCTGTTTCAGACCCTCTGTTTCAGACCCTCTGTTTCAGACCCTCTGTTTCAGCCCCTCTGTTTCGCGCCCTCTGTTTCAGCCCCTCTGTTTCGCACCCTCGGTTTCGCGCCCTCTGTTTCAGAACCTCTGTTTCAGACCATCTGATTCAGCCCCTCTGTTTCAGACCCTCTGTTTCAGACAATCCGTTTCAGCACCTCTGTTTCGCACCCTCTGTTTCAGACCCTCTGTTTCAGACCCTCCATTTCTCGCCCCCTGTTTCAGCCCCTCTGTTTCTCGCACCTTGTTTCAGCCCCTCTGTTTCAGCCCAACTGTTTCTCGCCCTCTGTTTTAGCCCCTCTGTTTCAGACCGTCTGTTTCAGCCCCTCTGTTTCGCGCCCTCTGTTTCAGCCCCTCTGTTCGCGCCCTCGGTTTCGCGCCCTCTGTTTCAGACCCTCTGTTTCAGACCATCTGATTCAGCCCCTCTGTTTCAGACCCTCTGTTTCAGACCATTCGTTTCAGCACCTCTGTTTCGCACCCTCTGTTTCAGACCCTTTGTTTCAGACCCTCCATTTCTCGCCCCCTGTTTCAGCCCCTCTGTTTCAGCCCCTCTGTTTCTCACCCTTTGCTTCAGCCCCTCTGTTTCTCGCCCTCTGTTTCAGCCCCTCCGTTGCTCGCCCCCTGTTTCAGCCCCGCTGTTTCTCGCCCTCTGTTTCAGCCCCACTCTTTCAGCCCCTCTGTTTCACGCCCTCTGTTTAAGCCCCTCTGTTTCAGCCCCTCTGTTTCTCGCCCTCTGTTTCAGCCCCTCTTTTTCTCGCCCTCTGTTTCTCACCCTCTGTTTCAACCCTTCTGTTTCTCGCCCTCTGTTTCAGCCCCTCCGTTTCTCGCCCCCTGTTTCAGCCCCTCTGTTTCTCACCCTCTGCTTCAACCCTTCTGTTTCTCGCCCTCTGTTTCAGACCCTCCGTTTCTCGCCCCCTGTTTCAGCCCCTCTGTTTCTCGCCCTCTGGTTCTCACCCTCTGTTTCGCGCCCTCTGTTTCAGACCCTCTGTTTCGCGCCCTCTGTTTCAGCCCCTCTGGTTCAGCCCCTCTGTTTCAGACCCTCTGTTTCAGCCCCTCTGTTTCAGCCCCTCTGTTTCGCGCCCTCTGTTTCGCGCCCACTGTTCCGCACCCTCTGTTTCAGACCCTCTGTTTCAGACCCTCTGTTTCTCGCCCTCTGTTTCAGCCGCTCTGTTTCAGCCCCTCTGTTTCTCGCCTCTGTTTCAGACCCTCTGTTTCAGACCCTCCGTTTCAGCCCCTCTGTTTCAGACCCTCTGTTTCAGACCCTTTGTTTCTCGCCCTCTGTTTCAGCACCTCTGTTTCAGACCCTCCGTTTCAGCCCCTCTGTTTCTCGCCCTCTGTTTCGCGCCCTCTGTTTCAGACACTGTGTTTCTCGCCCTCTGTTTCAGCCCCTCTGTTTCAGCCCCTCTGTTTCAGACCCTCTGTTTCAGACCCTCTGTTTCGCGCCCTCTGTTTCAGACCCTCTGTTTCAGCCCCTCTGTTTCTCGCCCTCTGTTTCGCGCCCTCTGTTTCAGACCCTCTGTTTCGCGCCCTCTGTTTCAGCCCCTCTGTTTCAGACCCTTTGTTTCAGACCCTCTGTTTCTCGCCCTCTGTTTCGCGCCCTCTGTTTCGCGCCCTCTGTTTCTGCCCCTCTGTTTCAGACCCTCTGTTTCAGACCATCTGTTTCTCGCCCTCTGTTTCGCGCCATCTGTTTCAGACCCTCTGTTTCGCGCCCTCTGTTTCAGACCCTCTGTTTCAGACCCTCTGTTTCAGACCCTCTGTTTCTCGCCCTCTGTTTCGCGCCCTGTGTTCCGCACCCTCTGTTTCAGACCCTCTGTATCAGACCCTCTGTTTCTCGCCCTCTGTTTCAGCCCCTCTGTTTCAGACCCTCTGTTTCAGACCCTCTGTTTCGCGCCCTCTGTTTCAGCCCCTCTTTTTCGCGCCCTCTGTTTCGCGCCCTCTGTTCCGCGCCCTCTGTTTCAGACCCTCAGTTTCAGACCCTCTGTTTCTCGCCCTCTGTTTCAGCCCCTCTGTTTCAGACCCTCTGTTTCGTGCCCTCTGTTTCAGCCCCTCTGTTTCGCGCCCTCTGTTTCGCGCAATCTGTTTCAGACCCTCTGTTTCAGACCCTGTGTTTCTCGCCCTCTGTTTCAGGCCCTCTGTTTCAGACCCTCTGTTTAAGACCCTATGTTTCGCGCCCTCTGTTTCAGACCCTCTGTTTCAGCCCCTCTGTTTCTCGCCCTCTGTTTCGCGCCCCCTGTTTCAGACCCTCTGTTTCGCGCCCTCTGTTTCAGCCCCTCTGTTTCGCGCCCTCGGTTTCGCGCCCTCTGTTTCAGAACCTCTGTTTCAGCCCCTCTGTTTCAGACCCTCTGTTTCAGACCATCCGTTTCAGCACCTCTGTTTCGCACCCTCTGTTTCAGACCCTCTGTTTCAGACCCTCCATTTCTCGCCCCCTGTTTCAGCCCCTCTGTTTCTCACACCTTGTTTCAGCCCCTCTATTTCAGCCCCTCTGTTTCAGCCCATCTGTTTCTCGCCCTCTGTTTCAGCCCCTCTGTTTCTCGCCCTCTGTTTCAGACCCTCTGTTTCTCGCCCTCTGTTTCAGCCCCTCTGTTTCTCGCACTCTGTTTCTCACCCTCTGTTTTAGCCCCTCTGTTTCAGCCCCTCTGTTTCTCACCCTCTGCTTCAGCCCCTCTGTTTATCGCCCTCTGTTTCAGCCCCTCCGTTGCTCGCCCCCTGTTTCAGCCCCGCTGTTTCTCGCCCTCTGTTTCAGCCCCTCTGTTTCAGCCCCTCTGTTTCTCACCCTCTGTTTAAGCCCCTCTGTTTCAGCCCCTCTGTTTCTCACCCTCTGTTTCAGCCCCTCTTTTTCTCGCACTCTGTTTCTCACCCTCTGTTTCAACCCTTCTGTTTCTCGCCCTCTGTTTCAGCCCCTCCGTTTCTCGCCCTCTGATTCAGCCCCTCTGTTTCATCCCCTGTGTTTCTCGCCCTCTGTTTCTTGCACTCTGTTTCAGCCCCTATGTTTCAGCCACTCTGTTTCTCGCTCTCTGTTTCTCGCCCTCTGTTTCTCACAAAATGTTTCCGCCAAACTGTTTCAGCTCCTCTGTTTCAGCCCCTCTGTTTCTCGCCCTCTGATTCAGCCCCTCTGTTTCAGCCCCTCTGTTTCTTGACCTCTGTTTCTCGCCCTCTGTTTCTCACAAAATGTTTCCGCCAAACTGTTTCAGCTCCTCTGTTTCAGCCCCTCTGTTTCTCACCCTCTGTTTCAGCCCCTCTGTTTCAGACCCTCTGTTTCTCGCCCTCTATTTCAGCCCCTCTGTTTCAGCCCCGCTGTTTCTCGCCCTCTGTTTCAGACCCTCTGTTTCAGACCCTCCGTTTCAGCCCCTCTGTTTCGCGCCCTCTGTTTCGCTCCCTCTGTTTCAGACCCTCTGTTTCAGACCCTCTGTTTCTGGCCCTCTGTTTCAGCCCCTCTGTTTCAGCCCCTCTGTTTCAGACCCTCTGTTTCGCGCCTTCTGTTTCAGACCCTCTGTTTCTGCCCCTCTGTTTCAGACCCTCTGTTTCAGACCCTCTGTTTCGCGCCCTCTGATTCAGACCCTCTGTTTCAGCCCCTCTGTTTCTCGCCCTCTGTTTCGCGCCCTCTGTTTCAGACCCTATGTTTCGCGCCCTCTGTTTCAGCCCCTCTGTTTCAGCCCCTCTGTTTCAGACCCTCTGTTTCAGACCCTCTGTTCCGCGCCCTCTGTTTCAGACCCTCTGTTTCGCGCCCTCTGTTTCAGCCCCTCTGTTTCGCGCCCTCTGTTTCGCGCCCTCTGTTCCGCGCCCTCTGTTTCAGACCCTCTGTTTCTCGCCCTCTGTTTCAGACCCTCTGTTTCAGACCCTCTGTTTCGTGCCCTCTTTTTCAGCCCCTCTGTTTCGTGCCCTCTGTTTCGCGCCATCTGTTTCAGACCCTCTGTTTCAGACCCTCTGTTTCTCGCCCTCTGTTTCGCGCCCCCTGTTTCAGACCCTCTGTTTCGCGCCCTCTGTTTCAGCCCCTCTGTTTCGCGCCCTCGGTTTCGCGCCCCCTGTTTCAGACCCTCTGTTTCAGACCCTCTGTTTCGCGCCCTCTCTTTCAGCCCCTCTGTTTCGCGCCCTCTGTTTCGCGCCCTCTGTTCCGCGCCCTCTGTTTCAGACCCTCTGTTTCAGACCCTCTGTTTCTCGCCCTCTGTTTCAGCCCCTCTGTTTCAGACCCTCCGTTTCAGTCCCTCTGTTTCGCCCCCTCTGTTTCGCTCCCTCTGTTTCAGACCCTCTGTTTCAGCCCCTCTGTTTCGCGCCCTCTGTTTCGCGCCCTCTGTTTCAGACCCTCTGTTTCAGACCCTCTGTTTCAGACCCTCTGTTTCTCGCCCTCTGTTTCAGACACTCTGTTTCAGACCCTCCGTTTCAGTCCCTCTGTTTCGCGCCCTCTGTTTCGCTCCCTCTGTTTCAGACCCTCTGTTTCTGGCCCTCTGTTTCTGGCCCTCTGTTTCAGCCCCTCTGTTTCAGCCCCTCTGTTTCAGACCCTCTGTTTCAGACCCTCTGTTTCTCGCCCTCTGTTTCAGACCCTCTGTTTCAGACCCTCTGTTTCTCGCCCTCTGTTTCGTGCCCTCTGTTTCAGACCCTATGTTTCACGCCCTCTGTTTCAGCCCCTCTGTTTCATACCCTCTGTTTCAGACCCTCTGTTTCGCGCCCTCTGATTCAGCCCCTCTGTTTCGCGCCCTCTGTTTCGCGCCCTCTGTTCCGCGCCCTCTGTTTCAGACCCTCTGTTTCAGACCCTCTGTTTCAGACCCTCTGTTTCGCGCCCTCTGTTTCAGCCCCTCTGTTTCGCGCCCTCGGTTTCGCGTCCTCTGTTTCAGACACTCTGTTTCAGACCATCTGATTCAGCCCCTCTGTTTCAGACCCTCTGTTTCAGACCATCTGTTTCAGCACCTCTGTTTCGCACCCTCTGTTTCAGACCCGCTGTTTCAGACCCTCCATTTCTCGCGCCCTGTTTCAGCCCCTCTGTTTCTCGCACCTTGTTTCAGCCCCTCTATTTCAGCCCCTCTGTTTCAGCCCATCTGTTTCTCGCCCTCTGTTTCAGCCCCTCTGTTTCTCGCCCTCTGTTTCAGACCCTCTGTTTCTCGCCCTCTGTTTCAGCCCCTCTGTTTCTCGCACTCTGTTTCTCACCCTCTGTTTTAGCCCCTCTGTTTCAGCCCCTCTGTTTCTCACCCTCTGCTTCAGCCCCTCTGTTTATCGCCCTCTGTTTCAGCCCCTCCGTTGCTCGCCCCCTGTTTCAGCCCCGCTGTTTCTCGCCCTCTGTTTCAGCCCCTCTGTTTCAGCCCCTCTGTTTCTCGCCCTCTGTTTCAGCCCCTCTTTTTCTCGCACTCTGTTTCTCACCCTCTGTTTCAACCCTTCTGTTTCTCGCCCTCTGTTTCAGCCCCTCCGTTTCTCGCCCTCTGATTCAGCCCCTCTGTTTCATCCCCTGTGTTTCTCGCCCTCTGTTTCTTTCACTCTGTTTCAGCCCCTATGTTTCAGCCACTCTGTTTCTCGCTCTCTGTTTCTCGCCCTCTGTTTCTCACAAAATGTTTCCGCCAAACTGTTTCAGCTCCTCTGTTTCAGCCCCTCTGTTTCTCGCCCTCTGATTCAGCCCCTCTGTTTCAGCCCCTCTGTTTCTTGACCTCTGTTTCTCGCCCTCTGTTTCTCGCCCTCTGTTTCAGCCCCTCTGTTTCAGACCCTCTGTTTCTCGCCCTCTATTTCAGCCCCTCTGTTTCAGCCCCGCTGTTTCTCGCCCTCTGTTTCAGACCCTCTGTTTCAGACCCTCTGTTTCGCGCCCTCTGTTTCTCGCCCTCTGTTTCGCGCCCTCTGTTTCGCGCCCTCTGTTCCGCGCCCTCTGTTTCAGACCCTCAGTTTCAGACCCTCTGTTTCTCGCCCTCTGTTTCAGACCCTCTGTTTCAGACCCTCTGTTTCGTGCCCTCTGTTTCAGCCCCTCTGTTTCGCGCCCTCTGTTTCGCGCAATCTGTTTCAGACCCTCTGTTTCAGACCCTCTGTTTCTCGCCCTCTGTTTCAGACCCTCTGTTTCAGACCCTCTGTTTCAGACCCTATGTTTCGCGCCCTCTGTTTCAGACCCTCTGTTTCAGCCCCTCTGTTTCTCGCCCTCTGTTTCGCGCCCCCTGTTTCAGACCCTCTGTTTCGCGCCCTCTGTTTCAGCCCCTCTGTTTCGCGCCCTCGGTTTCGCGCCCTCTGTTTCAGACCCTCTGTTTCAGCCCCTCTGTTTCTATACTCTGTTTCGCGCCCCCCGTTTCAGACCCTCTGTTTCGCGCCCTCTGTTTCAGCCCCTCTGTTTCTCGCCCTCTGTTTCGCGCCCTCTGTTTCAGACCCTCTGTTTCGCGCCCTCTGTTTCAGACCCTCTGTTTCAGACCCTCTGTTTCAGACCCTCTGTTTCGCGCCCTCTGTTTCGCGCCCTCTGTTTCGCGCCCTCTGTTCCGCGCCCTCTGTTTCAGACCCTCTGTTTCAGACCCTCTGTTTCTCGCCTTCTGTTTCAGCCCCTCTGTTTCAGACCCTCCGTTTCAGCCCCTCTGTTTCGCCCCCTCTGTTTTGCTCCCTCTGTTTCAGACCCTCTGTTTCAGCCCCTCTGTTTCGCGCCCTCTATTTCGCGCCCTCTGTTTCAGACCCTCTGTTTCAGACCCTCTGTTTCAGACCCTCTGTTTCTCGCCCGCTGTTTCAGACACTCTGTTTCAGACCCTCCGTTTCAGCCCCTCTGTTTCGCGCCCTCTGTTTCGCTCCCTCTATTTCAGACTCTCTGTTTCTGGCCCTCTGTTTCTGGCCCTCTGTTTCAGCCCCTCTGTTTCAGCCCCTCTGTTTCAGACCCTCTGTTTCAGACCCTCTGTTTCTCGCCCTCTGTTTCAGACCCTCTGTTTCAGCCCCTCTGTTTCTCGCCCTCTGTTTCGTGCCCTCTGTTTCAGACCCTATGTTTCGCGCCCTCTGTTTCAGCCCCTCTGTTTCATACCCTCTGTTTCAGACCCTCTGTTTCGCGCCCTCTGATTCAGCCCCTCTGTTTCGCGCCCTCTGTTTCGCGCCCTCTGTTCCGCGCCCTCTGTTTCAGACCCTCTGTTTCAGACCCTCTGTTTCTCGCCCTCTGTTACAGCCCATCTGTTTCAGACCCTCTGTTTCAGACCCTCTGTTTCGCGCCCTCTGTTTCAGCCCCTCTGTTTCGCGCCCTCGGTTTCGCGCCCTCTGTTTCAGACCCTCTGTTTCAGACCATCTGATTCAGCCCCGCTGTTTCAGACCCTCTGTTTCAGACCATCCGTTTCAGCACCTCTGTTTCGCACCCTCTGTTTCAGACCCTCTGTTTCAGACCCTCCATTTTTCGCCCCCTGTTTCAGCCCCTCTGTTTCTCGCACCTTGTTTCAGCCCCTCTATTTCAGCCCCTCCGTTTCAGCCCATCTGTTTCTCGCCCTCTGTTTCAGCCCCTCTGTTTCTCGCCCTCTGTTTCAGACCCTCTGTTTCTCGCCCTCTGTTTCAGCCCCTCTGTTTCTCGCCCTCTGTTTCAGACCCTCTGTTTCTCGCCCTCTGTTTCAGACCCTCTGTTTCAGACCCTCTGTTTCTCGCCCTCTGTTACAGCCCATCTGTTTCAGACCCTCTGTTTCAGACCCTCTGTTTCGCGCCCTCTGTTTCAGCCCCTCTGTTTCGCGCCCTCGGTTTCGCGCCCTCTGTTTCAGACCCTCTGTTTCAGACCATCTGATTCAGCCCCTCTGTTTCAGACCCTCTGTTTCAGACCATCCGTTTCAGCACCTCTGTTTCGCACCCTCTGTTTCAGACCCTCTGTTTCAGACCCTCCATTTCTCGCCCCCTGTTTCAGCCCCTCTGTTTCTCGCACCTTGTTTCAGCCCCTCTATTTCAGCCCCTCCGTTTCAGCCCATCTGTTTCTCGCCCTCTGTTTCAGCCCCTCTGTTTCTCGCCCTCTGTTTCAGACCCTCTGTTTCTCGCCCTCTGTTTCAGCCCCTCTGTTTCTCGCACTCTGTTTCTCACCCTCTGTTTTAGCCCCTCTGTTTCAGCCCCTCTGTTTCTCACCCTCTGCTTCAGCCCCTCTGTTTATCGCCCTCTGTTTCAGCCCCTCCGTTGCTCGCCCCCTGTTTCAGCCCCGCTGTTTCTCGCCCTCTGTTTCAGCCCCTCTGTTTCAGCCCCTCTGTTTCTCACCCTCTGTTTAAGCCCCTCTGTTTCAGCCCCTCTGTTTCTCACCCTCTGTTTCAGCCCCTCTTTTTCTCGCACTCTGTTTCTCACCCTCTGTTTCAACCCTTCTGTTTCTCGCCCTCTGTTTCAGCCCCTCCGTTTCTCGCCCTCTGATTCAGCCCCTCTGTTTCATCCCCTGTGTTTCTCGCCCTCTGTTTCTTGCACTCTGTTTCAGCCCCTATGTTTCAGCCACTCTGTTTCTCGCTCTCTGTTTCTCGCCCTCTGTTTCTCACAAAATGTTTCCGCCAAACTGTTTCAGCTCCTCTGTTTCAGCCCCTCTGTTTCTCGCCCACTGATTCAGCCCCTCTGTTTCAGCCCCTCTGTTTCTTGACCTCTGTTTCTCGCCCTCTGTTTCTCGCCCTCTGTTTCAGCCCCTCTGTTTCAGACCCTCTGTTTCTCGCCCTCTATTTCAGCCCCTCTGTTTCAGCCCCGCTGTTTCTCGCCCTCTGTTTCAGACCCTCTGTTTCAGACCCTCCGTTTCAGCCCCTCTGTTTCGCGCCCTCTGTTTCGCTCCCTCTGTTTAAGACCCTTTGTTTCAGACCCTCTCTTTCTGGCCCTCTGTTTCAGCCCCTCTGTTTCAGACCCTCTATTTCGCGCCCTCTGTTTCAGACCCTCTGTTTCAGCCCCTCTGTTTCAGACCCTCTGTTTCTCGCCCTCTGTTTCGCGCCCTCTGTTTCAGACCCTATGTTTCGCGCCCTCTGTTTCAGCCCCTCTGTTTCAGCCCCTCTGTTTCAGACCCTCTGTTTCAGACCCTCTGTTCCGCGCCCTCTGTTTCAGACCCTCTGTTTCGCGCCCTCTGTTTCAGCCCCTCTGTTTCGCGCCCTCTGTTTCGCGCCCTCTGTTCCGCGCCCTCTGTTTCAGACCCTCAGTTTCAGACCCTCAGTTTCTCGCCCTCTGTTTCAGCCCCTCTGTTTCAGACCCTCTGTTTCGTGCCCTCTGTTTCAGCCCCTCTGTTTCGTGCCCTCTGTTTCGCGCCATCTGTTTCAGACCCTCTGTTTCAGACCCTCTGTTTCTCGCCCTCTGTTTCGGACACTCTGTTTCAGGCCCTATGTTTCGCGCCCTCTGTTTCAGACCCTCTGTTTCAGCCCCTCTGTTTCTCGCCCTCTGTTTCGCGCCCCCTGTTTCAGCCCCTCTGTTCCGCGCCCTCGGTTTCGCGCCCTCTGTTTCAGACCCTCTGTTTCAGCCCCTCTGTTTCTTGCCCTCTGTTTCGCGCCCCCTGTTTCAGACCCTCTGTTTCGCGCCCTCTGTTTCAGCCCCTCTGTTTCTCGCCCTCTGTTTCGCGCCCTCTGTTTCAGACCCTCTGTTTCGCGCCCTCTGTTTCAGACCCTCTGTTTCAGACACTCTGTTTCAGACCCTCTGTTTCGCGCCCTCTCTTTCAGCCCCTCTGTTTCGCGCCCTCTGTTTCGCGCCCTCTGTTCCGCGCCCTCTGTTTCAGACCTTCTGTTTCAGACCCCCTGTTTCTCGCCCTCTGTTTCAGCCCCTCTGTTTCAGACCCTCCGTTTCAGCCCCTCTGTTTCGCCCCCTCTGTTTCGCTCCCTCTGTTTCAGACCCTCTGTTTCAGCCCCTCTGTTTCGCGCCCTCTGTTTCGCGCCCTCTGTTTCAGACCCTCTGTTTCAGACCCTCTGTTTCAGACCCTCTGTTTCTCGCCCTCTGTTTCAGACACTCTGTTTCAGACCCTCCGTTTCAGTGCCTCTGTTTCGCGCCCTCTGTTTCGCTCCCTCTGTTTCAGACCCTCTGTTTCTGGCCCTCTGTTTCAGCCCCTCTGTTTCAGCCCCTCTGTTTCAGACCCTCTGTTTCAGACCCTCTGTTTCTCGCCCTCTGTTTCAGACCCTCTGTTTCAGCCCCTCTGTTTCTCGCCCTCTGTTTCGTGCCCTCTGTTTCAGACCCTATGTTTCGCGCCCTCTGTTTCAGCCCCTCTGTTTCATACCCTCTGTTTCAGACCCTCTGTTTCGCGCCCTCTGATTCAGCCCCTCTGTTTCGCGCCCTCTGTTTCGCGCCCTCTGTTCCGCGCCCTCTGTTTCAGACCCTCTGTTTCAGACCCTCTGTTTCAGACCCTCTGTTTCGCGCCCTCTGTTTCAGCCCCTCTGTTTCGCGCCCTCGGTTTCGCGTCCTCTGTTTCAGACCCTCTGTTTCAGACCATCTGATTCAGCCCCTCTGTTTCAGACCCTCTGTTTCAGACCATCCGTTTCAGCACCTCTGTTTCGCACCCTCTGTTTCAGACCCTCTGTTTCAGACCCTCCATTTCTCGCCCCCTGTTTCAGCCCCTCTGTTTCTCGCACCTTGTTTCAGCCCCTCTATTTCAGCCCCTCTGTTTCAACCCATCTGTTTCTCGCCCTCTGTTTCAGCCCCTCTGTTTCTCGCCCTCTGTTTCAGACCCTCTGTTTCTCGCCCTCTGTTACAGCCCATCTGTTTCAGACCCTCTGTTTCAGACCCTCTGTTTCTCGCCCTCTGTTTCAGACCCTCTGTTTCTCGCCCTCTGTTTCAGCCCCTCTGTTTCTCGCACTCTGTTTCTCACCCTCTGTTTTAGCCCCTCTGTTTCAGCCCCTCTGTTTCTCACCCTCTGCTTCAGCCCCTCTGTTTATCGCCCTCTGTTTCAGCCCCTCCGTTGCTCGCCCCCTGTTTCAGCCCCGCTGTTTCTCGCCCTCTGTTTCAGCCCCTCTGTTTCAGCCCCTCTGTTTCTCGCCCTCTGTTTAAGCCCCTCTGTTTCAGCCCCTCTGTTTCTCGCCCTCTGTTTCAGCCCCTCTTTTTCTCGCACTCTGTTTCTCACCCTCTGTTTCAACCCTTCTGTTTCTCGCCCTCTGTTTCAGCCCCTCCGTTTCTCGCCCTCTGATTCAGCCCCTCTGTTTCATCCCCTGTGTTTCTCGCCCTCTGTTTCTTGCACTCTGTTTCAGCCCCTATGTTTCAGCCACTCTGTTTCTCGCTCTCTGTTTCTCGCCCTCTGTTTCTCACAAAATGTTTCCGCCAAACTGTTTCAGCTCCTCTGTTTCAGCCCCTCTGTTTCTCGCCCTCTGATTCAGCCCCTCTGTTTCAGACCCTCTGTTTCTTGACCTCTGTTTCTCGCCCTCTGTTTCTCGCCCTCTGTTTCAGCCCCTCTGTTTCAGACCCTCTGTTTCTCGCCCTCTATTTCAGCCCCTCTGTTTCAGCCCCGCTGTTTCTCGCCCTCTGTTTCAGACCCTCTGTTTCAGACCCTCCGTTTCAGCCCCTCTGTTTCGCGCCCTCTGTTTCAGACCCTCTGTTTCTCGCCCTCTGTTTCAGCCCCTCTGTTTCTCGCACTCTGTTTCTCACCCTCTGTTTTAGCCCCTCTGTTTCAGCCCCTCTGTTTCTCACCCTCTGCGTCAGCCCCTCTGTTTATCGCCCTCTGTTTCAGCCCCTCCGTTGCTCGCCCCCTGTTTCAGCCCCGCTGTTTCTCGCCCTCTGTTTCAGCCCCTCTGTTTCAGCCCCTCTGTTTCTCGCCCTCTGTTTAAGCCCCTCTGTTTCAGCCCCTCTGTTTCTCGCCCTCTGTTTCAGCCCCTCTTTTTCTCGCACTCTGTTTCTCACCCTCTGTTTCAACCCTTCTGTTTCTCGCCCTCTGTTTCAGCCCCTCCGTTTCTCGCCCTCTGATTCAGCCCCTCTGTTTCATCCCCTGTGTTTCTCGCCCTCTGTTTCTTGCACTCTGTTTCAGCCCCTATGTTTCAGCCACTCTGTTTCTCGCTCTCTGTTTCTCGCCCTCTGTTTCTCACAAAATGTTTCCGCCAAACTATTTCAGCTCCTCTGTTTCAGCCCCTCTGTTTCTCGCCCTCTGATTCAGCCGCTCTGTTTCAGCCCCTCTGTTTCTTGACCTCTGTTTCTCGCCCTCTGTTTCTCGCCCTCTGTTTCAGCCCCTCTGTTTCAGACCCTCTGTTTCTCGCCCTCTATTTCAGCCCCTCTGTTTCAGCCCCGCTGTTTCTCGCCCTCTGTTTCAGACCCTCTGTTTCAGACCCTCCGTTTCAGCCCCTCTGTTTCGCGCCCTCTGTTTCAGACCCTCTGTTTCTCGCCCTCTGTTTCAGCCCCTCTGTTTCGCGCCCTCTGTTTCGCGCCCTCTGTTCCGCGCCCTCTGTTTCAGACCCTCTGTTTCAGACCCTCTGTTTCTCGCCTTCTGTTTCAGCCCCTCTGTTTCAGACCCTCCGTTTCAGCCCCTCTGTTTCGCCCCCTCTGTTTTGCTCCCTCTGTTTCAGACCCTCTGTTTCAGACCCTCTGTTTCGCGCCCTCTATTTCGCGCCCTCTGTTTCAGACCCTCTGTTTCAGACCCTCTGTTTCAGACCCTCTGTTTCGCGCCCTCTGTTTCAGACCCTCTGTTTCAGACCCTCTGTTTCAGACCCTCTGTTTCTGGCCCTCTGTTTCTGGCCCTCTGTTTCAGCCCCTCTGTTTCAGCCCCTCTGTTTCAGACCCTCTGTTTCAGACCCTATGTTTCGCGCCCTCTGTTTCAGCCCCTCTGTTTCATACCCTCTGTTTCAGACCCTCTGTTTCGCGCCCTCTGATTCAGCCCCTCTGTTTCGCGCCCTCTGTTTCGCGCCCTCTGTTCCGCGCCCTCTGTTTCAGACCCTCTGTTTCAGACCCTCTGTTTCTCGCCCTCTGTTACAGCCCATCTGTTTCAGACCCTCTGTTTCAGACCCTCTGTTTCGCGCCCTCTGTTTCAGCCCCTCTGTTTCGCGCCCTCGGTTTCGCGCCCTCTGTTTCAGACCCTCTGTTTCAGACCATCTGATTCAGCCCCTCTGTTTCAGACCCTCTGTTTCAGACCATCCGTTTCAGCACCTCTGTTTCGCACCCTCTGTTTCAGACCCTCTGTTTCAGACCCTCCATTTTTCGCCCCCTGTTTCAGCCCCTCTGTTTCTCGCACCTTGTTTCAGCCCCTCTATTTCAGCCCCTCCGTTTCAGCCCATCTGTTTCTCGCCCTCTGTTTCAGCCCCTCTGTTTCTCGCCCTCTGTTTCAGACCCTCTGTTTCTCGCCCTCTGTTTCAGCCCCTCTGTTTCTCGCCCTCTGTTTCAGACCCTCTGTTTCTCGCCCTCTGTTTCAGACCCTCTGTTTCAGACCCTCTGTTTCTCGCCCTCTGTTACAGCCCATCTGTTTCAGACCCTCTGTTTCAGACCCTCTGTTTCGCGCCCTCTGTTTCAGCCCCTCTGTTTCGCGCCCTCGGTTTCGCGCCCTCTGTTTCAGACCCTCTGTTTCAGACCATCTGATTCAGCCCCTCTGTTTCAGACCCTCTGTTTCAGACCATCCGTTTCAGCACCTCTGTTTCGCACCCTCTGTTTCAGACCCTCTGTTTCAGACCCTCCATTTCTCGCCCCCTGTTTCAGCCCCTCTGTTTCTCGCACCTTGTTTCAGCCCCTCTATTTCAGCCCCTCCGTTTCAGCCCATCTGTTTCTCGCCCTCTGTTTCAGCCCCTCTGTTTCTCGCCCTCTGTTTCAGACCCTCTGTTTCTCGCCCTCTGTTTCAGCCCCTCTGTTTCTCGCACTCTGTTTCTCACCCTCTGTTTTAGCCCCTCTGTTTCAGCCCCTCTGTTTCTCACCCTCTGCTTCAGCCCCTCTGTTTATCGCCCTCTGTTTCAGCCCCTCCGTTGCTCGCCCCCTGTTTCAGCCCCGCTGTTTCTCGCCCTCTGTTTCAGCCCCTCTGTTTCAGCCCCTCTGTTTCTCACCCTCTGTTTAAGCCCCTCTGTTTCAGCCCCTCTGTTTCTCACCCTCTGTTTCAGCCCCTCTTTTTCTCGCACTCTGTTTCTCACCCTCTGTTTCAACCCTTCTGTTTCTCGCCCTCTGTTTCAGCCCCTCCGTTTCTCGCCCTCTGATTCAGCCCCTCTGTTTCATCCCCTCTGTTTCTCGCCCTCTGTTTCTTGCACTCTGTTTCAGCCCCTATGTTTCAGCCACTCTGTTTCTCGCTCTCTGTTTCTCGCCCTCTGTTTCTCACAAAATGTTTCCGCCAAACTGTTTCAGCTCCTCTGTTTCAGCCCCTCTGTTTCTCGCCCACTGATTCAGCCCCTCTGTTTCAGCCCCTCTGTTTCTTGACCTCTGTTTCAGCCCCTCTGTTTCTTGACCTCTGTTTCTCGCCCTCTGTTTCTCGCCCTCTGTTTCAGCCCCTCTGTTTCAGACCCTCTGTTTCTCGCCCTCTATTTCAGCCCCTCTGTTTCAGCCCCGCTGTTTCTCGCCCTCTGTTTCAGACCCTCTGTTTCAGACCCTCCGTTTCAGCCCCTCTGT
Organism: Chiloscyllium punctatum; assembly: GCF_047496795.1. NCBI lineage: Eukaryota > Metazoa > Chordata > Chondrichthyes > Orectolobiformes > Hemiscylliidae > Chiloscyllium > Chiloscyllium punctatum. The sequence continues at coordinate 16,858,153 of NC_092786.1, forward strand.
TTCGCGCCCTCTGTTTCGCTCCCTCTGTTTAAGACCCTCTGTTTCAGACCCTCTCTTTCTGGCCCTCTGTTTCAGCCCCTCTGTTTCAGACCCTCTATTTCGCGCCCTCTGTTTCAGACCCTCTGTTTCAGCCCCTCTGTTTCAGCCCCTCTGTTTCTCGCCCTCTGTTTCGCGCCCTCTGTTTCAGACCCTATGTTTCGCGCCCTCTGTTTCAGCCCCTCTGTTTCAGCCCCTCTGTTTCAGACCCTCTGTTTCAGACCCTCTGTTCCGCGCCCTCTGTTTCAGACCCTCTGTTTCGCGCCCTCTGTTTCAGCCCCTCTGTTTCGCGCCCTCTGTTTCGCGCCCTCTGTTCCGCGCCCTCTGTTTCAGACCCTCAGTTTCAGACCCTCAGTTTCTCGCCCTCTGTTTCAGCCCCTCTGTTTCAGACCCTCTGTTTCGTGCCCTCTGTTTCAGCCCCTCTGTTTCGTGCCCTCTGTTTCGCGCCATCTGTTTCAGACCCTCTGTTTCAGACCCTCTGTTTCTCGCCCTCTGTTTCGGACACTCTGTTTCAGGCCCTATGTTTCGCGCCCTCTGTTTCAGACCCTCTGTTTCAGCCCCTCTGTTTCTCGCCCTCTGTTTCGCGCCCCCTGTTTCAGCCCCTCTGTTCCGCGCCCTCGGTTTCGCGCCCTCTGTTTCAGACCCTCTGTTTCAGCCCCTCTGTTTCTTGCCCTCTGTTTCGCGCCCCCTGTTTCAGACCCTCTGTTTCGCGCCCTCTGTTTCAGCCCCTCTGTTTCTCGCCCTCTGTTTCGCGCCCTCTGTTTCAGACCCTCTGTTTCGCGCCCTCTGTTTCAGACCCTCTGTTTCAGACACTCTGTTTCAGACCCTCTGTTTCGCGCCCTCTCTTTCAGCCCCTCTGTTTCGCGCCCTCTGTTTCGCGCCCTCTGTTCCGCGCCCTCTGTTTCAGACCTTCTGTTTCAGACCCCCTGTTTCTCGCCCTCTGTTTCAGCCCCTCTGTTTCAGACCCTCCGTTTCAGCCCCTCTGTTTCACCCCCTCTGTTTCGCTCCCTCTGTTTCAGACCCTCTGTTTCAGCCCCTCTGTTTCGCGCCCTCTGTTTCGCGCCCTCTGTTTCAGACCCTCTGTTTCAGACCCTCTGTTTCAGACCCTCTGTTTCTTGCCCTCTGTTTCAGACACTCTGTTTCAGACCCTCCGTTTCAGTGCCTCTGTTTCGCGCCCTCTGTTTCGCTCCCTCTGTTTCAGACCCTCTGTTTCTGGCCCTCTGTTTCAGCCCCTCTGTTTCAGCCCCTCTGTTTCAGACCCTCTGTTTCAGACCCTCTGTTTCTCGCCCTCTGTTTCAGACCCTCTGTTTCAGCCCCTCTGTTTCTCGCCCTCTGTTTCGTGCCCTCTGTTTCAGACCCTATGTTTCGCGCCCTCTGTTTCAGCCCCTCTGTTTCATACCCTCTGTTTCAGACCCTCTGTTTCGCGCCCTCTGATTCAGCCCCTCTGTTTCGCGCCCTCTGTTTCGCGCCCTCTGTTCCGCGCCCTCTGTTTCAGACCCTCTGTTTCAGACCCTCTGTTTCAGACCCTCTGTTTCGCGCCCTCTGTTTCAGCCCCTCTGTTTCGCGCCCTCGGTTTCGCGTCCTCTGTTTCAGACCCTCTGTTTCAGACCATCTGATTCAGCCCCTCTGTTTCAGACCCTCTGTTTCAGACCATCCGTTTCAGCACCTCTGTTTCGCACCCTCTGTTTCAGACCCTCTGTTTCAGACCCTCCATTTCTCGCCCCCTGTTTCAGCCCCTCTGTTTCTCGCACCTTGTTTCAGCCCCTCTATTTCAGCCCCTCCGTTTCAGCCCATCTGTTTCTCGCCCTCTGTTTCAGCCCCTCTGTTTCTCGCCCTCTGTTTCAGACCCTCTGTTTCTCGCCCTCTGTTTCAGCCCCTCTGTTTCTCGCACTCTGTTTCTCACCCTCTGTTTTAGCCCCTCTGTTTCAGCCCCTCTGTTTCTCACCCTCTGCTTCAGCCCCTCTGTTTATCGCCCTCTGTTTCAGCCCCTCCGTTGCTCGCCCCCTGTTTCAGCCCCGCTGTTTCTCGCCCTCTGTTTCAGCCCCTCTGTTTCAGCCCCTCTGTTTCTCACCCTCTGTTTAAGCCCCTCTGTTTCAGCCCCTCTGTTTCTCACCCTCTGTTTCAGCCCCTCTTTTTCTCGCACTCTGTTTCTCACCCTCTGTTTCAACCCTTCTGTTTCTCGCCCTCTGTTTCAGCCCCTCCGTTTCTCGCCCTCTGATTCAGCCCCTCTGTTTCATCCCCTCTGTTTCTCGCCCTCTGTTTCTTGCACTCTGTTTCAGCCCCTATGTTTCAGCCACTCTGTTTCTCGCTCTCTGTTTCTCGCCCTCTGTTTCTCACAAAATGTTTCCGCCAAACTGTTTCAGCTCCTCTGTTTCAGCCCCTCTGTTTCTCGCCCACTGATTCAGCCCCTCTGTTTCAGCCCCTCTGTTTCTTGACCTCTGTTTCAGCCCCTCTGTTTCTTGACCTCTGTTTCTCGCCCTCTGTTTCTCGCCCTCTGTTTCAGCCCCTCTGTTTCAGACCCTCTGTTTCTCGCCCTCTATTTCAGCCCCTCTGTTTCAGCCCCGCTGTTTCTCGCCCTCTGTTTCAGACCCTCTGTTTCAGACCCTCCGTTTCAGCCCCTCTGTTTCGCGCCCTCTGTTTCGCTCCCTCTGTTTAAGACCCTCTGTTTCAGACCCTCTCTTTCTGGCCCTCTGTTTCAGCCCCTCTGTTTCAGACCCTCTATTTCGCGCCCTCTGTTTCAGACCCTCTGTTTCAGCCCCTCTGTTTCAGCCCCTCTGTTTCTCGCCCTCTGTTTCGCGCCCTCTGTTTCAGACCCTATGTTTCGCGCCCTCTGTTTCAGCCCCTCTGTTTCAGCCCCTCTGTTTCAGACCCTCTGTTTCAGACCCTCTGTTCCGCGCCCTCTGTTTCAGACCCTCTGTTTCGCGCCCTCTGTTTCAGCCCCTCTGTTTCGCGCCCTCTGTTTCGCGCCCTCTGTTCCGCGCCCTCTGTTTCAGACCCTCAGTTTCAGACCCTCAGTTTCTCGCCCTCTGTTTCAGCCCCTCTGTTTCAGACCCTCTGTTTCGTGCCCTCTGTTTCAGCCCCTCTGTTTCGTGCCCTCTGTTTCGCGCCATCTGTTTCAGACCCTCTGTTTCAGACCCTCTGTTTCTCGCCCTCTGTTTCGGACACTCTGTTTCAGGCCCTATGTTTCGCGCCCTCTGTTTCAGACCCTCTGTTTCAGCCCCTCTGTTTCTCGCCCTCTGTTTCGCGCCCCCTGTTTCAGCCCCTCTGTTCCGCGCCCTCGGTTTCGCGCCCTCTGTTTCAGACCCTCTGTTTCAGCCCCTCTGTTTCTTGCCCTCTGTTTCGCGCCCCCTGTTTCAGACCCTCTGTTTCGCGCCCTCTGTTTCAGCCCCTCTGTTTCTCGCCCTCTGTTTCGCGCCCTCTGTTTCAGACCCTCTGTTTCGCGCCCTCTGTTTCAGACCCTCTGTTTCAGACACTCTGTTTCAGACCCTCTGTTTCGCGCCCTCTCTTTCAGCCCCTCTGTTTCGCGCCCTCTGTTTCGCGCCCTCTGTTCCGCGCCCTCTGTTTCAGACCTTCTGTTTCAGACCCCCTGTTTCTCGCCCTCTGTTTCAGCCCCTCTGTTTCAGACCCTCCGTTTCAGCCCCTCTGTTTCACCCCCTCTGTTTCGCTCCCTCTGTTTCAGACCCTCTGTTTCAGCCCCTCTGTTTCGCGCCCTCTGTTTCGCGCCCTCTGTTTCAGACCCTCTGTTTCAGACCCTCTGTTTCAGACCCTCTGTTTCTCGCCCTCTGTTTCAGACACTCTGTTTCAGACCCTCCGTTTCAGTGCCTCTGTTTCGCGCCCTCTGTTTCGCTCCCTCTGTTTCAGACCCTCTGTTTCTGGCCCTCTGTTTCAGCCCCTCTGTTTCAGCCCCTCTGTTTCAGACCCTCTGTTTCAGACCCTCTGTTTCTCGCCCTCTGTTTCAGACCCTCTGTTTCAGCCCCTCTGTTTCTCGCCCTCTGTTTCGTGCCCTCTGTTTCAGACCCTATGTTTCGCGCCCTCTGTTTCAGCCCCTCTGTTTCATACCCTCTGTTTCAGACCCTCTGTTTCGCGCCCTCTGATTCAGCCCCTCTGTTTCGCGCCCTCTGTTTCGCGCCCTCTGTTCCGCGCCCTCTGTTTCAGACCCTCTGTTTCAGACCCTCTGTTTCAGACCCTCTGTTTCGCGCCCTCTGTTTCAGCCCCTCTGTTTCGCGCCCTCGGTTTCGCGTCCTCTGTTTCAGACCCTCTGTTTCAGACCATCTGATTCAGCCCCTCTGTTTCAGACCCTCTGTTTCAGACCATCCGTTTCAGCACCTCTGTTTCGCACCCTCTGTTTCAGACCCTCTGTTTCAGACCCTCCATTTCTCGCCCCCTGTTTCAGCCCCTCTGTTTCTCGCACCTTGTTTCAGCCCCTCTATTTCAGCCCCTCTGTTTCAGCCCATCTGTTTCTCGCCCTCTGTTTCAGCCCCTCTGTTTCTCGCCCTCTGTTTCAGACCCTCTGTTTCTCGCCCTCTGTTTCAGCCCCTCTGTTTCTCGCACTCTGTTTCTCACCCTCTGTTTTAGCCCCTCTGTTTCAGCCCCTCTGTTTCTCACCCTCTGCTTCAGCCCCTCTGTTTATCGCCCTCTGTTTCAGCCCCTCCGTTGCTCGCCCCCTGTTTCAGCCCCGCTGTTTCTCGCCCTCTGTTTCAGCCCCTCTGTTTCAGCCCCTCTGTTTCTCGCCCTCTGTTTAAGCCCCTCTGTTTCAGCCCCTCTGTTTCTCGCCCTCTGTTTCAGCCCCTCTTTTTCTCGCACTCTGTTTCTCACCCTCTGTTTCAACCCTTCTGTTTCTCGCCCTCTGTTTCAGCCCCTCCGTTTCTCGCCCTCTGATTCAGCCCCTCTGTTTCATCCCCTGTGTTTCTCGCCCTCTGTTTCTTGCACTCTGTTTCAGCCCCTATGTTTCAGCCACTCTGTTTCTCGCTCTCTGTTTCTCGCCCTCTGTTTCTCACAAAATGTTTCCGCCAAACTGTTTCAGCTCCTCTGTTTCAGCCCCTCTGTTTCTCGCCCTCTGATTCAGCCCCTCTGTTTCAGACCCTCTGTTTCTTGACCTCTGTTTCTCGCCCTCTGTTTCTCGCCCTCTGTTTCAGCCCCTCTGTTTCAGACCCTCTGTTTCTCGCCCTCTATTTCAGCCCCTCTGTTTCAGCCCCGCTGTTTCTCGCCCTCTGTTTCAGACCCTCTGTTTCAGACCCTCCGTTTCAGCCCCTCTGTTTCGCGCCCTCTGTTTCAGACCCTCTGTTTCTCGCCCTCTGTTTCAGCCCCTCTGTTTCTCGCACTCTGTTTCTCACCCTCTGTTTTAGCCCCTCTGTTTCAGCCCCTCTGTTTCTCACCCTCTGCGTCAGCCCCTCTGTTTATCGCCCTCTGTTTCAGCCCCTCCGTTGCTCGCCCCCTGTTTCAGCCCCGCTGTTTCTCGCCCTCTGTTTCAGCCCCTCTGTTTCAGCCCCTCTGTTTCTCGCCCTCTGTTTAAGCCCCTCTGTTTCAGCCCCTCTGTTTCTCGCCCTCTGTTTCAGCCCCTCTTTTTCTCGCACTCTGTTTCTCACCCTCTGTTTCAACCCTTCTGTTTCTCGCCCTCTGTTTCAGCCCCTCCGTTTCTCGCCCTCTGATTCAGCCCCTCTGTTTCATCCCCTGTGTTTCTCGCCCTCTGTTTCTTGCACTCTGTTTCAGCCCCTATGTTTCAGCCACTCTGTTTCTCGCTCTCTGTTTCTCGCCCTCTGTTTCTCACAAAATGTTTCCGCCAAACTATTTCAGCTCCTCTGTTTCAGCCCCTCTGTTTCTCGCCCTCTGATTCAGCCCCTCTGTTTCAGCTCCTCTGTTTCTTGACCTCTGTTTCTCGCCCTCTGTTTCTCGCCCTCTGTTTCAGCCCCTCTGTTTCAGACCCTCTGTTTCTCGCCCTCTATTTCAGCCCCTCTGTTTCAGCCCCGCTGTTTCTCGCCCTCTGTTTCAGACCCTCTGTTTCAGACCCTCCGTTTCAGCCCCTCTGTTTCGCGCCCTCTGTTTCAGACCCTCTGTTTCTCGCCCTCTGTTTCAGCCCCTCTGTTTCTCGCACTCTGTTTCTCACCCTCTGTTTTAGCCCCTCTGTTTCAGCCCCTCTGTTTCTCACCCTCTGCGTCAGCCCCTCTGTTTATCGCCCTCTGTTTCAGCCCCTCCGTTGCTCGCCCCCTGTTTCAGCCCCGCTGTTTCTCGCCCTCTGTTTCAGCCCCTCTGTTTCAGCCCCTCTGTTTCTCGCCCTCTGTTTAAGCCCCTCTGTTTCAGCCCCTCTGTTTCTCGCCCTCTGTTTCAGCCCCTCTTTTTCTCGCACTCTGTTTCTCACCCTCTGTTTCAACCCTTCTGTTTCTCGCCCTCTGTTTCAGCCCCTCCGTTTCTCGCCCTCTGATTCAGCCCCTCTGTTTCATCCCCTGTGTTTCTCGCCCTCTGTTTCTTGCACTCTGTTTCAGCCCCTATGTTTCAGCCACTCTGTTTCTCGCTCTCTGTTTCTCGCCCTCTGTTTCTCACAAAATGTTTCCGCCAAACTGTTTCAGCTCCTCTGTTTCAGCCCCTCTGTTTCTCGCCCTCTAATTCAGCCCCTCTGTTTCAGCCCCTCTGTTTCTTGACCTCTGTTTCTCGCCCTCTGTTTCTCACCCTCTGTTTCAGCCCCTCTGTTTCAGACCCTCTGTTTCTCGCCCTCTATTTCAGCCCCTCTGTTTCAGCCCCGCTGTTTCTCGCCCTCTGTTTCAGACCCTCTGTTTCAGACCCTCCGTTTCAGCCCCTCTGTTTCGCGCCCTCTGTTTCAGACCCTCTGTTTCTCGCCCTCTGTTTCAGCCCCTCTGTTTCTCGCACTCTGTTTCTCACCCTCTGTTTTAGCCCCTCTGTTTCAGCCCCTCTGTTTCAGCCCCTCTGTTTCAGACCCTTTGTTTCAGACCCTCTGTTTCTCGCCCTCTGTTTCGCGCCCTCTGTTTCGCACCCTCTGTTTCAGACCCTATGTTTCGCGCCCTCTGTTTCAGCCCCTCTGTTTCAGCCCCTCTGTTTCAGACCCTCTGTTTCAGACCCTCTGTTTCGCGCCCTCTGATTCAGACCCTCTGTTTCAGCCCCTCTGTTTCTCGCCCTCTGTTTCGCGCCCTCTGTTTCAGACCCTATGTTTCGCGCCCTCTGTTTCAGCCCCTCTGTTTCAGCCCCTCTGTTTCAGACCCTCTGTTTCAGATCCTCTGTTCCGCGCCCTCTGTTTCAGACCCTCTGTTTCAGACCCTCTGTTTCTCGCCCTCTATTACAGCCCATCTGTTTCAGACCCTCTGTTTCAGACCCTCCGTTTCAGCCCCTCTGTTTCGCGCCCTCTGTTTCGCTCCCTCTGTTTCAGACCCTCTGTTTCAGACCCTCTGTTTCTGGCCCTCTGTTTCAGCCCCTCTGTTTCAGCCCCTCTGTTTCAGACACTCTGTTTCAGACCCTTTGTTTCAGACCCTCTGTTTCTCGCCCTCTGTTTCGCGCCCTCTGTTTCGCACCCTCTGTTTCAGACCCTATGTTTCGCGCCCTCTGTTTCAGCCCCTCTGTTTCAGACCCTCTGTTTCAGACCCTCTGTTTCGCGCCCTCTGATTCAGACCCTCTGTTTCAGCCCCTCTGTTTCTCGCCCTCTGTTTCGCGCCCTCTGTTTCAGACCCTATGTTTCGCGCCCTCTGTTTCAGCCCCTCTGTTTCAGCCCCTCTGTTTCAGACCCTCTGTTTCAGACCCTCTGTTCCGCGCCCTCTGTTTCAGACCCTCTGTTTCAGACCCTCTGTTTCTCGCCCTCTATTACAGCCCATCTGTTTCAGACCCTCTGTTTCAGCCCCTCTGTTTCGCGCCCTCTGTTTCAGCCCCTCTGTTTCGCGCCCTCGGTTTCGCGCCCTCTGTTTCAGACCCTCTGTTTCAGACCATCTGATTCAGCCCCTCTGTTTCAGACCCTCTGTTTCAGACCATCCGTTTCAGCACCTCTGTTTCGCACCCTCTGTTTCAGACCCTCTGTTTCAGACCCTCCATTTCTCGCCCCCTGTTTCAGCCCCTCTGTTTCTCGCACCTTGATTCAGCCCCTCTGTTTCAGCCCATCTGTTTCTCGCCCTCTGTTTTAGCCCCTCTGTTTCAGACCCTCTGTTTCAGCCCCTCTGTTTCGCGCCCTCTGTTTCAGCCCCTCTGTTTCGCGCCCTCGGTTTCGCGCCCTCTGTTTCAGACCCTCTGTTTCAGACCATCTGATTCAGCCCCTCTGTTTCAGACCCTCTGTTTCAGACCATTCGTTTCAGCACCTCTGTTTCGCACCCTCTGTTTCAGACCCTCTGTTTCAGACCCTCCATTTCTCGCCCCCTGTTTCAGCCCCTCTGTTTCTCGCACCTTGTTTCAGCCCCTCTGTTTCAGCCCATCTGTTTCTCGCCCTCTGTTTTAGCCCCTCTGTTTCTCACCCTCTGCTTCAGCCCCTCTGTTTCTCGCCCTCTGTTTCAGCCCCTCCGTTGCTCGCCCCCTGTTTCAGCCCCGCTGTTTCTCGCCCTCTGTTTCAGCCCCACTCTTTCAGCCTCTCTGTTTCTCGCACTCTGTTTAAGCCCCTCTGATTCAGCCCCTCTGTTTCTCGCCCTCTGTTTCAGCCCCTCTTTTTCTCGCACTCTGTTTCTCACCCTCTGTTTCAACCCTTCTGTTTCTCGCCCTCTGTTTCAGCCCCTCTGTTTCTCGCCCCCTGTTTCAGCCCCTCTGTTTCTCACCCTCTGCTTCAACCCTTCTGTTTCTCGCCCTCTGTTTCAGACCCTCCGTTTCTCGCCCCCTGTTTCAGCCCCTCTGTTTCTTGCCCTCTGGTTCTCACCCTCTGTTTCGCGCCCTCTGTTTCAGACCCTCTGTTTCGCGCCCTCTGTTTCAGCCCCTCTGTTTCAGCCCCTCTGTTTCAGACCCTCTGTTTCAGACCCTCTGTTTCGCGCCCTCTGTTTCAGTCCCTCTGTTTCGCGCCCTCTGTTTCGCGCCCACTGTTCCGCGCCCTCTGTTTCAGACCCTGTGTTTCGCGCCCACTGTTTCAGCCCCTCTGTTTCAGACCCTTTGTTTCAGACCCTTTGTTTCTCGCCCTGTGTTTCAGCACCTCTGTTTCAGACCCTCCGTTTCAGCCCCTCTGATTCTCGCCCTCTGTTTCGCGCCCTCTGTTTCACACCCTCTGTTTCAGACACTGTGTTTCTCGTCCTCTGTTTCAGCCCCTCTGTTTCAGCCCCTCTGTTTCAGACCCTCTGTTTCAGACCCTCTGTTACGCGCCCTCTGTTTCAGACCCTCTGTTTCAGCCCCTCTGTTTCTCGCCCTCTGTTTCGCGCCCTCTGTTTCAGACCCTGTGTTTCGCGCCCTCTGTTTCAGCCCCTCTGTTTCAGACCCTTTGTTTCAGACCCTCTGTTTCTCGCCCTCTGTTTCGGGCCCTCTGTTTCGCGCCCTCTGTTTCAGCCCCTCTGTTTCAGACCATCTGTTTCTCGCCCTCTGTTTCGCGCCATCTGTTTCAGACCCTCTGTTTCGCGCCCTCTGTTTCAGACCCTCTGTTTCAGACCCTCTGTTTCAGACCCTCTGTTTCTCGCCCTCTGTTTCGCGGTCTGTGTTCCGCACCCTATGTTTCAGACCCTCTGTTTCAGACCCTCTGTTTCTCACCATCTGTTTCAGCCCCTCTGTTTCAGAACCTCTGTTTCAGACCCTCTGTTTCGCGCCCTCTGTTTCGCGCCCTCTGTTCCGCGCCCTCTGTTTCAGACCCTCAGTTTCAGACCCTCTGTTTCAGACCCTCCGTTTCAGCCCCTCTGTTTCGCGCCCTCTGTTTCGCTCCCTCTGTTTCAGCCCCTCTGTTTCAGCCCCTCTGTTTCAGCCCCTCTGTTTCAGACCCTTTGTTTCAGACCCTCTGTTTCTCGCCCTCTGTTTCGCGCCCTCTGTTTCGCACCCTCTGTTTCAGACCCTATGTTTCGCGCCCTCTGTTTCAGCCCCTCTGTTTCAGCCCCTCTGTTTCAGACCCTCTGTTTCAGACCCTCTGTTTCGCGCCCTCTGATTCAGACCCTCTGTTTCAGCCCCTCTGTTTCTCGCCCTCTGTTTCGCGCCCTCTGTTTCAGACCCTATGTTTCGCGCCCTCTGTTTCAGCCCCTCTGTTTCAGCCCCTCTGTTTCAGACCCTCTGTTTCAGACCCTCTGTTCCGCGCCCTCTGTTTCAGACCCTCTGTTTCAGACCCTCTGTTTCTCGCCCTCTATTACAGCCCATCTGTTTCAGACCCTCTGTTTCAGCCCCTCTGTTTCGCGCCCTCTGTTTCAGCCCCTCTGTTTCGCGCCCTCGGTTTCGCGCCCTCTGTTTCAGACCCTCTGTTTCAGACCATCTGATTCAGCCCCTCTGTTTCAGACCCTCTGTTTCAGACCATCCGTTTCAGCACCTCTGTTTCGCACCCTCTGTTTCAGACCCTCTGTTTCAGACCCTCCATTTCTCGCCCCCTGTTTCAGCCGCTCTGTTTCTCGCACCTTGTTTCAGCCCCTCTGTTTCAGCCCATCTGTTTCTCGCCCTCTGTTTTAGCCCCTCTGTTTCAGACCCTCTGTTTCAGCCCCTCTGTTTCGCGCCCTCTGTTTCAGCCCCTCTGTTTCGCGCCCTCGGTTTCGCGCCCTCTGTTTCAGACCCTCTGTTTCAGACCATCTGATTCAGCCCCTCTGTTTCAGACCCTCTGTTTCAGACCATTCGTTTCAGCACCTCTGTTTCGCACCCTCTGTTTCAGACCCTCTGTTTCAGCCCCGCTGTTTCTCGCCCTCTGTTTCAGCCCCTCTGTTTCAGCCCCTCTGTTTCTCACCCTCTGTTTCAGCCCATCTGTTTCTCGCCCTCTGTTTTAGCCCCTCTGTTTCTCACCCTCTGCTTCAGCCCCTCTGTTTCTCGCCCTCTGTTTCAGCCCCTCCGTTGCTCGCCCCCTGTTTCAGCCCCGCTGTTTCTCGCCCTCTGTTTCAGCCCCACTCTTTCAGCCTCTCTGTTTCTCGCACTCTGTTTAAGCCCCTCTGATTCAGCCCCTCTGTTTCTCGCCCTCTGTTTCAGCCCCTCTTTTTCTCGCACTCTGTTTCTCACCCTCTGTTTCAACCCTTCTGTTTCTCGCCCTCTGTTTCAGCCCCTCCGTTTCTCGCCCCCTGTTTCAGCCCCTCTGTTTCTCACCCTCTGCTTCAACCCTTCTGTTTCTCGCCCTCTGTTTCAGACCCTCCGTTTCTCGCCCCCTGTTTCAGCCCCTCTGTTTCTCGCCCTCTGTTTCAGCCCCTCCGTTGCTCGCCCCCTGTTTCAGCCCCGCTGTTTCTCGCCCTCTGTTTCAGCCCCACTCTTTCAGCCTCTCTGTTTCTCGCACTCTGTTTAAGCCCCTCTGATTCAGCCCCTCTGTTTCTCGCCCTCTGTTTCAGCCCCTCTTTTTCTCGCACTCTGTTTCTCACCCTCTGTTTAAGCCCCTCTGATTCAGCCCCTCTGTTTCTCGCCCTCTGTTTCAGCCCCTCTTTTTCTCGCACTCTGTTTCTCACCCTCTGTTTCAACCCTTCTGTTTCTCGCCCTCTGTTTCAGACCCTCCGTTTCTCGCCCCCTGTTTCAGCCCCTCTGTTTCTTGCCCTCTGGTTCTCACCCTCTGTTTCGCGCCCTCTGTTTCAGACCCTCTGTTTCGCGCCCTCTGTTTCAGCCCCTCTGTTTCAGCCCCTCTGTTTCAGACCCTCTGTTTCGCGCCCTCTGTTTCAGTCCCTCTGTTTCGCGCCCTCTGTTTCGCGCCCACTGTTCCGCGCCCTCTGTTTCAGACCCTGTGTTTCGCGCCCTCTGTTTCAGCCCCTCTGTTTCAGACCCTTTGTTTCAGACCCTTTGTTTCTCGCCCTGTGTTTCAGCACCTCTGTTTCAGACCCTCCGTTTCAGCCCCTCTGATTCTCGCCCTCTGTTTCGCGCCCTCTGTTTCAGACCCTCTGTTTCAGACCCTCTGTTTCTCGTCCTCTGTTTCAGACCTTCTGTTTCAGACCCTCTGTTTCAGACCCTATGTTTCGCGCCCTCTGTTTCAGACCCTCTGTTTCAGCCCCTCTGTTTCTCGCCCTCTGTTTCGCGCCCCCTGTTTCAGACCCTCTGTTTCGCGCCCTCTGTTTCAGCCCCTCTGTTTCGCGCCCTCGGTTTCGCGCCCTCAGTTTCAGACCCTCTGTTTCAGACCCTCTATTTCTCGCCCTCTGTTTCAGACCCTCTGTTTCAGACCCTCCGTTTCAGCACCTCTGTTTCGCACCCTCTGTTTCAGACCCTCTGTTTCAGAACCTCTGTTTCTCGCCCGCTGTTTCGCGCACTCTGTTTCGCGCCCTCTGTTTCAGACAATCTGTTTCAGACCCTCTGTTTCAGACCCTCTGTTTCATCCACTCTGTTTCGCGCCCTCTGTTTCAGCCCCTCTGTTTCAGCCCCTCTGTTTCAGACCCTCTGTTTCAAACCATCTGTTTCAGACCCTCTGTTTCTCGCCCTCTGTTTCAGCCCCTCTGTTTCAGACCCTCTGTTTCTCCCCCTCTGTATCTCGCCCTCTGCTTCGCGCCCTCTGTTTCGCGCCCTCTGTTTCAGACCCTCTGTTTGTCGCCCTGTGTTTCGCGCCCTCTGTTTCAGACCCTCTGTTTCGCGCCCTCTGTTTCAGCCCCTCTGTTTCAGACCCACAGTTTCAGACCCTCTGTTTCGCGCCCTCGGTTTTAGACCCTCTGTTTTAGACCCTCTGTTTCTCGCCCTCTGTTTCGCGCCCTCTGTTTCAGACCCTCGGTTTCGCGCCCTCTGTTTCGCTCCCTCTGTTTCAGACCCTCTGTTTCAGACCCTCTGTTCCGCGCCCTCTGTTTCAGACCCTCTGTTTCAGACCCTCTGTTTCTCGCCCTCTGTTTCAGCCCCACTGTTTCAGACCCTCTGTTTCAGACCCTCTGTTCCGCGCCCTCTGTTTCAGACCCTCTGTTTCAGACCCTCTGTTCCGCGCCCTCTGTTTCAGACCCTCTGTTTCAGACCCTCTGTTTCTCGCCCTCTGTTTCAGACCCTCTGTTTCAGACCCTCTGTTTCTCGCCCTCTGTTTCGCGCCCTCTGTTTCGCGCCCTCTGTTTCAGACCCTCTGTTTGTCGCCCTCTGTTTCTCGCCCTCTGTTTCGGCCCCTCTGTTTCTCGCCCTCTGTTTCGCGCCCTCTGTTTCAGACCCTCTGTTTGTCGCCCTCTGTTTCTCACCCTCTGTTTCAACCCTTCTGTTTCTCGCCCTCTGTTTCAGCCCCTCCGTTTCTCGCCCACTGTTTCAGCCCCTCTGTTTCTCACCCTCTGCTTCAACCCTTCTGTTTCTCGCCCTCTGTTTCAGACCCTCCGTTTCTCGCCCCCTGTTTCAGCCCCTCTGTTTCTTGCCCTCTGGTTCTCACCCTCTGTTTCGCGCCCTCTGTTTCAGACCCTCTGTTTCGCGCCCTCTGTTTCAGCCCCTCTGTTTCAGACCCTCTGTTTCAGACCCTCTGTTTCGCGCCCTCTGTTTCAGCCCCTCTGTTTCGCGCCCTCTGTTTCGCGCCCACTGTTCCGCGCCCTCTGTTTCAGACCCTCTGTTTCAGACCCTCTGTTTCTCGCCCTCTGTTTCAGCCCCTCTGTTTCTCGCCTCTGTTTCAGACCCTCTGTTTCAGACCCTCCGTTTCAGCCCCTCTGTTTCACACCCTCTGTTTCAGACCCTTTGTTTCTCGCCCTCTGTTTCTGCACCTCTGTTTCAGACCCTACGTTTCAGCCCCTCTGTTTCTCGCCCTCTGTTTCGCGCCCTCTGTTTCAGACCCTCTGTTTCAGACACTGTGTTTCTCGCCCTCTGTTTCAGCCCCTCTGTTTCAGCCATTCTGTTTCAGACCCTCTGTTTCAGACCCTCTGTTTCAGACCCTTTGTTTCAGACCCTCTGTTTCTCGCCCTCTGTTTCGCGCCCTCTGTTTCGCGCTCTCTGTTTCAGCCCCTCTGTTTCAGACCCTCTGTTTCAGACCATCTGTTTCTCGCCCTCTGTTTCGCGCCATCTGTTTCAGACCCTCTGTTTCGCGCCCTCTGTTTCAGACCCTCTGTTTCAGACCCTCTGTTTCAGACCCTCTGTTTCTCGCACTCTGTTTCGCGCCCTGTGTTCCGCACCCTCTGTTTCAGACCCTCTGTTTCTCGCCCTCTGTTTCAGCCCCTCTGTTTCAGACCTTCTGTTTCAGACCCTCTGTTTCAGACCCTATGTTTCGCGCCCTCTGTTTCAGACCCTCTGTTTCAGCCCCTCTGTTTCTCGCCCTCTGTTTCGCGCCCCCTGTTTCAGAACCTCTGTTTCACGCCCTCTGTTTCAGCCCCTCTGTTTCGCCCCCTCGGTTTCGCGCCCTCAGTTTCAGACCCTCTGTTTCAGACCCTCTATTTCTCGCCCTCTGTTTCAGACCCTCTGTTTCAGACCCTCCGTTTCAGCACCTCTGTTTCGCACCTTCTGTTTCAGACCCTCTGTTTCAGAACCTCTGTTTCTCGCCCGCTGTTTCGCGCCCTCTGTTTCGCGCCCTCTGTTTCAGACAATCTGTTTCAGACCCTCTGTTTCAGACCCTCTGTTTCATCCACTCTGTTTCGCGCCCTCTGTTTCAGCCCCTCTGTTTCAGCCCCTCTGTTTCAGACCCTCTGTTTCAAACCATCTGTTTCAGACCCTCTGTTTCTCGCCCTCTGTTTCAGCCCCTCTGTTTCAGACCCTCTGTTTCTCCCCCTCTGTATCTCGCCTTCTGTTTCGCGCCCTCTGTTTCGCGCCCTCTGTTTCAGACCCTCTGTTTGTCGCCCTCTGTTTCGCGCCCTCTGTTTCAGACCCTCTGTTTCGCGCCCTCTGTTTCAGCCCCTCTGTTTCAGACCCTCAGTTTCAGACCCTCTGTTTCGCGCCCTCGGTTTTAGACCCTCTGTTTTAGACCCTCTGTTTCTCGCCCTCTGTTTCGCGCCCTCTGTTTCAGACCCTCGGTTTCGCACCCTCTGTTTCAGACCCTCTGTTTCAGACCCTCTGTTTCAGACCCTCTGTTTCTCGCCCTCAGTTTCGCGCCCTCTGCTCCGCGCCCTCTGTTTCAGACCCTCTGTTTCAGACCCTCTGTTTCTCGCCCTCTGTTTCAGACCCTCTGTTTCAGACCCTCTGTTTCAGACCCTCTGTTTCGCGCCCTCTGGTTCAGCCCCTCTGTTTTGCGCCCTCTGTTTCGCGCCCTCTGTTCCGCGCCCTCTGTTTCAGACCCTCTGTTTCAGACCCTCTGTTTCTCACCCTCTCTTTCAGACCCTCTGTTTCAGACCCTCTGTTTCTCGCCCTCTGTTTCGCGCCCTCTGTTTCGCGCCCTCTGTTTCAGACCCTCTGTTTGTCGCCCTCTGTTTCTCGCCCTCTGTTTCGGCCCCTCTGTTTCTCGCCCTCTGTTTCGGCCCCTCTGTTTCTCGGCCTCAGTTTCAGACCCTCGGTTTCGTGCCCTCTGTTTCGCGCCCTCGGTTTCAGACCCTCTGTTTTAGACCCTCTGTTTTAGACCCTCTGTTTCTCGCCCTCTGTTTCGCGCCCTCTGTTTCAGACCCTCTGTTTCGCGCCCTCTGTTTCAGACCCTCTGTTTCAGACCCTCTGTTTCAGACCCTCTGTTTCTCGCCCTTTGTTTCGCGCCCTCTGTTCCGCGCCCTCTGTTTCAGACCCTCTGTTTCAGACCCTCTGTTTCGCGCCCTCTGTTTCAGCCCCTCTGTTTCGCGCCCTCTGTTTCGCGCCCTCTGTTCCGCGCCCTCTGTTTCAGACCCTCTGTTTCAGACCCTCTGTTTCTCGCCCTCTGTTTCAGCCCCTCTGTTTCAGACCCTCTGTTTTGCGCCCTCTGTTTCAGACCCTCTGTTTCAGACCCTCTGTTTCAGACCCTCTGTTTCTCGCCCTCTGTTTCGCGCCCTCTGTTTCAGACCCTCTGTTTCAGACCCTCTGTTTCAGACCCTCCGTTTCAGCCCCTCTGTTTCGCGCCTCTGTTCCGCTCCCTCTGTTTCAGACCCTCTGTTTCTGGCCCTCTGTTTCTGGCCCTCTGTTTCAGACCCTCTGTTTCAGACCCTCTGTTTCGCGCCCTCTGTTTCAGACCCTCTGTTTCAGCCCCTCTGTTTCTCGCCCTCTGTTTCGCGCCCTCTGTTTCAGCCCCTCTGTTTTAGCCCCTCTGTTTCAGACCCTCTGTTTCGCGCCCTCTGATTCAGCCCCTCTGTTTCGCGCCCTCTGTTTCGCGCCCTCTGTTCCGCGCCCTCTGTTTCAGACCCTCTGTTTCAGACCCTCTGTTTCTCACCTTCTGTTACAGCCCATCTGTTTCAGACCCTCTGTTTCAGACCCTCTGTTTCGCGCCCTCTGTTTCAGCCCTTCTGTTTCGCGTCCTCGGTTTCGCGCCCTCTGTTTCAGACCCTCTGTTTCAGACCATCTGATTCAGCCCCTCTGTTTCAGACCCTCTGTTTCAGACCATCCGTTTCAGCACCTCTGTTTCGCACCCTCTGTTTCAGACCCTATGTTTCTCGCGCCCTGTTTCAGCCCCTCTGTTTCTTTCACCTTGTTTCAGCCCCTCTATTTCAGCCCCTCTGTTTCAGCCCATCTGTTTCTCGCCCTCTGTTTCAGCCCCTCTGTTTCTCGCCCTCTGTTTCTCGCCCTCTGTTTCGCGCCATCTGTTTCAGACCCTCTGTTTCGCGCCCTCTGTTTCAGCCCCTCTGTTTCAGACCCTCTGTTTCAGACCCTCTGTTTCGCGCCCTCTGTTTCGCGCCCTCGGTTTCAGACCCTCTGTTTTAGACCCTCTGTTTCTCGCCCTCTGTTTCGCGCCCTCTGTTTCAGACCCTCTGTTTCGCGCCCTCTGTTTCAGACCCTCTGTTTTAGACCCCCTGTTTCAGACCCTCTGTTTCTCGCCCTCTGTTTCGCGCCCTCTGTTCCGCGCCCTCTGTTTCAGACCCTCTGTTTCAGACCCTCTGTTTCTCGCCCTCTGTTTCAGCCCCTCTGTTTCAGACCCTCTGTTTCAGACCCTCTGTTTCGCGCCCTCTGTTTCAGCCCCTCTGTTTCGCGCCCTCTGTTTCGCGCCCTCTGTTCCGCGCCCTCTGTTTCAGACCCTCTGTTTCAGACCCTCTGTTTCTCGCCCTCTGTTTCGCGCCCTCTGTTTCAGACCCTCTGTTTCGCGCCCTCTGTTTCAGACCCTCTGTTTCAGACCCTCTGTTTCAGACCCTCTGTTTCGCGCCCTCTCTTTCAGCCCCTCTGTTTCGCGCCCTCTGTTTCGCGCCCTCTGTTCCGCGCCCTCTGTTTCAGACCCTCTGTTTCAGACCCTCTGTTTCTCGCCCTCTGTTTCAGCCCCTCTGTTTCAGCCCCTCCGTTTCAGCCCCTCTGTTTCGCGCCCTCTGTTTCGCTCCCTCTGTTTCAGACCCTCTGTTTCAGCCCCTCTCTTTCGCGCCCTCTGTTTCGCACCCTCTGTTTCAGACCCTCTGTTTCAGACCCTCTGTTTCGCGCCCTCTGTTTCAGACCCTCTGTTTCAGCCCCTCTGTTTCTCGCCCTCTGTTTCGCGCCCTCTGTTTCAGACCCTATGTTTCGCGCCCTCTGTTTCAGCCCCTCTGTTTCAGCCCCTCTGTTTCAGACCCTCTGTTTCGCGCCCTCTGATTCAGCCCCTCTGTTTCGCGCCCTCTGTTTCGCGCCCTCTGTTCCGCGCCCTCTGTTTCAGACCCTCTGTTTCAGACCCTCTGTTTCTCGCCCTCTGTTACAGCCCATCTGTTTCAGACCCTCTGTTTCAGACCCTCTGTTTCGCGCCCTCTGTTTCAGCCCCTCTGTTTCGCGCCCTCTGTTTCGCGCCCTCTGTTTCAGACCCTCTGTTTCAGACCATCTGATTCAGCCCCTCTGTTTCAGACCCTCTGTTTCAGACCATCCGTTTCAGCACCTCTGTTTCGCACCCTCTGTTTCAGACCCTATGTTTCTCGCCCCCTGTTTCAGCCCCTCTGTTTCTTTCACCTTGTTTCAGCCCCTCTATTTCAGCCCCTCTGTTTCAGCCCATCTGTTTCTCGCCCTCTGTTTCAGCCCCTCTGTTTCTCGCCCTCTGTTTCTCGCCCTCTGTTTCGCGCCCTCTGTTTCAGACCCTCTGTTTCGCGCCCTCTGTTTCAGCCCCTCTGTTTCAGACCCTCTGTTTCAGACCCTCTGTTTCGCGCCCTCTGTTTCGCGCCCTCGGTTTCAGACCCTCTGTTTTAGACCCTCTGTTTCTCGCCCTCTGTTTCGCGCCCTCTGTTTCAGACCCTCTGTTTCGCGCCCTCTGTTTCAGACCCTCTGTTTTAGACCCCCTGTTTCAGACCCTCTGTTTCTCGCCCTCTGTTTCGCGCCCTCTGTTCCGCGCCCTCTGTTTCAGCCCCTCTGTTTCAGACCCTCTGTTTCAGACCCTCTGTTTCGCGCCCTCTGTTTCGCGCCCTCGGTTTCAGACACTCTGTTTTAGACCCTCTGTTTCTCGCCCTCTGTTTCGCGCCCTCTGTTTCAGACCCTCTGTTTCGCGCCCTCTGTTTCAGACCCTCTGTTTCAGACCCTCTGTTTCAGCACCTCTCTTTCGCGCCCTCTGTTTCGCGCCCTCTGTTTCAGACCCTCTGTTTCAGACCCTCTGTTTCTCGCCCTCTGTTTCAGACACTCTGTTTCAGACCCTCCGTTTCAGCCCCTCTGTTTCGCGCCCTCTGTTTCAGACCCTCTGTTTCTGGCCCTCTGTTTCTGGCCCTCTGTTTCAGCCCCTCTGTTTCAGACCCTCTGTTTCAGACCCACTGTTTCTCGCCCTCTGTTTCAGACCCTCTGTTTCAGCCCCTCTGTTTCTCGCCCTCTGTTTCGCGCCCTCTGTTTCAGACCCTATGTTTCGCGCCCTCTGTTTCAGCCCCTCTGTTTCAGAACCTCTGTTTCAGACCCTCTGTTTCGCGCCCTCTGATTCAGCCCCTCTGTTTCGCTCCCTCTGTTTCGCGCCCTCTGTTCCGCACCCTCTGTTTCAGACCCTCTGTTTCAGACCCTCTGTTTCTCGACCTCTGTTACAGCCCATCTGTTTCAGACCCTCTGTTTCAGACCCTCTGTTTCTCGCCCTCTGTATCTCGCCCTGTGTTTCGCGCCCTCTGTTTCGCGCCCTCTGTTTCAGACCCTCTGTTTGTCGCCCTCTGTTTCGCGCCCTCTGTTTCAGACCCTCGTTTTCTCGCCCTCTGTTTCAGCCCCTCTGTTTCAGACCCTCCGTTTCAGCCCCTCTGTTTCACGCCCTCTGTTTCGCTCCCTCTGTTTCAGACCCTCTGTTTCAGCCCCTCTGTTTCGCGCCCTCTGTTTCGCGCCCTCTGTTTCAGACCCTCTGTTTCAGACCCTCTGTTACAGACCCTCTGTTTCTCGCCCTCTGTTTCAGACACTCTGTTTCAGACCCTCCGTTTCAGCCCCGCTGTTTCTCGCCCTCTGTTTCAGACCCTCTGTTTCTGGCCCTCTGTTTCTGGCCCTCTGATTCAGCCCCTCTGTTTCAGACCCTCTGTTTCAGACCATCCGTTTCAGCACCTCTGTTTCGCACCCTCTGTTTCAGACCCTATGTTTCTCGCCCCCTGTTTCAGCCCCTCTGTTTCTTTCACCTTGTTTCAGCCCCTCTATTTCAGCCCCTCTGTTTCAGCCCATCTGTTTCTCGCCCTCTGTTTCAGCCCCTCTGTTTCTCGCCCTCTGTTTCTCGCCCTCTGATTCGCGCCCTCTGTTTCAGACCCTCTGTTTCGCGCCCTCTGTTTCAGCCCCTCTGTTTCAGACCCTCTGTTTCAGACCCTCTGTTTCGCGCCCTCTGTTTCGCGCCCTCGGTTTCAGACCCTCTGTTTTAGACCCTCTGTTTCTCGCCCTCTGTTTCGCGCCCTCTGTTTCAGACCCTCTGTTTCGCGCCCTCTGTTTCAGACCCTCTGTTTTAGACCCCCTGTTTCAGACCCTCTGTTTCTCGCCCTCTGTTTCGCGCCCTCTGTTCCGCGCCCTCTGTTTCAGCCCCTCTGTTTCAGACCCTCTGTTTCAGACCCTCTGTTTCGCGCCCTCTGTTTCGCGCCCTCGGTTTCAGACACTCTGTTTTAGACCCTCTGTTTCTCGCACTCTGTTTCGCGCCCTCTGTTTCAGACCCTCTGTTTCGCGCCCTCTGTTTCAGACCCTCTGTTTCAGACCCTCTGTTTCAGCACCTCTCTTTCGCGCCCTCTGTTTCGCGCCCTCTGTTTCAGACCCTCTGTTTCAGACCCTCTGTTTCTCGCCCTCTGTTTCAGACACTCTGTTTCAGACCCTCCGTTTCAGCCCCTCTGTTTCGCGCCCTCTGTTTCAGACCCTCTGTTTCTGGCCCTCTGTTTCTGGCCCTCTGTTTCAGCCCCTCTGTTTCAGACCCTCTGTTTCAGACCCAGTGTTTCTCGCCCTCTGTTTCAGACCCTCTGTTTCAGCCCCTCTGTTTCTCGCCCTCTGTTTCGCGCCCTCTGTTTCAGACCCTATGTTTCGCGCCCTCTGTTTCAGCCCCTCTGTTTCAGAACCTCTGTTTCAGACCCTCTGTTTCGCGCCCTCTGATTCAGCCCCTCTGTTTCACTCCCTCTGTTTCGCGCCCTCTGTTCCGCACCCTCTGTTTCAGACCCTCTGTTTCAGACCCTCTGTTTCTCGACCTCTGTTACAGCCCATCTGTTTCAGACCCTCTGTTTCAGACCCTCTGTTTCTCGCCCTCTGTATCTCGCCCTCTGTTTCGCGCCCTCTGTTTCGCGCCCTCTGTTTCAGACCCTCTGTTTGTCGCCCTCTGTTTCGCGCCCTCTGTTTCAGACCCTCGTTTTCTCGCCCTCTGTTTCAGCCCCTCTGTTTCAGACCCTCCGTTTCAGCCCCTCTGTTTCACGCCCTCTGTTTCGCTCCCTCTGTTTCAGACCCTCTGTTTCAGCCCCTCTGTTTCGCGCCCTCTGTTTCGCGCCCTCTGTTTCAGACCCTCTGTTTCAGACCCTCTGTTTCAGACCCTCTGTTTCTCGCCCTCTGTTTCAGACACTCTGTTTCAGACCCTCCGTTTCAGCCCCGCTGTTTCTCGCCCTCTGTTTCAGACCCTCTGTTTCTGGCCCTCTGTTTCTGGCCCTCTGTTTCAGCCCCTCTGTTTCAGACCCTCTGTTTCAGACCCACTGTTTCTCGCCCTCTGTTTCAGACCCTCTGTTTCAGCCCCTCTGTTTCTCGCCCTCTGTTTCGCCCCCTCTGTTTCAGACCCTATGTTTCGCGCCCTCTGTTTCAGCCCCTCTGTTTCAGACCCTCTGTTTCAGACCCTCTGTTTCGCGCCCTCTGATTCAGCCCCTCTGTTTCGCTCCCTCTGTTTCGCGCCCTCTGTTCCGCACTCTCTGTTTCAGACCCTCTGTTTCAGACCCTCTGTTTCTCGCCCTCTGTTACAGCCCATCTGTTTCAGACCCTCTGTTTCAGACCCTCTGTTTCTCGCCCTCTGTATCTCGCCCTCTGTTTCGCGCCCTCTGTTTCGCGCCCTCTGTTTCAGACCCTCTGTTTGTCGCCCTCTGTTTCGCGCCCTATGTTTCAGACCCTCTTTTTCTCGCCCTCTGTTTCAGCCCCTCTGTTTCAGACCCTCCGTTTCAGCCCCTCTGTTTCACGCCCTCTGTTTCGCTCCCTCTGTTTCAGACCCTCTGTTTCAGCCCCTCTGTTTCTCGCCCTCTGTTTCAGACCCTCTGTTTCTGGCCCTCTGTTTCTGGCCCTCTGTTTCAGCCCCTCTGTTTCAGACCCTCTGTTTCAGACCCAATGTTTCTCGCCCTCTGTTTCAGACCCTCTGTTTCAGCCCCTCTGTTTCTCGCCCTCTGTTTCGCGCCCTCTGTTTCAGACCCTATGTTTCGCGCCCTCTGTTTCAGCCCCTCTGTTTCAGACCCTCTGTTTCAGACCCTCTGTTTCGCGCCCTCTGATTCAGCCCCTCTGTTTCGCTCCCTCTGTTTCGCGCCCTCTGTTCCGCACCCTCTGTTTCAGACCCTCTGTTTCAGACCCTCTGTTTCTCGCCCTCTGTCACAGCCCATCTGTTTCAGACCCTCTGTTTCAGACCCTCTGTTTCTCGCCCTCTGTATCTCGCCCTCTGTTTCGCGCCCTCTGTTTCGCGCCCTCTGTTTCAGACCCTCTGTTTGTCGCCCTCTGTTTCGCGCCCTCTGTTTCAGACCCTCTGTTTCGCGCCCTCTGTTTCAGCCCCTCTGTTTCAGACCCTCAGTTTCAGACCCTCTGTTTCGCGCCCTCGGTTTTAGACCCTCTGTTTTAGACCCTCTGTTTCTCGCCCTCTGTTTCGCGCCCTCTGTTTCAGACCCTCGGTTTCGCGCCCTCTGTTTCAGACCCTCTGTTTCAGACCCTCTGTTTCAGACACTCTTTTTCTCGCCCTCTGTTTCGCGCCCTCTGTTCCGCGCCCTCTGTTTCAGACCCTCTGTTTCAGACCCTCTGTTTCTCGCCCTCTGTTTCAGCCCCTCTGTTGCAGACCCTCTGTTTCAGACCCTCTGTTTCGCGCCCTCTGTTTCAGCCCCTCTGTTTTGCGCCCTCTGTTTCGCGCCCTCTGTTCCGCGCCCTCTGTTTCAGACCCTCTGTTTCAGACCCTCTGTTTCAGACCCTCTGTTTCTCGCCCTCAGTTTCGCGCCCTCTGTTTCGCGCCCTCTGTTTCAGACCCTCTGTTTCTCGCCCTCTGTTTCTCGCCCTCTGTTTCGGCCCCTCTGTTTCTCGCCCTGTGTTTCGGCCCCTCTGTTTCTCGCCCTCAGTTTCAGACCCTCTGTTTCGCGCCCTCTGTTTTGCGCCCTCGGTTTCAGACCCTCTGTTTTAGACCCTCTGTTTCTCGCCCTCTGTTTCGCGCCCTCTGTTTCAGACCCTGTGTTTCGCGCCCTCTGTTTCAGACCCTCTGTTTCAGACCCTCTGTTTCAGACCCTCTGTTTCTCGCCCTATGTTTCGCGGCCTCTTTTCCGCGCCCTCTGTTTCAGACCCTCTGTTTCAGACCCTCTGTTTCGCGCTCTCTGTTTCAGCCCCTCTGTTTCAGACCCTCTGTTTCAGACCATCTGTTTCTCGCCCTCTGTTTCGCGCCATCTGTTTCAGACCCTCTGTTTCGCGCCCTCTGTTTCAGACCCTCTGTTTCTCGCCCTCTGTTTCGCTCCCTCTGTTCCGCGCCATCTGATTCAGACCCTCCGTTTCAGCCCCTCTGTTTCGCGCCCTCTGTTTCGCTCCCTCTGTTTCAGACCCTCTGTTTCAGACCCTCTGTTTCGCGCCCACTGTTTCGCGCCCTCTGTTTCAGACCCTCTGTTTCAGACCCTCTGTTTCAGACCCTCCGTTTCAGCCCCTCTGTTTCTGGCCCTCTGTTTCAGCCCCTCTGTTTCAGACCCTCTGTTTCAGACCCTCTGTTTCGCTCCCTCTGTTACAGCCCATCTGTTTCAGACCCTCTGTTTCAGACCCTCTGTTTCGCGCCCTCTGTTTCAGCCCCTCTGTTTCGCGCCCTCGTTTTCGCGCCCTCTGTTTCAGACCCTCTGTTTCGCGCCCTCTGTTTCAGCCCCTCTGTTTCAGACCCTCTGTTTCAGACCATCCGTTTCAGCACCTCTGTTTTGCACCCTCTGTTTCAGACCCTATGTTTCTCGCCCCCTGTTTCAGCCCCTTTGTTTCTCACACCTTGTTTCAGCCCCTCTATTTCAGCCCCTCTGTTTCAGCCCATCTGTTTCTCGCCCTCTGCTTCAGCCCCTCTGTTTCTCGCCCTCTGTTTCTCGCCCTCTGTTTCACGCCCTCTGTTTCAGACCCTCTGTTTCGCGCCCTCTGTTTCAGCCCCTCTGTTTCAGACCCTCTGTTTCAGACCCTCTGTTTCGCGCCCTCTGTTTCGCGCCCTCGGTTTCAGACCCTCTGTTTTAGACCCTCTGTTTCTCGCCCTCTGTTTCGCGCCCTCTGTTTCAGAGCCTCTGTTTCGCGCCCTCTGTTTCAGACCCTCTGTTTCAGACCCTCTGTTTCTCGCCCTCTGTTTCGCGCCCTCTGTTCCGCGCCCTCTGTTTCAGACCCTCTGTTTCAGACCCTCTGTTTATCGCCCTCTGTTTCAGACCCTCTGTTTCGCGCCCTCTGTTTCAGCCCCTCTGTTTTGCGCCCTCTGTTTCGCGCCCTCTGTTTCAGACCCTCTGTTTCAGAAACTCTGTTTCTCGCCCTCTGTTTCAGACCCTCTGTTTCGCGCCCTCTGTTTCAGACCCTCTGTTTCAGCCCCTCTGTTTCTCGCCCTCTGTTTCGCGCCCTCTGTTTCAGACCCTCTGTTTCGCGCCCTCTGTTTCAGCCCCTCTGTTTCAGACCCTTTGTTTCAGACCCTCTGTTTCTCGCCCTCTGTTTCGCGCCCTCTGTTTCGCGCTCTCTGTTTCAGCCCCTCTGTTTCAGACCCTCTGTTTCAGACCATCTGTTTCTCGCCCTCTGTTTCGCGCCATCTGTTTCAGACCCTCTGTTTCGCGCCCTCTGTTTCAGACCCTCTGTTTCAGACCCTCTGTTTCAGACCCTCTGTTTCTCGCCCTCTGTTTCGCGCCCTGTGTTCCGCACCCTCTGTTTCAGACCCTCTGTTTCTCGCCCTCTGTTTCAGCCCCTCTGTTTCAGACCTTCTGTTTCAGACCCTCTGTTTCAGACCCTATGTTTCGCGCCCTCTGTTTCAGACCCTCTGTTTCAGCCCCTCTGTTTCTCGCCCTCTGTTTCGCGCCCCATGTTTCAGAACCTCTGTTTCACGCCCTCTGTTTCAGCCCCTCTGTTTCGCCCCCTCGGTTTCGCGCCCTCAGTTTCAGACCCTCTGTTTCAGACCCTCTATTTCTCGCCCTCTGTTTCAGACCCTCTGTTTCAGACACTCCGTTTCAGCACCTCTGTTTCGCACCTTCTGTTTCAGACCCTCTGTTTCAGAACCTCTGTTTCTCGCCCGCTGTTTCGCGCCCTCTGTTTCGCGCCCTCTGTTTCAGACAATCTGTTTCAGACCCTCTGTTTCAGACCCTCTGTTTCAGCCCCTCTGTTTCAGACCCTCTGTTTCAAACCATCTGTTTCAGACCCTCTGTTTCTCGCCCTCTGTTTCAGCCCCTCTGTTTCAGACCCTCTGTTTCTCCCCCTCTGTATCTCGCCTTCTGTTTCGCGCCCTCTGTTTCGCGCCCTCTGTTTCAGACCCCCTGTTTGTCGCCCTCTGTTTCGCGCCCTCTGTTTCAGACCCTCTGTTTCGCGCCCTCTGTTTCAGCCCCTCTGTTTCAGACCCTCAGTTTCAGACCCTCTGTTTCGCGCCCTCGGTTTTAGACCCTCTGTTTTAGACCCTCTGTTTCTCGCCCTCTGTTTCGCGCCCTCTGTTTCAGACCCTCGGTTTCGCACCCTCTGTTTCAGACCCTCTGTTTCAGACCCTCTGTTTCAGACCCTCTGTTTCTCGCCCTCAGTTTCGCGCCCTCTGTTCCGCGCCCTCTGTTTCAGACCCTCTGTTTCAGACCCTCTGTTTCTCGCCCTCTGTTTCAGACCCTCTGTTTCAGACCCTCTGTTTCAGACCCTCTGTTTCGCGCCCTCTGGTTCAGCCCCTCTGTTTTGCGCCCTCTGTTTCGCGCCTTCTGTTCCGCGCCCTCTGTTTCAGACCCTCTGTTTCAGACCCTCTGTTTCTCACCCTCTCTTTCAGACCCTCTGTTTCAGACCCTCTGTTTCTCGCCCTCTGTTTCGCGCCCTCTGTTTCACGCCCTCTGTTTCAGACCCTCTGTTTGTCGCCCTCTGTTTCTCGCCCTCTGTTTCGGCCCCTCTGTTTCTCGCCCTCTGTTTCGGCCCCTCTGTTTCTCGGCCTCAGTTTCAGACCCTCGGTTTCGTGCCCTCTGTTTCGCGCCCTCGGTTTCAGACCCTCTGTTTTAGACCCTCTGTTTTAGACCCTCTGTTTCTCGCCCTCTGTTTCGCGCCCTCTGTTTCAGACCCTCTGTTTCGCGCCCTCTGTTTCAGACCCTCTGTTTCAGACCCTCTGTTTCAGACCCTCTGTTTCTCGCCCTTTGTTTCGCGCCCTCTGTTCCGCGCCCTCTGTTTCAGACCCTCTGTTTCAGACCCTCTGTTTCGCGCCCTCTGTTTCAGCCCCTCTGTTTCAGACCCTCTGTTCCGCGCCCTCTGTTTCAGACCCTCTGTTTCTCGCCCTCTGTTTCAGCCCCTCTGTTTCAGACCCTCTGTTTTGCGCCCTCTGTTTCAGACCCTCTGTTTCAGACCCTCTGTTTCTCGCCCTCTGTTTCGCGCCCTCTGTTTCAGACCCTCTGTTTCAGACCCTCTGTTTCAGACCCTCCGTTTCAGCCCCTCTGTTTCGCGCCCTCTGTTTCGCTCCCTCTGTTTCAGACCCTCTGTTTCTGGCCCTCTGTTTCTGGCCCTCTGTTTCAGACCCTCTGTTTCAGACCCTCTGTTTCGCGCCCTCTGTTTCAGACCCTCTGTTTCAGCCCCTCTGTTTCTCGCCCTCTGTTTCGCGCCCTCTGTTTCAGACCCTATGTTTCACGCCCTCTGTTTCAGCCCCTCTGTTTTAGCCCCTCTGTTTCAGACCCTCTGTTTCGCGCCCTCTGATTCAGCCCCTATGTTTCGCGCCCTCTGTTTCGCGCCCTCTGTTCCGCGCCCACTGTTTCAGACCCTCTGTTTCAGACCCTCTGTTTCTCGCCCTCTGTTACAGCCCATCTGTTTCAGACCCTCTGTTTCAGACCCTCTGTTTCGCGCCCTCTGTTTCAGCCCCTCTGTTTCGCGCCCTCTGTTTCGCGCCCTCTGTTTCAGACCCTCTGTTTCAGACCATCTGATTCAGCCCCTCTGTTTCAGACCCTCTGTTTCAGACCATCCGTTTCAGCACCTCTGTTTCGCACCCTCTGTTTCAGACCCTATGTTTCTCGCCCCCTGTTTCAGCCCCTCTGTTTCTTTCACCTTGTTTCAGCCCCTCTATTTCAGCCCCTCTGTTTCAGCCCATCTGTTTCTCGCCCTCTGTTTCAGCCCCTCTGTTTCTCGCCCTCTGTTTCTCGCCCTCTGTTTCGCGCCCTCTGTTTCAGACCCTCTGTTTCGCGCCCTCTGTTTCAGCCCCTCTGTTTCAGACCCTCTGTTTCAGACCCTCTGTTTCGCGCCCTCTGTTTCGCGCCCTCGGTTTCAGACCCTCTGTTTTAGACCCTCTGTTTCTCGCCCTCTGTTTCGCGCCCTCTGTTTCAGACCCTCTGTTTCGCGCCCTCTGTTTCAGACCCTCTGTTTTAGACCCCCTGTTTCAGACCCTCTGTTTCTCGCCCTCTGTTTCGCGCCCTCTGTTCCGCGCCCTCTGTTTCAGCCCCTCTGTTTCAGACCCTCTGTTTCAGACCCTCTGTTTCGCGCCCTCTGTTTCGCGCCCTCGGTTTCAGACACTCTGTTTTAGACCCTCTGTTTCTCGCCCTCTGTTTCGCGCCCTCTGTTTCAGACCCTCTGTTTCGCGCCCTCTGTTTCAGACCCTCTGTTTCAGACCCTCTGTTTCAGCACCTCTCTTTCGCGCCCTCTGTTTCGCGCCCTCTGTTTCAGACCCTCTGTTTCAGACCCTCTGTTTCTCGCCCTCTGTTTCAGACACTCTGTTTCAGACCCTCCGTTTCAGCCCCTCTGTTTCGCGCCCTCTGTTTCAGACCCTCTGTTTCTGGCCCTCTGTTTCTGGCCCTCTGTTTCAGCCCCTCTGTTTCAGACCCTCTGTTTCAGACCCAGTGTTTCTCGCCCTCTGTTTCAGACCCTCTGTTTCAGCCCCTCTGTTTCTCGCCCTCTGTTTCGCGCCCTCTGTTTCAGACCCTATGTTTCGCGCCCTCTGTTTCAGCCCCTCTGTTTCAGAACCTCTGTTTCAGACCCTCTGTTTCGCGCCCTCTGATTCAGCCCCTCTGTTTCGCTCCCTCTGTTTCGCGCCCTCTGTTCCGCACCCTCTGTTTCAGACCCTCTGTTTCAGACCCTCTGTTTCTCGACCTCTGTTACAGCCCATCTGTTTCAGACCCTCTGTTTCAGACCCTCTGTTTCTCGCCCTCTGTATCTCGCCCTCTGTTTCGCGCCCTCTGTTTCGCGCCCTCTGTTTCAGACCCTCTGTTTGTCGCCCTCTGTTTCGCGCCCTCTGTTTCAGACCCTCTTTTTCTCGCCCTCTGTTTCAGCCCCTCTGTTTCAGACCCTCCGTTTCAGCCCCTCTGTTTCACGCCCTCTGTTTCGCTCCCTCTGTTTCAGACCCTCTGTTTCAGCCCCTCTGTTTCGCGCCCTCTGTTTCGCGCCCTCTGTTTCAGACCCTCTGTTTCAGACCCTCTGTTTCTCGCCCTCTGTTTCAGACACTCTGTTTCAGACCCTCCGTTTCAGCCCCGCTGTTTCTCGCCCTCTGTTTCAGACCCTCTGTTTCTGGCCCTCTGTTTCTGGCCCTCTGTTTCAGCCCCTCTGTTTCAGACCCTCTGTTTCAGACCCACTGTTTCTCGCCCTCTGTTTCAGACCATCTGTTTCAGCCCCTCTGTTTCTCGCCCTCTGTTTCGCGCCCTCTGTTTCAGACCCTATGTTTCGCGCCCTCTGTTTCAGCCCCTCTGTTTCAGACCCTCTGTTTCAGACCCTCTGTTTCGCGCCCTCTGATTCAGCCCCTCTGTTTCGCTCCCACTGTTTCGCGCCCTCTGTTCCGCACCCTCTGTTTCAGACCCTCTGTTTCAGACCCTCTGTTTCTCGCCCTCTGTTACAGCCCATCTGTTTCAGACCCTCTGTTTCAGACCCTCTGTTTCTCGCCCTCTGTATCTCGCCCTCAGTTTCGCGCCCTCTGTTTCGCGCCCTCTGTTTGTCGCCCTCTGTTTCGCGCCCTCTGTTTCAGACCCTCTTTTTCTCGCCCTCTGTTTCAGCCCCTCTGTTTCA
This sequence comes from Chiloscyllium punctatum, assembly GCF_047496795.1. Lineage (NCBI taxonomy): Eukaryota > Metazoa > Chordata > Chondrichthyes > Orectolobiformes > Hemiscylliidae > Chiloscyllium > Chiloscyllium punctatum. The sequence continues at coordinate 16,886,911 of NC_092786.1, forward strand.
GACCCTCCGTTTCAGCCCCTCTGTTTCACGCCCTCTGTTTCGCTCCCTCTGTTTCAGACCCTCTGTTTCAGCCCCTCTGTTTCGCGCCCTCTGTTTCGCGCCCTCTGTTTCAGACCCTCTGTTTCAGACCCTCTGTTTCTCGCCCTCTGTTTCAGACACTCTGTTTCAGACCCTCCGTTTCAGCCCCGCTGTTTCTCGCCCTCTGTTTCAGACCCTCTGTTTCTGGCCCTCTGTTTCTGGCCCTCTGTTTCAGCCCCTCTGTTTCAGACCCTCTGTTTCAGACCCACTGTTTCTCGCCCTCTGTTTCAGACCCTCTGTTTCAGCCCCTCTGTTTCTCGCCCTCTGTTTCGCGCCCTCTGTTTCAGACCCTATGTTTCGCACCCTCTGTTTCAGCCCCTCTGTTTCAGACCCTCTGTTTCGCGCCCTCTGATTCAGCCCCTCTGTTTCGCTCCCTCTGTTTCGCGCCCTCTGTTCCGCACCCTCTGTTTCAGACCCTCTGTTTCAGACCCTCTGTTTCTCGCCCTCTGTTACAGCCCATCTGTTTCAGACCCTCTGTTTCAGACCCTCTGTTTCTCGCCCTCTGTATCTCGCCCTCTGTTTCGCGCCCTCTGTTTCGCGCCCTCTGTTTCAGACCCTCTGTTTGTCGCCCTCTGTTTCACGCCCTCTGTTTGTCGCCCTCTGTTTCGCGCCCTCTGTTTCAGACCCTCTGTTTCAGACCCTCAGTTTCAGACCCTCTGTTTCGCGCCCTCGGTTTTAGACCCTCTGTTTTAGACCCTCTGTTTCTCGCCCTCTGTTTCGCGCCCTCTGTTTCAGACCCTCGGTTTCGCGCCCTCTGTTTCAGACCCTCTGTTTCAGACCCTCTGTTTCAGACACTCTTTTTCTCGCCCTCTGTTTCGCGCCCTCTGTTCCGCGCCCTCTGTTTCAGACCCTCTGTTTCAGACCCTCTGTTTCTCGCCCTCTGTTTCAGCCCCTCTGTTGCAGACCCCCTGTTTCAGACCCTCTGTTTCGCGCCCTCTGTTTCAGCCCCTCTGTTTTGCGCCCTCTGTTCGCGCCCTCTGTTCCGCGCCCTCTGTTTCAGACCCTCTGTTTCAGACCCTCTGTTTCAGACCCTCTGTTTCGCGCCCTCTGTTTCAGCCCCTCTGTTTTGCGCCCTCTGTTTCGCGCCGTCTGTTTCGCGCCCTCTGTTTCAGACCCTCTGTTTGTCGCCCTCTGTTTCTCGCCCTCTGTTTCGGCCCCTCTGTTTCTCGCCCTCTGTTTCGGCCCCTAAGTTTCTCGCCCTCAGTTTCAGACCCTCTGTTTCGCGCCCTCTGTTTTGCGCCCTCGGTTTCAGACCCTCTGTTTTAGACCCTCTGTTTTAGACCCTCTGTTTCTCGCCCTCTGTTTCGCGCCCTCTGTTTCAGACCCTGTGTTTCGCGCCCTCTGTTTCAGACCCTCTGTTTCAGACCCTCTGTTTCAGACCCTCTGTTTCTCGCCCTATGTTTCGCGGCCTCTTTTCCGCGCCCTCTGTTTCAGACCCTCTGTTTCAGACCCTCTGTTTCGCGCCCTCTGTTTCAGCCCCTCTGTTTCGCGCCCTCTGTTTCGCTCCCTCTGTTCCGCGCCCTCTGTTTCAGACCCTCTGTTTCAGACCCTCTGTTTCTCGCCCTCTGTTTCGCTCCCTCTGTTCCGCGCCCTCTGATTCAGACCCTCCGTTTCAGCCCCTCTGTTTCGCGCCCTCTGTTTCGCTCCCTCTGTTTCAGACCCTCTGTTTCAGACCCTCTGTTTCGCGCCCACTGTTTCGCGCCCTCTGTTTCAGACCCTCTGTTTCAGACCCTCTGTTTCAGACCCTCCGTTTCAGCCCCTCTGTTTCTGGCCCTCTGTTTCAGCCCCTCTGTTTCAGACCCTCTGTTTCAGACCCTCTGTTTCGCGCCCTCTGTTACAGCCCATCTGTTTCAGACCCTCTGTTTCAGACCCTCTGTTTTGCGCCCTCTGTTTCAGCCCCTCTGTTTCGCACCCTCGTTTTCGCGCCCTCTGTTTCAGACCCTCTGTTTCAGACCATCTGATTCAGCCCCTCTGTTTCAGACCCTCTGTTTCAGACCATCCGTTTCAGCACCTCTGTTTTGCACCCTCTGTTTCAGACCCTATGTTTCTCGCCCCCTGTTTCAGCCCCTTTGTTTCTCACACCTTGTTTCAGCCCCTCTATTTCAGCCCCTCTGTTTCAGCCCATCTGTTTCTCGCCCTCTGCTTCAGCCCCTCTGTTTCTCGCCCTCTGTTTCTCGCCCTCTGTTTCACGCCCTCTGTTTCAGACCCTCTGTTTCGCGCCCTCTGTTTCAGCCCCTCTGTTTCAGACCCTCTGTTTCAGACCCTCTGTTTCGCGCCCTCTGTTTCGCGCCCTCGGTTTCAGACCCTCTGTTTTAGACCCTCTGTTTCTCGCCCTCTGTTTCGCGCCCTCTGTTTCAGAGCCTCTGTTTCGCGCCCTCTGTTTCAGACCCTCTGTTTCAGACCCTCTGTTTCTCGCCCTCTGTTTCGCGCCCTCTGTTCCGCGCCCTCTGTTTCAGACCCTCTGTTTCAGACCCTCTGTTTATCGCCCTCTGTTTCAGACCCTCTGTTTCGCGCCCTCTGTTTCAGCCCCTCTGTTTTGCGCCCTCTGTTTCGCGCCCTCTGTTTCAGACCCTCTATTTCAGAAACTCTGTTTCTCGCCCTCTGTTTCTCGCCCTCTGTTTCAGACCCTCTGTTTCAGACCCTCTGTTTCTCGCCCTCTGTTTCGCGCCCTCTGTTTCAGACCCTCTGTTTGTCGCCCTCTGTTCCTCGCCCTCTGTTTCGGCCCCTCTGTTTGTCGCCCTCTGTTTCGGCCCCTCTGTTTCTCGCCCTCAGTTTCAGACCCTCTGTTTTGCGCCCTCTGTTTCGCGCCCTCGGTTTCAGACCCTCTGTTTTAGACCCTCTGTTTCTCGCCCTCTGTTTCGCGCCCTCTGTTTCAGACCCTCTGTTTCGCGCCCTCTGTTTCAGACCCTCTGTTTCAGACCCTCTGTTTCAGCCCCTCTGTTTCAGACCCTCTGTTTCAGACCCTCTGTTTCGCGCCCTCTGATTCAGCCCCTCTGTTTCGCTCCCTCTGTTTCGCGCCCTCTGTTCCGCACCCTCTGTTTCAGACCCTCTGTTTCAGACCCACTGTTTCTCGCCCTCTGTTACAGCCCATCTGTTTCAGACCCTCTGTTTCAGACCCTCTGTTTCTCGCCCTCTGTATCTCGCCCTCTGTTTCGCGCCCTCTGTTTCGCGCCCTCTGTTTCAGACCCTCTGTTTGTCGCCCTCTGTTTCGCGCCCTCTGTTTCAGACCCTCTGTTTCGCGCCCTCTGTTTCAGCCCCTCTGTCTCAGACCCTCAGTTTCAGACCCTCTGTTTCGCGCCCTCGGTTTTAGACCCTCTGTTTTAGACCCTCTGTTTCTCGCCCTCTGTTTCGCGCCGTCTGTTTCAGACCCTCGGTTTCGCGCCCTCTGTTTCAGACCCTCTGTTTCAGACCCTCTGTTTCAGACACTCTGTTTCTCGCCCTCTGTTTCGCGCCCTCTGTTCCGCGCCCTCCGTTTCAGACCCTCTGTTTCAGACCCTCTGTTTCGCGCCCTCTGTTTCAGCCCCTCTGTTTTGCGCCCTCTGTTTCGCGCCCTCTGTTCCGCGCCCTCTGTTTCAGACCCTCTGTTTCAGACCCTCTGTTTCTCGCCCTCTGTTTCAGACCCTCTGTTTCAGACCCTCTGTTTCAGACCCTCTGTTTCTCGCCCTCAGTTTCGCGCCCTCTGTTTCGCGCCCTCTGTTTCAGACCCTCTGTTTGTCGCCCTCTGTTTCGGCCCCTCTGTTTCTCGCCCTCTGTTTCGGCCCCTCTGTTTCTCGCCCTCAGTTTCAGACCCTCTGTTTCGCGCCCTCTGTTTTGCGCCCTCGGTTTCAGACCCTCTGTTTTAGACCCTCTGTTTTAGACCCTCTGTTTCTCGCCCTCTGTTCCGCGCCCTCTGTTTCAGACCCTGTGTTTCGCGCCCTCTGTTTCAGACCCTCTGTTTCAGACCCTCTGTTTCAGACACTCTGTTTCTCGCCCTCTGTTTCGCGGCCTCTGTTCCGCGCCCTCTGTTTCAGACCCTCTGTTTCAGACCCTCTGTTTCGCGCCCTCTGTTTCAGCCCCTCTGTTTCGCGCCCTCTGTTTCGCTCCCTCTGTTCCGCGCCCTCTGTTTCAGACCCTCTGTTTCAGACCCTCTGTTTCTCGCCCTCTGTTTCAGTCCCTCTGATTCAGACCCTCCGTTTCAGCCCCTCTGTTTCGCGCCCTCTGTTTCGCTCCCTCTGTTTCAGACCCTCTGTTTCAGACCCTCTGTTTCGCGCCCTCTGTTTCGCGCCCTCTGTTTCGCGCCCTCTGTTTCGCTCCCTCTGTTTCAGACCCTCTGTTTCTGGCCCTCTGTTTCTGGCCCTCTGTTTCAGCCCCTCTGTTTCAGACCCTCTGTTTCAGACCCTCTGTTTCGCGCCCTCTGATTCAGCCCCTCTGTTTCGTGCCCTCTGTTTCGCGCCCTCTGTTTCAGACCCTCTGTTTCAGACCCTCTGTTTCTCGCCCTCTGTTACAGCCCATCTGTTTCAGACCCTCTGTTTCAGACCCTCTGTTTCGCGCCCTCTGTTTCAGCCCCTCTGTTTCGCGCCCTCGGTTTCGCGCCCTCGGTTTCAGACCCTCTGTTTCAGACCATCTGATTCAGCCCCTCTGTTTCAGACCCTCTGTTTCAGACCCTATGTTTCTCGCCCCCTGTTTCAGCCCCTTTGTTTCTCACACCTTGTTTCAGCCCCTCTATTTCAGCCCCTCTGTTTCAGCCCATCTGTTTCTCGCCCTCTGCTTCAGCCCCTCTGTTTCTCGCCCTCTGTTTCTCGCCCTCTGTTTCACGCCCTCTGTTTCAGACCCTCTGTTTCGCGCCCTCTGTTTCAGCCCCTCTGTTTCAGACCCTCTGTTTCAGACCCTCTGTTTCGCGCCCTCTGTTTCGCGCCCTCGGTTTCAGACCCTCTGTTTTAGACCCTCTGTTTCTCGCCCTCTGTTTCGCGCCCTCTGTTTCAGAGCCTCTGTTTCGCGCCCTCTGTTTCAGACCCTCTGTTTCTCGCCCTCTGTTTCGCGCCCTCTGTTCCGCGCCCTCTGTTTCAGACCCTCTGTTTCAGACCCTCTGTTTCTCGCCCTCTGTTTCAGCCCCTCTGTTTCAGCCCCTCTGTTTCAGACCCTCTTTTTCGTGCCCTCTGTTTCAGCCCCTCTGTATCGTGCCCTCTGTTTCGCGCCCTCTGTTCTGCGCCCTCTGTTTCAGACCCTCTGTTTCAGAAACTCTGTTTCTCGCCCTCTGTTTCAGACCCTCTGTTTCAGACCCTCTGTTTCAGACCCTCTGTTTCTCGCCCTCTGTTTCGCGCCCTCTGTTTCGCGCCCTCTGTTTCAGACCCTCTGTTTCTCGCCCTCTGTTTCTCGCCCTCTGTTTCGGCCCCACTGTTTCTCGCCCTCTGTTTCGGCCCCTCTGTTTCTCGACCACAGTTTCAGACCCTCTGTTTTGCGCCCTCTGTTTCGCGCCCTCGGTTTCAGACCCTCTGTTTTCGACCCTCTGTTTCTCGCCCTCTGTTTCGCGCCCTCTGTTTCAGACCCTCTGTTTCGCGCCCTCTGTTTCAGACCCTCTGTTTCAGACCCTCTGTTTCAGACCCTCTGTTTCGCGCCCTCTCTTTCAGCCCCTCTGTTTCGCGCCCTCTGTTCCGCGCCCTCTGTTCCGCGCCCTCTGTTTCAGACCCTCTGTTTCAGACCCTCTGTTTCTCGCCCTCTGTTTCAGCCCCTCTGTTTCAGACCCTCCGTTTCAGCCCCTCTGTTTCGCGCCCTCTGTTTCGCTCCCTCTGTTTCAGACCCTCTGTTTCAGCCCCTCTGTTTCGCGCCCTCTGTTTCTCGCCCTCTGTTTCAGACACTCTGTTTCAGACCCTCCGTTTCAGCCCCTCTGTTTCGCGCCCTCTGTTTCGCTCCCTCTGTTTCAGACCCTCTGTTTCTGGCCCTCTGTTTCTGGCCCTCTGTTTCAGCTTCTCTGTTTCAGACCCTATGTTTCAGACCCTCTGTTTCTCGCCCTCTGTTTCAGACCCTCTGTTTCAGCCCCTCTGTTTCTCGCCCTCTGTTTCGCGCCCTCTGTTTCAGACCCTATGTTTCGCGCCCTCTGTTTCAGCCCCTCTGTTTCAGCCCCTCTGTTTCAGACCCTCTGTTTCAGACCCTCTTTTTCGCGCCCTCTGTTTCGCGCCCTCTGTTCCGCGCCCTCTGTTTCAGACCCTCTGTTTCAGACCCTCTGTTTCTCGCCCTCTGTTACAGCCCATCTGTTTCAGACCCTCTGTTTCAGACCCTCTGTTTCTCGCCCTCTGTTTCAGCCCCTCTGTTTCAGCCCCTCTGTTTCAGACCCTCTGTTTCGCGCCCTCTGTTTCAGCCCCTCTGTTTCGCGCCCTCTGTTCTGCGCCCTCTGTTTCAGACCCTCTGTTTCAGAAACTCTGTTTCTCGCCCTCTGTTTCAGACCCTCTGTTTCAGACCCTCTGTTTCAGACCCTCTGTTTCTCGCCCTCTGTTTCGCGCCCTCTGTTTCGCGCCCTCTGTTTCAGACCCTCTGTTTCTCGCCCTCTGTTTCTCGCCCTCTGTTTCGGCCCCACTGTTTCTCGCCCTCTGTTTCGGCCCCTCTGTTTCTCGCCCACAGTTTCAGACCCTCTGTTTTGCGCCCTCTGTTTCGCGCCCTCGGTTTCAGACCCTCTGTTTTCGACCCTCTGTTTCTCGCCCTCTGTTTCGCGCCCTCTGTTTCAGACCCTCTGTTTCGCGCCCTCTGTTTCAGACCCTCTGTTTCAGACCCTCTGTTTCAGACCCTCTGTTTCGCGCCCTCTCTTTCAGCCCCTCTGTTTCGCGCCCTCTGTTTCGCGCCCTCTGTTCCGCGCCCTCTGTTTCAGACCCTCTGTTTCAGACCCTCTGTTTCTCGCCCTCTGTTTCAGCCCCTCTGTTTCAGACCCTCCGTTTCAGCCCCTCTGTTTCGCGCCCTCTGTTTCGCACCCTCTGTTTCAGACCCTCTGTTTCAACCCCTCTGTTTCGCGCCCTCTGTTTCGCGCCCTCTGTTTCAGACCCTCTGTTTCAGACCCTCTGTTTCAGACCCTCTGTTTCTCGCCCTCTGTTTCAGACACTCTGTTTCAGACCCTCTGTTTCAGCCCCTCTGTTTCGAGCCCTCTGTTTCGCTCCCTCTGTTTCAGACCCTCTGTTTCTGGCCCTCTGTTTCTGGCCCTCTGTTTCAGCTCCTCTGTTTCAGACCCTATGTTTCAGACCCTCTGTTTCTCGCCCTCTGTTTCAGACCCTCTGTTTCAGCCCCTCTGTTTCTCGCCCTCTGTTTCGCGCCCTCTGTTTCAGACCCTATGTTTCGCGCCCTCTGTTTCAGCCCCTCTGTTTCAGCCCCTCTGTTTCAGACCCTCTGTTTCAGACCCTCTTTTTCGCGCCCTCTGATTCAGCCCCTCTGTTTCGCGCCCTCTGTTTCGCGCCCTCTGTTCCGCGCCCTCTGTTTCAGACCCTCTGTTTCAGACCCTCTGTTTCTCGCCCTCTGTTACAGCCCATCTGTTTCAGACCCTCTGTTTCAGACCCTCTGTTTCTCGCCCTCTGTTTCAGCCCCTCTGTTTCAGCCCCTCTGTTTCAGACCCTCTGTTTCGCGCCCTCTGTTTCAGCCCCTCTGTTTCGCGCCCTCTGTTTCGCGCCCTCTGTTCTGCGCCCTCTGTTTCAGACCCTCTGTTTCAGAAACTCTGTTTCTCGCCCTCTGTTTCAGACCCTCTGTTTCAGACCCTCTGTTTCAGACCCTCTGTTTCTCGCCCTCTGTTTCTCGCCCTCTGTTTCGGCCCCACTGTTTCTCGCCCTCTGTTTCGGCCCCTCTGTTTCTCGCCCACAGTTTCAGACCCTCTGTTTTGCGCCCTCTGTTTCGCGCCCTCGGTTTCAGACCCTCTGTTTTCGACCCTCTGTTTCTCGCCCTCTGTTTCGCGCCCTCTGTTTCAGACCCTCTGTTTCGCGCCCTCTGTTTCAGACCCTCTGTTTCAGACCCTCTGTTTCAGACCCTCTGTTTCGCGCCCTCTCTTTCAGCCCCTCTGTTTCGCGCCCTCTGTTTCGCGCCCTCTGTTCCGCGCCCTCTGTTTCAGACCCTCTGTTTCTCGCCCTCTGTTTCAGCCCCTCTGTTTCAGACCCTCCGTTTCGCGCCCTCTGTTTCGCTCCCTCTGTTTCAGACCCTCTGTTTCAACCCCTCTGTTTCGCGCCCTCTGTTTCGCGCCCTCTGTTTCGCGCCCTCTGTTTCGCGCCCTCTGATTCAGACCCTCTGTTTCAGACCCTCTGTTTCTCGCCCTCTGTTTCAGACACTCTGTTTCAGACCCTCTGTTTCAGCCCCTCTGTTTCGCGCCCTCTGTTTCGCTCCCTCTGTTTCAGACCCTCTGTTTCTGGCCCTCTGTTTCTGGCCCTCTGTTTCAGCCCCTCTGTTTCAGACCCTATGTTTCAGACCCTCTGTTTCTCGCCCTCTGTTTCAGACCCTCTGTTTCAGCCCCTCTGTTTCTCGCCCTCTGTTTCGCGCCCTCTGTTTCAGACCCTATGTTTCGCGCCCTCTGTTTCAGCCCCTCTGTTTCAGCCCCTCTGTTTCAGACCCTCTGTTTCAGACCCTCTTTTTCGCGCCCTCTGATTCAGCCCCTCTGTTTCGCGCCCTCTGTTTCGCGCCCTCTGTTCCGCGCCCTCTGTTTCAGACCCTCTGTTTCAGACCCTCTGTTTCTCGCCCTCTGTTACAGCCCATCTGTTTCAGACCCTCTGTTTCAGACCCTCTGTTTCGCGCCCTCTGTTTCAGCCCCTCTGTTTCGCGCCCTCGGTTTCGCGCCCTCCGTTTCAGACCCTCTGTTTCAGACCATCTGATTCAGCCCCTCTGTTTCAGACCCTCTGTTTCAGACCATCCGTTTCAGCACCTCTGTTTCGCACCCTCTGTTTCAGACCCTCTGTTTCAGACCCTCCATTTCTCGCCCCCTGTTTCAGCCCCTCTGTTTCTTGCACCTTGTTTCAGCCCCTCTATTTCAGCCCCTCTGTTTCAGCCCCTCTGTTTCAGCCCCTCTGTTTCCCGCCCTCTGTTTAAGCCCCTCTGTTTCAGCCCCTCTGTTTCTCGCCCTCTGTTTCAGCCCCTCTTTTTCTCGCACTCTGTTTCTCACCCTCTGTTTCAACCCTTCTGTTTCTCGCCCTCTGTTTCAGCCCCTCCGTTTCTCGCCCTCTGATTCAGCCCCTCTGCTTCAGCCCCTCTGTTTCATCCCCTCTGTTTCTCGCCCTCTGTTTCTTGCACTCTGTTTCAGCCCCTATGTTTCAGCCACTCTGTTTCTCGCTCTCTGTTTCTCGCTCTCTGTTTCTCGCCCTCTGTTTCTCACAAAATGTTTCCGCCAAACTGTTTCAGCTCCTCTGTTTCAGCCCCTCTGTTTCTCGCCCTCTGATTCAGCCCCTCTGTTTCAGCCCCTCTGTTTCTTGACCTCTGTTTCTCGCCCTCTGTTTCTCGCCCTCTGTTTCAGCCCCTCTGTTTCAGACCCTCTGTTTCTCGCCCTCTGTTTCAGCCCCTCTGTTTCAGCCCCGCTGTTTCTAGCCCTCTGTTTCAGCCACTCTGTTTCTCGCCCTCTGTTTCAGCCCCTCTGTTTCAGCCCCTCTGTTTCTCGCCCTCTGTTTCAGCCCCTCTGTTTCTCGCCCTCTGTTTCAGCCCCTCCATTTCTCGCCCCCTGTTGCAGCCCCTCTGTTTCTCACCCTCTGTTTCAGCCCCTCTGTTTCTCACCACTGTTTCTCTCCCTCCATTTCAGCCCCTCTGTTTCTCGCCCTGTGATTCAGCCACTCTGTTTCAGCCCCTCTGTTTCTCACCCGCTGTTTCAGCCCCTCTGTTGCTTGCCCTCTGTTTCAGCCCCTCTGTTTCAGTCCCTCTGGTTCTCGCCCTTTATTTCTGCCCCTCTGTTTCAGCCCCTCTGTTTCTCACCCTCTGTTTCTCGCCATCTGTTTCAGCCAATCTGTTTCAGCACCTCTGTTTCTCGCCCTCTGTTTCAGACCCTCTGTTTCAGCCCCTCTGTTTCTTGCCCTCTGTTTCAGCACCTCTGTTTCTCGCCCTCTGTTTCAGACCCTCTGTTTCAGCCCCTCTGTTTCTTGCCCTCTGTTTCAGCCCCTCCATTTCTCGCCCCCTGTTTCAGCCCCTCTGTTTCTCACCCTCTGTTTCTCGCCCTCTGTTTCAGCCCCTCTGTTTCTCGCCCTCTGTTTCAGCTCCTCTGTTTCTCGCCCTCTGTTTCAGCCCCTCTGTTTCTCGCCCTCTGTTTCAGCCCCTCTTTTTCTCGCACACTGTTTCTCACCCTCTGTTTCAACCCTTCTGTTTCTCGCCCTCTGTTTCAGCCCCTCCGTTTCTCGCCCCCTGTTTCAGCCCCTCTGTTTCTCGCCCTCTGATTCAGCCCCTCTGTTTCAGCTCATCTGTTTCTCGCCCTCTGGTTCTCGCCCGATGTTTCAGCCCCTCTGATCCAGCCCCTCTGTTTCATCCCCTCTGTTTCTCGCCCTCTGTTTCTTGCACTCTGTTTCAGCCCCTCTGTTTCTCGCTCTCTGTTTCTCGCCCTCTGTTTCTCACAAAATGTTTCAGCCAACCTCCATTTTCCCCACCTCCCACATCTCACCCCCACCCCCAAAATGCAGCCTCACCCCCAAATACCCCCAGTCTCTGGGTCAGAGGGAGAGGGAAGGACCAGGGAGAGAGAATATATCAGAGAGAGAGGGAGGGAGGGAGGGACAGGAGGGAGAGAGATTCAGTCAGAGGGAAAGAGAGGGAGATGGGAAGAGAGAGACACCGAGGGAGATGGAGAGCGAGAAGGGGGAGAGAGAGAGTTAGGGTGAGGGAGAGAGAGAGAGACAGGAGGAGATAATGAGAGAGAGGGGCGAGAGAGAGAGAGAGAGAGAGGGGTGAGGGAGAGGGCAAGAGAAAGAAAGAGACAGAGAGGGGGCGAAAAGAGAGAGAAAGGGGGCAAAAGATATAGGGGAGACGAGAGAGAGAAAAAGACAGGACAGAGAGAAATAATGACGGGGCGAGAGAGAGACAGGGGTTGGGAGATGGGGGCAAGAGAAAGCAGGATGGCTAGAGAGAGATAGAGGAGGGAAGAGAGAGAGATAGAGGTGAGAAGAGAGAGAGGGTCGAGAGAGGGAGGTGAGAGAGAGAGACCAGATGAGAGGAAGCACGGGTGATAGACAGAGAGAGATGTTGAGAGAGAGGAAGGGCACAAAGGAGAGAGGGGTGTGTGAGAGGGTGAGAGAGGGGAGGGGTTGCGAGAGAGATTGTGAGGGGGTGAGAGAGAGAGAAGGAGGGGCGAGAGAGAAAGAGGGAGGGGTCGAGAGAGAGAGAGAGAGGGAGGGGGCAAAACAGAGAGGGAGGGGTGTCGAGAGTGAGAGAGGGAGGGGATCGAGAGAGAGAGGGAGGGCACGAGTGAGAGAGAGATAGGGGTCAAGAGAGAGAGAGGGGGAAAGAGAGAGAGAGGGAGGGGGATCAAGAGAGAGAGGGAGAAGTCGCGCGAGAGAGGGGGTGGCGAGAGAGTGAGAGGGAGGGCGGTGAGAGAGAGAGAGAGAGAGGGAGGCGGGCGAGAAAGAGAGAATGAGGGGGCGAGATAGAGAGGGAGGGGCGAGAGAGAGAGGGAGGGGGGAAGAGAGAGATGGAGGGGGGCCAGAGAGAGTGAGGGAGGGGCGAGAGAGAGAGAGGGAGGGGTGAGAGAGAGAGGGAGGCGGCGAGAGAGAGCGGGAGGGGGCGAGAGAGAGAGAGAGAGAGGGAGGGCATGAATGACAGAGAGATATGGGTCAAGAGAGAGATAGAGGGGGCAAGAAAGAGGGCGAGAGAGAGAGGGAGGGGGTCGAGAGAGAGAGAGAGGTAGAAGTCGCGAGAGAGAGGGGGTGGTGAGTGAGTAAGAGGGAGGGCGGTGAGAGAGAGAGAGGGAGGCAGGCGAGAAAGAGAGAATGAGGGGGCGAGATAGAGAGGGAGGGGCGAGAGAGAGAGGGAGGGGGGAAGAGAGAGATGGAGGGGGGCCAGAGAGAGTGAGGGAGGGGCGAGAGAGAGAGAGGGAGGGGTGAGAGAGAGACGGAGGCGGCGAGAGAGAGCGAAGGAGGGGGGCAAGAGAGTGGGTGGGGGGCGAGAGAGAGAGAGAGGGGTGACAGAGAGAGGGAGCAGGCGAGAGATTGAGAGGTAGGGGAGCGAGAGAGAGGGAGGTGTTGCGAGAGAGCGAGAGGTAGTGGGGCGAGAGAGAGAGAGAGAGAGGGAAGTGGCGAGAGAGAGGGAGCGAGGGAGGGGTGTGAGAGAGAGGGGGTAAGGGAGAGAGAGGGTGGGGCCGAGACAGAGAGAGGGAGGCGGTCGAGAGAGAGAGGGAGGGAGGGGGGGGTCGAGAGAGGGAGGGAGGGAGGGGGGTCGAGAGAGGGAGGGAGGGAGTAGCCATGAGAGAGAGGGGGCGAGAGAGTGAGAGGGAGGGGGGTGAGAGAGAGTGTGGGAGGCGGGCGAATAACAGAGAGGTAGGGGGCGAGAGAGAGAGGGTGTGGGTGAAAGAGAGAGAGAAAGGGGTGAGAGAGAGAGGGGGAGGCGAGAGAGAGGGGGAGGGTGCGGGAGAGAGGGGGAGGGAACAAGAGAGAGAGGGAGGGGATGAGAGAGTGGGAGGGGAGAAGAGAGAGGGGAGGGGGTGCAAGTGAAATTGGGAAGGGGTGAGGGGGTGGGGTGACAGAGAGAGGGAGGGGGTCGAGAGAGAGAGAGGGAAGGCACGAGAGAGAGGGAGGGAGGGGGGCGAGAGAGACAGAGAGATGGGGGATCAAGAGTGATAGGGGGGGCAAAAGAGAGGGGGTGAAAGAGAGGGAGGGAGGGGTTCGAAAGAGAGAGTGAGGGAGAAGTCGCAAGAGAGGGGGGTGGCGAGAGAGTGAGAGGGAGGGCGGTGAGAGAGAGAGAGAGCGAGACGGGCAAGAAAGTGAGAAAGAGGGGCGAGAGAGAGAGGGTGTGGGTGAGAGAAAAAGAGAAAGGGGACGAGAGAGAGAGGGGGAGGCGAGAGAGAGAGGGAGGGCGAGTGAGAGAGAGGTGGAGGGGGGGCTGGAGAGTCAGGGGGCGAGTGAGAGAGGGGGAGGGAGCAAGGGAGAGGGGGAGGAGAGGCGAAAGAGGGAGGGAGGGGCGAGAGAGATTGGGAAAGGTCGAGAGAGAGGGGGGCAAGAGAGAGAGAGGGAGAGGCGAGAAAGAGAGGGAGGGAGCGAGAGAGAGAGGGAGGGGGTGAAAGAGAGAGGGAGGGGGCAATAGAGAGAGGGAGGGGGCGAGAGAGAGGAAGGGGTGCGAGAGAGAGAGGGAGGGGGGCGAGAGAGAGAGAAAGGGGAGGCGAGAGGGAGAGAGGGAGGGGGCAAGTGAGAGAGAGAGGGGGGAGAGAGCGAGAGGGGGGGGCGAGAGGGAGAGGGCAGGGGCGAGAGAGAGTGAGAGGGGTGGTGCGAGAGAGAGGGGGTCGAGAGAGAGAGTGGGGGCGAGAGAGAGAGAGAGAGGTGGTTTGAGAGAGAGAGAGGGGGGGCAAGTGAGATAGGGAGGGGGCGAAAGAGAGAGGGGGTGAGAGAGAGGAAGGCGAGTGAGAGGAGGGCGAGTGAGGGTGCCAGCGAGAGAGAGCCAGAACGAGAGCAAGAGGCACACAGAGATGAACAAAGGGGGCGAGCAAGAGAGAGCGAGTGCGAGAGAGAGACAGCGAGAGAACGAGGCAGCGAGAGAGAGAGGTACCAGAGAGACGGAGAGAGGGGGCAAGAGAGAGAGAGTGAGACACAGCAAGAGTGCACGCAGGAGAGAGAGAGGATTGGTAGAGAGAGAGAGAGAAGGGGGCAGGATAGAGAGAGAGGGCTAGAGAGAAAGAGGGGGGAGAGTGAGAGTGAGAGAGAGAGGCTGCAAGAGAGAGAGAGGGAGCGAGGGAGAAAGGATATCGAGATGGAGAGACGGGACGAGCAAGAGGTAGAGCAATGAGAGACGGACGAAAGAGAGAGAGAGGAGGCGAGAGACAGAGGGAAGGCCAAGAGAGGCAGAGACAGAGGGGTGAGAGAGGAAGAGAGGATGCAAGAGCAATGAGGCAAGAGCAAATGAGGAAGAGAGGTGGCGCGAGAGAGAGAGGTGCCAAAGAAAGAGAGGGGCAAGCGAGAGAGGGGTGTGGGAGAGAGAGGGATAGAGTGGGGAGAGAGAGAAAGGAGTGAGACGGAGAGAGAGAGAGAGAGAGAGAGGGGGTGATATAGAGAGGGGGAGATAGTGACCGAGAGTGAGCGAGAGAGACAACAAGCGAGAGAGAATGAGAGAAAGAGGGAGAGAGTTGCAAGAAAGAGGGAAAGAGAGGGCAAATACGAGAGAGAGAGTGAGAAAGCGAGGGAAAGAGAGATGGAGAGAGGGTGTGGGAGAGAGGGTGAGGGAGAGAGTGATCGAGAAAGAGCAATGGAGGGGTTAGAGAGGGGCGACAGAGAGCGCGATAGACAGTGAGAGGAGCGAAAGGGAGAGATGATAGAGAGAAGGATAGAGAGAGAGCGAGAGAGGTGAGCGATGGTGACGGGGGAACAAAGAGAGAGATATAGAGAGAGACAGGGGCGAAAGTGTGTGTAAGAGAGAGAGTGGAAGAGAGAGTGTGGCAAGAGAGGGTGACAGTGATGGGGAGAGAGAGGAGAGAAAAGGTGTGTGAGAGACGGGGGAAAGGAGATCGAGAGAGTGAAGGAGTGAGAGAGAGAGAGATGGGGAGAGCGGGAGGGCAAGAGAAAGAGGGGCGAGTGAGAGACAGAGAGGTGTGAGAGAGGGATGGAGGGCTGAGAGAGAGAGTGCGCGAGAGAGAGCTGCAAGAAATAGCAAGAGAGAGGACAGATACGAGAGAGAGAAAGAGCGAGATTGACAGAGTGGGAGCATGGAAGCGTGGCAGCGTGGGAACGAGGGAGCGAGGGAGTGAGAAAGAGCGAGAGTGGCAGAGTGGCAGCGAAGGAGCGGCAGGAAAGAAAGAAAGAGAGAGAGATGGGGGGGATTGAGGGAGGGGGCAGAGGGAGGGGTGGAGAGGGAGGGCGGATAGAGAGGGGTAGAGGGAGGGGGGTAGCAGGTGGGTAGTGGGAGTAGAGGGAGGACAACGGGGGGTGCGAGGGGGGCATGGGGGTGAGAGGGGGGACGGGGAGCAAGAGGGGGAGGGGGTGCAAGGGGGTGAGGCGAGAGGTGGTGGGCGGGGGAGGGGTGCGAGGGGTGCGAGGGGTGGTGGAAAGGGGGTTGAGGGGGGCGGAAAGGGGGAGCGAGAAGGGGGCGAGAAGCGGGACAATGGGGGTGAATGGGTTCGACGGCGGGCGAAAGGGTGGAGGGGGGCGAGAGGGGGCATCCAGAGGGGGGCAGCGTTAGGGGGCGAGAGGGGGGCAGCGAGAGGGGGACAGCATGAGGGGGGCGATGGGGTGGGTGAGAGTGGGGGAGGTGGGAGAAGAGGGGGTGAGGGGGGTGAATGGGGGAAGGGTGGCCCGGGGGGATAGAGGGGGGTGAGGGAGGGTGTGTGGGATGTGCTAGAGGGGGGTGGGGTGGCAAGGGGAGGTGAGGGGGGCGGGGGGCAGAGAGGAGTGGGAGAGGGGTGGATGGTTAAGAGGGGTTTGCCGGGGGGTGCGAGAGGGTGGGGGAGGGGGTGGGTGGGGAGGAGTGAGGGGGAGCGAGGGGGACTGATGGAAGGAGAGTGCTGGCTATGTCATTTCATCATCTGTGAAACACATGTTTAATCTTTCTTCTTAAGTTAAGCCTTGGAATCCAAATTTCACTTCAGTAAATCTACACTGCACTTCCACTCAGAGTGATACTCTCCTTCAGCCATGGTGCTCAGCCTTGACAGATTGGTCTAACTAGGTTTGGATTTGCTGAAGCATGACTTCTAATCCTTTGGTTTCTAGTCTTCTGTCGAGATTCCACCGGCCCCTTGATCACTTTTGTGAACCTGTCTGTGACATTTGCATAAACTATACAGCTGGATCAATCACTCTCTTTCTATTTTCACAATCAAGAAATATGCTATTTTGATCCAACCTCTCACTTGCCTGCACAAACTCATCTGTCGCTTAATTTTCATTTACTGAATCTATCATGATTGCTTTCTAATACTATGCTTCCATCTACCTACACTTGGAATCACAGTAATCTGCAGAGTGGCCCCAAATTTTGAATGTGGCTTTCCTTTCATTGTGAAAAGTGAATAAATAGGGCTCCAACATCGATCCGTGCAGGATGTCACTAAACATATCCTTCCAATGTGAATATCTCTTATTATCTACACAAATGTCTCTTGTTCAAATCAAATTCCTCTGCAAGAACATCTTTTACATCTTATTATCTTTAATGGACAGTGGAAAGGTGTAAATTCAGGGGCATCCTTCACAGTCAAATTTGCCTTGTGTTTATCTGATTAGGGGAGCAATGAATCCCATTAAATATTAATCTTTGTCTTCACGACATGGGAACTCGATCACAAAGATTAACAATGTTAAATATGTATTCTCCTTCATGATTGATAAACTCTGGGCGCATTGTTACCGAGTGGTACTCGCTTTTTTTTTCAAAAACACAGGCCCCGCCCAACTGTTGGCTCACACTTGTTATACCATATGGTCCTCATCCTCTCCATCTGAATCTCATGGCAAGATACCTCGAACATGGAGAGGAGCAACTATTCCAAGCACTGAGCTCCCAGTAATTTGTACCACCACTCACCCTAATCCATTGGAGAAGCCAATTGGTCCCGCACTATGTCCTCATCTGAATCATCCTGCTGGCTGCGTTTCGTCCCCATATTAAAGCGGTGACGGCTCTCTGATGGCAGACGGGAATGGACGGATTTCTCTTCAATCTCATCTTTCGTCATTGACTCGTTGAACTCATGGGAGTACTCAGTGGCAACAGAGGCAGAGTCTGGAGAGACAATAAATGATTGACATTGTTCTTTGTTATTTTCCATTGCTCACTGAAAGGTTTATAACTTGAACTTGAAGTTATGGGCTGAGCTAGAATCCTTGGATTAATTATCTGCTCAAGGAGCAGAGTTGGGTTGCAATTATTGATCCAACACAACTTTGATATTGAATCACACATTGTTTAAGTTTCCTTATGTACAACCACAGATCCAAGGGAAACACAAGGAAGTTGGATTGAATAGCTTAAGCACATGACTGAATAAAGGAATCTTGAAATAAATCAGTACAGGATATGTGCCTATTTGACCCACATATCCTTTGGGTCGGGAAGGAGTGCTAACGTAGCAAAAGATTTGATTGATTCAAATCATCTAACTGAAGAGACACATTTCTCTGCTTAAGTCATGAGATCAGTGGAAGGACAAAACATCATTTCTGGTTAAAGAATTCACCTTTCTCACCAGGTAATGAAGGCACACTGTCTCTGCGGATCGAGTCATTGGCCACTGTTTGAACCACCTCCTCAATAGAGCTATTTCCCTTTGGTGTGGCCAGAGGTTCTGCTTTTCTCCAAGAATGGTAAGGGTGAGCTGCCTTGTTTACTGCTACCGCTGCTACTCCTATAGAAATGTCACAGAACAACACAGATGCATAGTTTCAGGACACAAAAACAGGTTCTCAGTATTTGTGATTTACAAAGGCCTCCTTCTCAACCTAAACCCATCAACATAGTTTTCTTCGATTTCTTGTATTCCAAGCACCTCCTTGAATACATCTGTTATTTGCTTCAATTATTCCTGATGAAGTAAGTTCTACATTCAAACCCCTTTTTGGTAAAGACTTTGTTGCCCTCTGCAAATTCCCCATTAGATTTAATAATGATTACAATTATATCCCCAGATCCAGTGGATTCTGTCATTCGCAAGCAGAAACATCTTTTCTATGTCTACTCGATCAAACGTAACTGGACCATGTTACTCTTTTTCAATGAGACATGACTGCCCAATCTTACTTGATGAATTCAAACTCAGTTTGGATATAATTCCAGTAACTATTCTTTATCTTCCCAGATTCGAACTGTGTGCAGTGCTCCAAGGGTGATCTGTCCATGGTCCTACACATATCGAACACATTTCCATTCTGTCACCCCAGAAATAAACCCATGGCCTTCTTCTCGATCTAACCTCACAAACCGGTGCTATTTGCTGCCAGTGACTCATTCCTATCTCCAGATCCCTCTGCCCTATTTAAGGACATATTTCCAAAGAGGAAGTGGTCTCTTTAGTCTTTTGATCACAGTGAACTACCTCACACATTGGTGGAGGTTAATCTTCCACAGCTTTGACTGCAATATTCCCTTAACCAAATCTTCCCAACAGTAAGTCTTCCTAAAAACAAAACTCCATTATATTAATGTACTTAATCTCATCAACTATTTCTTATTTGAAAAGCACTAACTGTCCAGCTCAGTTTTGAACAAACATCCCCTGCCACAGTTATTAAAATGTCACAAGCTGAACTCCTACCACTATTTGCATTCATATTCATTGCAGTCCAAGAATGAGAGGTGGTATCATTGAGGGTCTATAAAATGGTCAAGGGATTGATCAAGTAATGCAGAGAAGATGATTCAATCTACAATGAGTCGTCGTAAGTTTACAATAAAAGGAAAGTTGGAGGAAATACTTCTCTCAGAGGATGGTGAATCTTGGGAATTCACTACCTCAGAACAATGTGGATTCTGGGACATGAAGTAAATTTAAATAAGAAACACACAGGTTTTTAATTAGTAATGGGTTGAAGAGTTAAGGAGAGCTGGCAGGAAAGCAGTGTTCAGGCCAAGGTGAGATTCACCATGTCTGTATCAAATGGCAGAGCAGGTACAAGGGGCTGGATTAATACTCCTGCTCCCAATTATGATGCTCTCATGTTCTTATTTCAAAAGGAGGAAGTAAGAGGAATGGACTAATACAAGGTGCTTAAAAGGCGTGGTATTGGAAAGACTATGGTGAGAGGCTGTTTGATTTGGTGAGGTGAGGCACAATATCTCTACAGTAGTGTCAGCAGGCCAGCTGGGCCCAGCACAGAGAAAAGACCGTGATGTCTCCTTTGCAGCATCTTTCCCCACCTATCCATTCCTAGCCTCTACATAATTCCCCCCTCCCTAGCTTTCAGCCTGAAGCTCCTTCACCAAAAACCTTGCAGCCTCTTTCTTCAAACCCACCATCACCGAATCCCCCACCATCAGCATTCTGCGGGTTTACTATTGACTAGAAATTGAAGTGGACTTTCCATATAACTACGGTAAGTAAACTACCCTCCAAATCTCTGAAGCCTGTCCACCATCTACAAGAATCAACTCAGGAGTGCAATAGGATATTCACTACTTGGCTAGGTTTGGGTGCAGCTCCAAGAACACTCAGGAAGCTTGCCAGTGTCAGGAAAAAGCAGACTGCTTGATTGGCACCACATTCACTCCCTCCTCCACTGATGCCCAGAGCACTACTATGTACTATCTACAAGATACATTACATCAATTCATAACACTTCAAGAGCCTCTTCCAAATCTAGGACCAATACCAACTAAAAGGAAAAGGGAAGCAGATTCATGGGAACATCACCTCCTGCAGGTTCCCTCCAAGCCACTACCATCTGGAGTTGAAAATTTTTCAGCAGTCCTGAAATGTCATTGAGCCAAAATTCTGGAATTCCCTCCCAACAGCACTACCAATTGGTCTACAAACCACACGGACTGCAGTGATTCAAAAAGGGAGCTCACGACCACCTTCTCAAGGGTATGAGAATGAGGGAATAAATGTTCGCACAGCCAGTGACACCCACATTCCATAAATTCATTAATTCCTTAATGCCTCCTCCTTCCTTCCACAACACCCCACCCATAGACAGCTGTGCCGAGCAAACACAAAGCCTTGAGCAGCATGTGGTAACCCACAAGGAGACCCAAGCTACATTCAAGCCGTGCTCAGACAGGGATGGTCCTGAACGAACAATCATCCCCAGCGATTCACACACCGTAGTCAACAGTGAAACTATCAGTTGCCAACGTTTTCACAAAGAGATTGGTTGGGACATGGGATGAGCGGCAAGAGGAAGTGGTAGATGCAAGTACAATTACAACATTTAAAAGACATTTGCAGTGGTACATGAATAAGAAAGGTTGAGGAATATGAGCCAAATGCAGGCAAACTGCACTGGCATAGTTTGGGAAATTTGGTTGACATGGATGAGTTGGACCGAAGGGTTCATTTCCATGTTGATGACTATGATTCTATTCTTTTCAGTCACAGTGGCATTTTGCAAATATCCTAAACTATGGTGTAGTTGAACAAGTTAATGGAGACTTTTGACACCAGGGCCATAGTACTCTGTCGGTAAGGTGTTGAGTAGTAGCTGCAATTTAGTGGACATTTAATAAACAACATAATGAAGAAGTATAGAAGGAAATAACTACAGATGGTGGAATCTGTACAGAAAACAACAAATGCTGGAGCTGACAGCAGGTCAGAAATCATCCATGGAGACCAAGCAAGCTAACAATGTGTCTCGATGACTCGATCAGAGATCTGATGAAGAATCATCTGGACTCAAAATGTTAGCTTGCTCTCTCCATCGATTTTTTTTTTAAAACAAGTTCATGGGATGAGGGTGTCATTGGCTCAGCAGCATTCATTGCCCATCCCTAATTGCCCAATGGGCAGTTAAAAGTCAAGCTCATTGCTGTGTGTCTGGAGTCACATGTAGGACAAACTAGGTAAGGATGGTAGCTTCTTACTTCAAGCATGTTAGTGAACCAGATGGGTTTTCCGTAACCCGACAAAGGATTCATGGTCTTGAGATTCTTAATTCCAGATATTCACTGAATTCAAATTCCACAATTTCCTGTGGCACAATTCCACCTGGTTCTCCAGAATGCAACTTGGATCTTTGGATAAACAGTCTAGCAGTAAGAGCACTCAGCTATCGGCTCCCTCCTGTGATCTTCATTATTTGTTGTTTCCAGTTCTCAAGAAATATGTTATGCATTAATTTTGAACTCTGTAAAAGCATCCACAGTGAACACAAAAATCCCACCTTCAGTCATAATGTTTGAGTCTGGATGACTCAGTCAGACTGGCTAATGAGGCGGAGTTACGCATTTTAATATCTGGCAGGTTCTCCGCAGTTTCAGCTGGCGTTGGGCTGCTCTCATTCCTTCTGCGATGAAACAAATAAAGAAACGACAGTCGATACTCCCCACTAAGTCTCTAAATTCAACTGCACCGCAACCAAAGTACTTTATTTTAATTCAAAAATGTTTCCGTGAAAGACATTTCAGCAAGCTCACCACCTCCTGTCTCAGTTTAATGGGAAATGGGATCCATTCTGTAGCGCCTAGTGTCCCAGTGGAAACGGCCACTGGTTTAAGCCCTTGAACAGGTTATCAGCTGATCGGAGTTTTCAATCTTGTTCTTTGACAGATTGTAACATGTTTTGCACAAGGGGGCATGCAGACAGAACAAACTTCAATTATATTCAACACAAGAAAAGGCAATTCCATTTAAATGAGGCAGATTAATTGAGATCAGGCCTCAGGTGAGGATACAAAACAGTCAAGTTTGGAATTTCCAGAGATCATCAAGACTGTCTATTCAATTACTGAAGTTTATCTCATATTGCTTTCCCAATCAACCTATTTCGAAGCACTGTTACACCTCTGGAGCAGGTGGGATAGTTCCAAAAATTCTGGCTCAATGTTGGAGACACTACCACAGCATCACAAGAGCACTGTGTTTTAGGCTGAGTAACTGGTGGGTAAATTTGCCCAATTATCTTACAAATCTGGAAGATACTGTTACCATCCTAATGCTGGGAAATAAGCAAGGTATTAATGGGAGCAAAGATGTTACAACAGTCTCTCTGACAAGGGACAAAATATCTTCCATCTGTTGTTTTGTTCATCCTTCAATAGTTTGAAATTTTTAAACTTTCTAGTCGTCCATCATCTTTGCAGTTTTGTACATCTTTTCTTTCAATTTGATGTCACTCATAATTCCCTCAGCTATGCACTGCTGTTCATCGTGCATTTCTGTTACAAGTTAATATATATTGTTGAGAATTATAAAATAACTGAATATATTCTTCTGCTTTAACATTCTATCTGTAGTCCCATTCCAGTTTAGCGAACTACTACCTTATCCCCTTGTGACTGCCTTTAAGTTTGGATACTAGTTGAAGAACCAAATTCCTCACCCTAAAGCTAAATTCTATCATTCTGCATTGCATCGTACCAAAAGGGCCTTTTACTTTGAGCTCATTAATCAATCATATTATCGGGTCTAAAATAGCTGTTCCATGATTGGTTCCAGAGCATCTGTTCTGTAAAATTGCACAGAGCAGTCGACCTCAAATTGCTTCAGAAGGTAACATAAGCTGAGTGTGCAATACTATTTTAACTAACAGAGAACCCTCTGAATACCAGGATTCTGTTAGATCCCCAAAATTACTCAGAGCATGGAATCCCTATGTTGTGGAAACAGGCTCTTCAGCCTAACAAATCCACACCAACCCTCCAAAGAGTATCCCAACCAAACCTATTCCTCAATGTTTACCCCTGATTAATGCACCGAAACTGTGCATCACTGGACACTATGGCAATTTAGCATGACCAATTCACCTAACCTGCAGTTCTTTGGATTGTGGGTTTTCAGCTCTGGTTCGCATTTACTTCATGAAGTCTGAATGTTGTTGCCTCTATTAGTACAACAGCACTGTCACTGACACAGGAGCTGTTCCCCCAGATCGGTTTCTGGCAGTCAGAGATCCTGCTACAAACTTTTCACATGCCAACCCAGTTATCTCTATCAGAAAGAATTAGTACAGCACAGATTAGAAGACAACTTGGATCACATTGTGCTTTTGAAATCAGAGGCCCCTATTCAACCCATCACAACTGTGCGCCCTTTTTAAAATAGGTATTTGGCTAGATCCCTGCTCTCACAGTAATACAAATAATTTATTTTTGTAAGTATTCAAATTAACTTTGGAAATTAACAGTGAATCAGCTGCCACCTCCTTTGCAGATGATCTCAGCTCTTCTTTGAAACAGCAAAACCCAATGAGAACATTAAGGCATCCAATGTTTAAAAAAATCACATGCTCAGTCACTGTAATATGATGAGTTTTGTTTTTAGCAAAAATTCTTAGCAAAAGTTAATTTGAAGCAAAAAGGAGAACTCGAAGAGAAAGGTGAACCACCTGTTGGTAACAAAGGCAGTCAATAGCAGTACCCACAAGGAAAAGAATGACATAGCCGCGGATGACTAAAAAGGGAGAAAACTGATCATGTAATTAAATTGACAAGAAACAAAAATGAATGGCAAGAGTTGTACAGGTATATAAAAATTGAGTATCTAAAGTCAGCATCAATCCCTTGGAGGTTCTGACTGTGGAATTGATAATGGGTACAGGGAATCAGCAGATAATTTAAACCTATATTTTACATTGATCTTCATGAAGGAGGATACCGTTATCATCCTAACGGTAGCAAATAAGCAAGTTAATCATGGGTAGAAAAATGTTATCACAGGTTTTGTCCAAGGGACAAAGTATTGACCAACTAATAGGACTAAAGGCAGACAGGACCTAATGGCCTGGATCAAACATTTTTAAGGCAACTGACTGCAGAGATATTCAAGGCATCGACTGGAATATTCCAGAATCAGGGGATACAGGAAGCATCCAGTGGATTGATGCACCTGTTCAAGAAGGGAAGGGAGATAGAAATCAGGAAACTATAGACTAGTTAGTTTAATATCTGTTTTTGTAATACAGCAAAGGCGAATATTAAAGTAATAAATAGCAGGGCATTTAGAAAAGCTTATCATTAAACATGGTAGACTGGGTTTTGTGAAAGAGACACTATAACAAATTTGCGACAGTTCATTGAGGAGATAACAAGCAGGGCTGAGAAAGGGCAATCCAATGATGTTCTGTATTTGGATTTTAAAAATGCAAATGATAAGGTGCTACAGAAAAGTTAATTGCATAATACAGGAGCTCACTGTGTCAGGGGTGACATATTTGCATGGAGTGAGGATTGGTTAACCACACTGGCTGTTGCTGAGACCTCACTTGGAGTACTGTGTACAATGTTAGCTCCCATATTTAATAAGGGATAAACCAGTATTGGAGACCATTCAAAAAAAGATTCAGCTAGCTGCTTCGAGGACGAAAAGGTTGACCTATCAAGAATAGTTAAACAAGTTAGGTCATTATTCAATAGAATCTCGACAAACAGATTACATAGAGTGTGGAAACAGGCCCTTTGGCCCAACAAGTCCACACCGATCCACCGAAGCACAACCCACCCAGACCCATTCCTCTACATTTACCCCTTCACCTAACACTATAGGCAATTTAGCATTGCCAAATCACCTAACCTGCACCTTTTTTTGGATTGTGGGAGGATACTGGAGCACCCGGAGGAAACCCATGCAGACAACGTGCAAACTCCACACAGAGAGTCACCTGAGGCAGGAATTAAACCCAGGTCTCTGGCACTGTGAGACATCAGTGCTAACCACTGTGCCACCCACATAATATAAGGGGTGATCTTATGGAAACAAGATTCTGAGGAGCTTGACAGGGTAGATGTTGACTAGATCTTCTAGCACCAATGAAGTCTCAAACCAGGGGACATTACATAAGGGAACATACATTTTGTTAAAAAATGTGAAGATTTTTTTTCTCTCAGTGAATGGCTAGAATTTTCTAGCCCAAACAATTGTTAAAGTTAAATGTGGCAGGGGAATGGATCTGGTTGTGTTACTCTTCAGAGGGTCAGTGTGGCTTGTTGGGCCGAAGGGCTTGTTTCTTCACAGAAGGGAGTTTATGATTCTATCTCAAATTATTCTAAAAGAGGGCAGATAGATTTATGAAATATTGAGCAGTTGAGGGCTATGCAGATCAAGCAGAAAAGAGGTGTTGAGGTCTGGGTTGGCCCAGCCATGATCTGATAGAATGGGGGAACAAGCTGGAGGGATGAATGCCCTACTCCTGCTCCGAATCCTTGAGGCTCCCATTCCATGCTTTATTTATCTCCAAAGTAGAGCGTGATACAATGTGCTGAAGATCTCAGATGTTGTGAAAATCGTGTGTTTATGTACTGGTTCAGATGGCATTGGTTCATCAATCACAGCTATACAGTCATGAGCAGGAAGGCAATTCCCTCCATGAATAAAGGAAATCTACTGCAGAGCTCACACAAAGGGAATCGATCCCCCCAGTAAACTCTCCCATCACATTACCCAACATATCAGCAAAGGCAGGACGCACTGTGCATGTTCTAACCAACAAAGGGACCCGGATGATTGATGTCAGCGAAATCGACGTTTCGGGCAAAAGCCCTTCATCAGGAAGGGTTTTTGCCCGAAACGTCGATTTCGCTGCTCGTTGGATGCTGCCTGAACTGCTGTGCTCTTCCAGCACCACTAATCCAGTATTTGATTTTTAGCATCTGCAGTCATTGTTTTTACCTGTCTGATTGATGTCAGCACCGGACCAATGAAAGGACGGTGGATGGAGTTGGAGGACATGGCGGGAGGTTGGTCCTCCAACCAATCAAATTGAATGAAGGGTAGAACTAAACTAAACCACGATCTGGGGTGGAGGGTGCTGCACACAGCAGTCCCCTGCAACCGCAGATTGCGGTGGTTCACGGACTCCCAGCCCAACTGCTTGTTCTGAGGTGGTTAGGGCCAACTGCCTGCCCCTCTTCCGGGGTTACGTTAGAGCCCGGGTGTCCTTGGAGAAGGAGCACGCGGTGTCCACCAACACCCTGGAGTCGTTCAGGGAGAGGTGGGTACCGCAGGGAGTGGAGTGTATTATTTCCCGGTCGAACCCTATTTTGATTTAGTCCTTACCCTCCCCTTCACTGTTTTGATCACACAGCATTGCCCTTTGATGTGAAGGGCAGTGCTTGTCACTAGCCACCTGGGTGTTTTTCATATCTTCCTGGTGGTGGAAATTGAATAAAGATTCGTGCACTTTGTGTCTTTCACTGTGTCTCACACCTGCACACACACACCATGGGTGCTGGGGAAAAATAAGTGGTGGGGGAGGTTAAAAAAAACCACGTGATCACCCTGGCGCGTAGCGGAGAGTCGCTGTAATGGATGCTCAGGAAGTTATGGAGCGAAAGGATATGGTAAGGAAAGAAATAAATGAACAGAGGGAAACGGGAGAAAAACGGTGTTGCTATGAGCGGAGAGGTTTTACAAACATGTTGTGCACGTCGGAAAACACAAATTTGAACGTCCCAATCCCGTGTTTGGAGTAAATGGGGAATTGCCTCAGCGCGGCTGTAGGCCTGAGTGAGCCATCTTTATTCGGGACATTGATTCACTGGACACGTGCGCGGCCGCCATCTTTGTAGGGGGCAGCCAGGCGCAGGTGCAGCCTTTCTCTGGTATAGAGTCATTGGGCAGGATTTACACAGAGCACATTCAAACTCGGAGAAATGGATGTTTATTTCTGGATTTGTTTCGTCATTCATTTAAATGACTTGCTGTCGTAACTGAGTTTGCAGGTCATTCAAAATTGGAGGTATTGTACATAGTGAAGAAGGTTACCTCAGGTTACAGTGAGATATTGATCAGATACGGATTAATTTAGATAAATATGAGGTGCTGCATTTTGGAAAAGCAAGTTAGGGCAGGACTTATAGACTAGGTGAAAGTGAAGACTGCAGATGCTGGAGATCAGAGCTGAAAAATGTGTTGCTGGAAAATCACAGCAGGTCAAGCAGCATCCAAAGATCAGCAGAATCGACATTTCGGGCATGAGCCCTTCATGATCCCTGAAGAAGGGCTCATGCCCAAAACGTCGGTTCTCCTGATCTTTGGATGCGCCTGACCTGCTGTGATTTTCCAGCAACACGTTTTTCAGCCCAGGACTTATAGACTGAATGGCAAGGCCCTGGAGACGCTTGCGGAACAAAGAGACCTTGGACTGCAAGTTCATAGTCCTTGCAAGTCAAGTTGCAGGTAGATAGGATGATGAAGAAGGTGTTCAGTACGTTTTCCTTTATTGGTTAGAGCATTGGGTATAGGATGTGGGAGGTCATGTTGCTGTACAAGACATTCGTTAGGCCACTTTTGAAATAGTGTGTGCAATTCTGGCCTGCCTCCTTTCAGAAAAGTACTGTGAAATTTGAAATGTTTCATAAAAGACTTACAAGGATGTTGTTAGGGTTGGAGGATTTGAGCTACAGGATGAGGCATAAAAGGCTGGGGCTGTTTTCCCTGGAGTGCCATAGGCTAAGCAGTGATGTTATGGAGGTTTATACAATCATGAGGAGCATGAACAGAGTAAATGAACAATGTGTTTTCCCTGGAGTAGTGGTGTCCAAAAGTAGAGGACATTGCTTTAGGGTGAACGGGGCAAAAATTCAAAGGGGCCTAAAGGGCAACTCTTTCATGCAGTGGGTGGAATGAGCTGCCACAGGAAGTGGTGGAGGCTAGTACAATTAAAACTTGTTGAAGGCATCTAAATAGACACATGATATGATTAGGAAGCGTTTATAGGGATATGGGCCAAGTGCTGGCAAATGGGAATAGATTAGGTCCGGATAACTGGTTGGCATGGATGAGTTAAACCGAAGGGTCTGTGTCGGTGCTATACATCTCTATGACTGTGGGATCATAACAGCTTATACAGCTCTGCTTCATCTCTGGGCTCCCTCATGACCACTTTGTCAATATCTAGCTTGCTCAGTATCGAACAATGGGTGTATTTTTGGTCTGTTTAGTATTTTACGATTACTTTAACAGACAGTTTTGTAAGTTATTTTTTCTCTACTGCCCAGCCCCTGACCCTTAGCAGCTTATTAATTTTTTTTCTGGAAAATCTTTGACAGTCAATAATTCTTTTTTCCAATAAGCAAGTGTATTTTCCTTCCGTTTCTGACTATCAAATGCTGCACCATTTTCATTCCCTGTAATCAGTTTTGCACTCCCTGAAACATCAACTGTGTTTCTCCTTCCACAGAAACCAGTGATTAATGCCAAAGCCCTGTTGCCTGTGGAGAGGGTGATGTTTGACTTTCTTGTGCAACTGCAGTTTGTGTGGTGAAGGTACTCCCACAATGTGGTTAGGTGAGAGACATTACAGAGTATTCATTACAGCAACAGTGATGATTTGAAGGTAATGTCCAAATCAAGAACAGTTTGTAGTTTTATCATCATGCTTATAATTTCACAAAAATATTATTGGGAACTTTAGACATAAGGTCATAGACTGATGATATTAGGTCAGGTGACTGGAAGCATTGCCAAATAAGCAGGCCTTGAGGAATGTCTTAAAGGGGGAAAGCAGACCTGTGAGGTTTTGGCTGAGAATTTCAGAAAATGTTGCTTTGGCAACTGTAAAAGCAGCCATACAGGTGAAGTAATGAATTAACAGATCATTGGGAGTCTTGAACAGAATGGGTTGTCGAGGTCTCAAGGATGTGTGATGCAGCGAGCTAGGGATGATCACAACCAGGAATTAAATCAAGGGTGACAATTTTAAATTGAGGGATGTGGGCCGGATGCTGGCAGGTGAGATGAGATTGGGTTGGAATATCTGGTCGGCATGGATGGGTTGGATTGAAGGGTCTGTTTCCATGCTGTACATCTCTGTGGCTCCATGTTGTTGATTATGAATAGGAGCCTATTGATGGATCAACAAGTTTTGGTACGAGGGAGTACTTGCGCAGCAGAGATTTAGATTTTCTTAAGATTACAGGGAGATTGAATGTGGGAAGCTGGCCAGGAGTGTGTTTGGATACTGAAGTCTGGAGATAACACAAGGTGGATGAGAGTATATGAGCTGAGACAAGGGTAGAATCAGTGAGAAATAGTGATCTTGGAGTGGGACTAGTCTGTCACCCTCACCTCTCCTCTGGGATTCAGCTTGTTGCTAGATTGTGAATCAGGGCGGTAACACAATCGGGAGCTGACTGGTCCTGGTGGAGCCTAAAATAAGTGTCGCTCAGCTGGCTGTTGCTGAGCAGCTGCTTGATAGCCCTGTTGATAACATCTTCCATCACTTTACTGCTGATTGAGTGTGGACTGATAGAGGGAAACTGGCTGGGTTGGATTGCCCTGTGTTTTTGTGTTGAACATCCCTGGGCAATGTTTCACATTGTCGGTAGATGCCAGTGCTGGAGTGGTACTTGGTTTGGTGGGTGGCAAGTTCTGGAGCACAAGCCATCAGTATTATTGCCAGAATATTGGTAGGGCCCGTAGCATTTGCACTACTTAACCATTTCTTGATGTTATTCAAACTGAATCAAACTGGCTTAAAACTCGCATCTGTGATGTTGGAAACCACTGGAGAAGGCTGAGATGGATCATCCCACTTTGCACTTCTGGCTGAAGATTGCTGCACATGCTGTTGTCTTATCTGGTGCGTGGGTGTGTGAGACCCCTTCATCAGTAAGGGTGGGGAAATCTGTGATGTTTCCTCCAGTGCATTTAATTGTCCATAACGTTCACAACTGGGTGTGGCAGAACTGCAGAGCTCCGATCTGATCTACTGGTTGTGGGATCGTTTAGCTCTGTTGCTTGCTGCTGATGCTGTTTGACATGAAATAGCTTCAGGAAATGGTTTAAGTAGAATCCAAAGAGATTAAACAAATATATCACAGACAAAAGATGAACTGGACCAGAGAATAGGACCCCTTAAAGATTAACGAGGCTGTCTATGGAACCACCGGGGGTGGGAACGATATGCGAATATTTCACGTCCTTTTTACTGGAGAAAGATATGGAAGCTCGAGAGTTTGGAGAAATAAACAGAGAGAACATGAAAAGTATCCATGTTACAGTGGAGGTGTTACTGGATGTCTTGAATCGCATCAAGGTAGATAAAGCCCTGTGACCTGATCAGATGTATCCCGGAACTTTCTGGAAATCTAGGGAAGTGATTGTTGGGCCTCTCCTGAGGTATTTGTATCATTGATAGCGACAGGTGAGGTGCCATTATTTTAAAAAGGTGGTAAGGAGAGGCCGTGGAACAAGAGTATAGTGAGCCTGAAGTCAGTGGCAGGCAAGTTGTTGGAAGGGATTCTGAGGGACAGGATATCCATTTATTTGGAAAAGTAAGGAATAATCATTGACTGTTGTCAATGTGGCTTTGTACGTGCACAATCGTGTCTCACTAACTTGAGTGAGTGTTTTGAAGTGACAAAGAAAATTGATTAAACCAGACTGTGAACGTTGTTTATATGGACATTCAACAAGGTTCCACAAAGCAGACTGGTTAGCAGGGTTAGATAACATGGAATGCAGGGAGAGCAAGCCATTTGGGTACAAAACTGGCTTGATGGTAGGAGACAGAGGGTGATGATGGAGATTTGCTTTGTGGACTGGAGGACTGTGAGCAACAGTGTGCTGCAAGGATCGATTATTGGGTACTTAAATAAATGACTTGGATGTGAATATATGAGGTATGGTTAGTAGCTTCACACAAGAAAACAAAATTGGAGGTGTAGTGGACAGCGAAGAAGGTTAGTTCAGAATACAACAGAATATTGATCAGATGGGTTAGTGGAGCAAGGAATGGCAGATAGAGTTCAATTTAGATAAATGTTAGCTGTTGGATTTTGTAAAGGACTTATACACTTACTGGTAAGGTCCTGGGGAGTGTTGCTGAACAAAGAGACCTTGGAGTGCAGGTTCATAGTTCCTTGAAAGTAGAGTCACAGGTAGGCAAGGGAGTGAATGCATCGTTTGTTATGCTCTCCGTCATGTTGTGGCTGTACAGGACATTGATTAAGGCTCTTCTGGAATTCTGTTTTCAGTTCCAATCTCCCTATTCCAGGAATGATGTTGTGAAACTTTAAACATTTCAGAAAATGTTTGCAAGGACTTTGCCAGAGTTGGACAGTTTGAGGGCAGTGCATGTTTGGAGTGAGCTGCCAAGGGAAGGGGTGGAGGCTAGTACAATTACAACATTTAAAATACATTGATTAAGCCACTTCTCGAATTCTGTTTTCAGTTTGAATTTCCCTGTTCTGGGAAGGATGTTGTGAAACGTGAAAAGGTTCGGACAAGATTTAGAAAAACGTTGCCAGGATTAGAGGATTTGGGCTACAGGGAGAGGCTGAATAGGCTGGGGTTAATTTCCCTGGAGAGTCCAAGACTGAGAGGTGACTTCACGGAGATTTATAAAATCACGAGGGGCATGGATAAGGTAAGCAGCCGGGGTTCTTTTTCCTGAGGTTAGGTGGGTCCAAAACTAGAGCATATGGTTGAGAGGGCAACGATTTAAAAGGAATCTAAGGGCATTGTTTTCAAGTTGAGTGTGGTGTGTGTATGGAATGAGCTGCCAGATGAAGTAGTGGAGGCTGATAAAATCACAACATTTAAAAGGCAACCGATTGGGTACGTGAACAGTAATGGTTTTGATGGATACAGGCCAATAGCTGGCAAATGGGACTCCAGTAGTTTAGGATTCCTAGTTGGCATGGACGAATTGGACCGAAGTTCTGTTTCTGTGCTGTACATGTCTATGATGTTAATAAACTAAGATGCGTTCCTCTTTTGTGGAGAGCTAGCTGCAGCACAGATAATTGTCCTTGGAGCTGAGAAGGTGAAGCAGTGATTTTGACCTGGTGCAGATTTGGTTCCAAGGTCTTGAATTTGCGGAGAGAGAAATTGTTAACACTGTAACTACTTTCAAGTAATTGGCAAATAATACAAAGTGAAAATGTGAACATTATTGTACTCAGTAAGTTCTGAGCATCTGGA
The DNA here is from genome assembly GCF_047496795.1 of Chiloscyllium punctatum. NCBI lineage: Eukaryota > Metazoa > Chordata > Chondrichthyes > Orectolobiformes > Hemiscylliidae > Chiloscyllium > Chiloscyllium punctatum. Next base: position 16,918,604 of record NC_092786.1, read on the forward strand.
ACATTCTGAATGACACAGATGCAGCAGGTATTCTGAAAGAGACTTGGAATTTTAATTTTTAAGGAAAGATTTGGGTGGGCTGTGGGCAAATAGGAGGGGAATTGGGACAGATTTGCAGCATCTCCAGAGGGAGAGAGTACAGCCCCAATGGGCTGAATAGCCCCCAGGCCCTGTGCTCTGTGATACTGCCCCATTCACTGTGAATGATGAAGCTCATCCCAGGGCAGAGAGAGGGATTAGCCCTCCACTCTCATCACAATGGGGCCCGGCTGATTGACGGCAGCTCCTGACCAATGGGAGGAGAGTCTGTGTGGTCCTGCACCCAAAGGGAGTGAATGAGGGGTGTGGCCAGCAAGATGACACATGTCCATGAGCTGTGCAGGTGCAGTGTCACTGTTTGGGTTTGGGAGAGACAGCAGAGACTGGGACAGAGGCTGTTGGACCTGAATTACAAACTCCCGGTAAATTAAAACCAAAAGAACTGCGGATGCTGTAAATCAGAAACAACAACCAGGAGGTTCTGGAAAATCTCAGCAGGTCTGGCAGTATCTGTGAAGAGAAATCAGAGTTAACGTTTCAGATCCGGTGTCCCTTCCTCAGAACTGATACTGAGAGAAAAAATGTTGGTTTATATGCTGAAGGTAGGGTTTAGGGGAGGATGTAAGGAGTAAAGGACAGGTGGGGATAGAGCGAGAAGAAGGTTTGGATAAAGGAGTGGATAACGATCTGGCTGGGGGAGGGCTACTAGCTGTTAATGGAGACTGTTAGTGGCTAACCATAGGTAGTGTGTAATGACAGGCTGTGAGAACAAGGCCTGGTGTGTGGGGTAGGGGGGCTAGGACATGGGGTTGCTAAACTATGGTTAGCCACTAACTGTCTCCGTTGTAAGCTGTTCTCCACAGACATCACTCCATGATTGGAGCTGCAGAGGACAGAGCTGCAGATGGGTGGCATGGTGGCATAGTGATTAGCACTGCCGCCTCACAGCGCCAGAGACCCGGGTTCTATTCCTACCTCAGGCAACTGTCCATGTGGAGTTTGCACATTCTCCCAGTGTCTGCGTGGGTTTCCTCTGGGTGCTTCGGTTTCCTCCCACAGTCCAAAAATGTTCAGGTTAGGTGAATTGGCCATGCTAAATTACCTGTAGTGTTAGATGTAGGGGAATGGGTCTGGGTGGGTTGCTCTTTAGACGGTTTGTCTGATCTAAAAACCTTGTCAATATCCTTCCCAACCCCCTCTGTACTCCTCAAAGATGTATCTTAAAGTTGTTCTCTTTAATCAATGTTTCCAGCATTTGTGAAGCACTTTAGGAGATTTGTCAGTGTGAAAGGCTCCATACAATGCAGGTCGTTGTTGTTAATGTCTGACATTAGGAGAAACAGGAATGAACACTCTCTTATACCTGATGAACAGCAGCAAAAGCAGGAAGCACTGAGCATGCTCCAGCCCACAAAGGGCCTCTGGTGATTGATCTCAGTGTAGGACCAATAAGAGGATGGGGACGGGGCTGGAAGACAAGGTAGTGCCAGTTGGTCTGAGTGAATGAGGGGCGTGACTACACTCAACCATGTGATAAGCTTCTAGATTAGTGGTGCTGGAAGAGCACAGCAGTTCAGGCATCATCCAAGGAGCAGCAAAATCGACGTTTCGGGCAAAAGCCCTTCATCAGGAATAAAGTGATACCACGTGATAAGCTTCACTGTCAGCACTGTGATGTTGTGACCAAGGCATTGGAAATGTGTGAAGGTGCAGGGCATGGTTAAGGAAAGACATATTGACCAGGAAGAGAAAGAAATTTTAATGGAACGGGCTGAGACGTTTTACAGAACTTAGTGCACATTGGAAAACACAAATTTGAAAATCCCAGGCCCGTGTTTGTGGCAAACGGGAAAATGCTTCAAATGGTGAAAGGCGTGAGTGATCGCCGCCATCTTTATTGGGGGCAGTGATCCACGGGACACGTGTGTGGCTGCCAACTTTGAGAGGGGCAAGCTGCAGGGGGACGCATGAACAGCCTTCCTTGGCAGGGAGTGATAGGGCAGGATTTACACAGTATCAGAGTCAGGATGTTTTCAATGTCAAAGAGTGTGCTGCTAGAAAAGCACAGCAGGTCAGGCAGCAACCGATTGGGGGGAAGGAAGATGGAAACGTAGGACAGCTCAAAAGGGTAATGCCGAGTTGGAAGGCTGGATCTGGGATAAGGAGGGTGGAGTGGAAATGAGGAAACTGGTGAAATCCACATTGATCCCATGTGGTTGGAGGATCTGAACACAGAAGATGAGGCGTTCTTCGTCCAGGCACCAGATGCCTGGGATTTGGCGGTGGAGGTGGGCCAGGACCTGCATATCTTTGGTAGAGCGGGAAGGGAGTTAAAGTCTTTGGGCACAGGCTGTTTGGCTTGTTTAGTGTTTTACTGTTACTTTCACAGACCTTTTGTAAGTTAATTTTCCTCTGCTGCCCAACCCCTGACAATGTGCTGCTCTCTAAACGGACTAAATTTTCCACAGTCTCTTTGCCAGTGAATAATTCTTTTTTTTCAACAAAAGAGTGCATTTTCCTTCCATTTCTGACTATCAAATTCTGCAACATTCTCACTTCCTGTCATGCATTTAGCACTCCCTGAAATATCAACTATGTGTTTCTATCTCCACAGACACCAGTGATTAATGCCAAAGCCCCATTGCCTGTGGAGAGGGTGATGTTTGACTTCCTTGTACAGCTGCAGTTCGTGTGGTGAAGGTGCTCCCACAATGTTCTTGGGTAAGAGATGTTACAGATTATTCACTTAGCGACAGTGAAGAGTTGACAATGTGTGTGCAAATCAATAACAGTTTGTATTTTTATCATTTTTATAATTTCACAGAAATTGAGAATTTCTGACCTAAGGCCACAGATGGGGATATTAAGTCAGGTGATCAAAAGTATTGCCAAATACGCAGGTTTTCAGGAATACCTTAAAGGAGGAAAGCAGGTCTGAGAGGGTCAGGGAGCGAATTCCAGACCGTGTTGCCTTGGCAACTGTCGAAACAGCCAGACCGGTGAAGCAATGAATAAATGCATCTTTGGGAGTCTGAAAGAAAATGAGTTGTCGAGGTCTCACAGGTTGTGTGGTGCAGGGAGACAGGGATGTTCACAGCCAGGAATTACATCAAGGGAGAGAATTTTAAATTGTTGCTTGTAAATAGGAGCCTTTTGATGAATCAACAAGTTTTGGTACAAGTGAGCACTTGGACAGTAGAGTTTTAGATATTCTTGAGATTACATGTAAGTTGAATGTGGGAGGCTGGCCAGGACTGTGTTTGGATAACGAAGTCTGGAGATAACACAAGGATGGACGAGTATTTCAGCAAATGAGCTGAGACTAGGGTGGAGTTGGGTGATGTCACTGATGTAGAAATAGCAGTTTTGGAGTCGGGCTCCTCCTCATCACTCCCCCTCCCCAATTCACAAATATTGTTCGTTGTTCTGTCTGTCTTTTCTGGTTATGTCCTTCTCTCCAATTCTGCTAAGAACTAATATTTCACCTCAAGGTTGTTAGAAAATCCTACTCCATCTCCACTCTCCCTTTCCTTTCTGAATTCCTCATATGTGGTGTCCATCCAGGATCTATCTTTGTTCCCTCCTGTATCTCACCTACATACTGCCAGGAGGTGACATCGTATTGGTTTCCCATGTACACTGACAATGCCCAGCTCTCTCTCCCTATCATCCCTCTCCATTGCTCCACTGTTACTCATTCATCAAACTGTTTACCACAGGCCTACAACTCGATTGGCTGCAATTTCCTCCAATGAAACACTGCAATGGTTAAACCCATTGCCTTCAGTTGCTATTACACATTCCTTTGCCTTACTGCTGAGGCCCTCCCTGTCACTGGGAAATGCCTGAGGCAGAACTACACTCTTCACAGTATTGCTCTCATATTCTGACCCCAAGGTGATCTTCTGATCAGACATCTGCACAATCGCAAACACCAGGAATTCCAATCTCTAAAATGTTTTTCTCCACCTCACCCCAGCTCCATTGCTATTGAAACCCCTTACCCATGTCTGTGTTGCATTAAAGTTGACAAATCTAAAACCGAACCCTTGATTCTGCAACTGACCCAAAGTCTGGTTCCAGGTTCCCTCATGATGGGACACATCCTCTCAGTATTTACCCTGTCATACCCCTTAATAAGCCTATATGTTTCAATAAGATCCCCTCTCATTCTCCCCCAAATCCAGTGAGTCGAGTCCAAACTTCTTCAGCCTTTTCTTGAAAGAGAGTCCCTGCAAACCAGGGATCAGCTCAGTCAATCTTCTCTAAATGTCTCTGATAAAGTGATGTATTTTCTTAAATAAAGGGACCAAAACGTCTCTCCTTACTCCATATGTGGTCTCACTCGCACTTTATAACGTTACTCTCAGGTATGTACTGCAAACTCTTATACTGCAAATCCCTTCAAACAAGGAACAACGTTTCATCTCCCTTCCTGATGACCTATTGTAACTGTGTGCTGGATTTGTGTTTCCTGCACAATTACCTCCTGGTCTCTTTTGTGTTGCAGCTTTCTAAAGTTTCCACCATTTAAATAGTCCTCTGCTCTTTTATTACCTCCTCCAAAATGAACAACTTCACGTTATCCTAAGTTATGCTCCATTTGCAAACTTGGTGTCCACATCTCCAACGAATCCCTCTCTGTAAACAGTTTATAATCCTTTTGGAAGTTTACTGTTCTGCATTTTCTAGGAGATTTCCCCCTCATTCTTCTAAACCTTTCCAGGGAGCACCGGACAGTGGGAAGCATGCTGAGTTGCTGTCTTTTCAGAGAGACTGTTTGGAATGACTGGGAGGATCTTGCTGCCCATTGGTCAGAAGTTGCCCATCAAGCTGCATGAGCCTTTCACACCCCATGTCTTATTGATGAGGCACAGCGGCAGCATGGAAGGAAAGAAAAGGAAGCAAATCCTGCTGTCCGCATCTCACCGACTCTTGGAACATTCTGTCCCATGTGTCAAAGATCTGCCCTGTTCAGTCACATGAAGTCCCAAGGTGGAATCTCATAGAAACCCACATAGATTTCCCCTTGAACTGACTGCTGGTCTCCACAAGGGGTAATGTGTACAGTCATCCTGGACCAGGAGGAGGGGATGGTGTGAGTTTCTAACCAGACCTGACAGTGACAGATTTTATAAACTTGTATTACAGGATACTACAGGTATTCAGATAGGAATCTCAGTAATTGTGATGCCAAACTCTGATTGAATTACTCCATTCATCAGGACCTGGATATTTGCACTGTGGGTGAGTATTTTGTTCCAGCTCAATTCCATTTTCTGCATAACAATTCTCCTTTGAATCAAACCATCCTGTCAATCGATCTCCCCAAAATCTTTAATATGTGTCCAGTAATCCTTTTGTGATGAGTTGATGAGTGTAAGGTTTAACATCCTAATGGTATATGTTTTGTAAGCAATTGTCTCTCAGCTCCCCTAAATTTCCTTTGCTACAAGGAGAACAATCTCAGTTTTCCCAAACCCCTGATTCCCCAATGTCTGTTTGTTGTCTATAAGGCACACATCAGGATCATGTTGGAACATTCTCTACTTGCCTGCATCAGTGAAGCCCTCAACAGTATTAAAGAAAGCGAACATCCTCCAGAAAAAAGCACTGTACCTCAGTGGTGTCCCATCCACCACCTTCAGCATTCCCTCTCTCAACCCCCGATGCACAGTGGCATCACTGTCTAAAAGGTAAAGTCAGCATTGTCCTACCAGACCATAGGGCTGCTCTCTTATTAGGGAGAGATGTCTGATGGTAGTTTAACCTGAAGGTTACCACAGCCCAGTCAAGGGGAGAGGTTGAGAACGAGAGTCCGTCTATTGTAGATGGATACTATTGGTATGTATTAACAACACCCATGTCCCTGCAACTAAAAACCACCATTCCTTGAACCATCCTGGTAACTTTCCTGTGCACCCTCTCAGGGACCCTGCCATCCTTCCTAATGTGTGTCCGACCTCTGGTTTGCACAGACCCAGCTGCTCTGTGTTCCTGTGGGTGATGTCATCATCGAGCAACAGTTGCACTAAACCTCACTGTCTGTGAGGGTGGGAGACACAAATCCCCAAAACATTTGAGATGTATTTAGTGTGCAATTGCTATGCCATGATAGATGACACTTTTCCACAAGTACTGGAAAATAGATGAGGAGAGTTCGGTGGTAGTTTTCTTTCTCACAGACTCAATGGACCACCAGAGCGTTCTTCTGTTCTGTAGACCGCTGAGGTGTTTATTATAGGAATATGACAGGCTCCATTGGACATCAGGTCAGAAAAGGTGATACTAGAATAGATGACACGTGATTGGTTGATTTTCTTTGGAGGAAAGTGAGAAGCAGAGGTTTAAGAGGAAATTCAGAAGCTCAGCGCAGGAATTGTAAAGGGCCATTATCAAGTGAGAAATAAATATTGGGCATCCTGAAAGCTGGAAATAAAGAAAGGCACATATAGCAGAGCTTTGAGAGACTGGAGGGGATTAGACATGGGGAGGATAATGAAGCTGGAGGAGATGCAAGTTGGAAAGGATTGTGAGGATGGAGGATGTTACAGAGATAGAGATATTTGTGATAGAGGTTTTAGGATTTTGAGGCTGGAGAGGAATTATAGAGATGAGGAAGATTTGTAAGGCTGGATGAAGTGGCACTGATAGGGAGAGTTCCAAGCATAGAGGAATTTATAGAGATAACGAGTCATAAAGCTACACAACATCGACACAGATCCTTGTGGTCCAACCAGTCCTTGTCGACCATAAATTCGAACTGAACTAATCACACCTGCCTCCACTTGGTCCAAGTCCATCCTAGCATTCCCTATTGATATACGGGTCCAAATGTTTTTTTTCCTATTAGAATCCCATTCCCCTACCCTTGTGCTCTATATTTACACCTGACTAATTCACTCAACCCAATCATCCCTGAACACTATGGGCAATTGATCATGGCCAGTTCACCTACCCTGTACATCTGTGGATTGTGGGAGGAAACGGGAGCACCTGGAGGAACCCACGCTGTCATGGGGAAGAATATGCAAACTCCACATGGGCAATCACCCAATCCAGGAATTGAGCCTGTGTCCCTGGTGCTGAGAGGTTGCATTGCTAACCGTTGAGCCACTGTGCCACCCTGAAATTGTAATTGCATTCAAAGCTACTACGTCCTCAGCAAGTTTATTCCACATGTGAACCACTCTTTGTGCAAAAACAAAAAATAAAATCTGGAACTTCTTTTTAAAGCCTTACCTTTTAACGTGAGAAAAGGATGTCCCCAATCTTGAATCACGCCCCCTCCCGGAAAGGGCACCTGCTGTTCACATTGCCGAAACTCTTCAGGATTTTATAAACCTCGAATAAGGTCACCCCTCAGCCTCCTGTGCTCCAGTGAAAAAGGACAGACTATCCAGACTCTGCTTATAATTCAATCCTCCATTCCCATCACCATCCTGGTAAATCTCTTCTGAACCTGCTCTGATTTAATAATATCCTTCCTATAACAGCACAACCAGAACTGGGCACAGTATTTCAGAAGAGGCCTCCCCAACATCCTGTACAACCTCAACATAACGTCCCAACTCCTATATTCAAAGATCTGAGCAATGAAGGCAAATGTGCAAAACCCGTTCTGAACCACCCTGTCTGCATGTGACACATAGTTCAAAGATCTGAACCCGTCGGTCTCTTTGTTCCATATCACTATCCGAGGCCCAACTTATAATCAGTGTAAGTCCAGCCTTCGTTTGTTTTACCAAGATGTAATATTTTGCATTTATTCCAATCCAAAAATCACAAACATCCTTTGAGTATAAAGGCAAGAGGAGTATACTTAAGAGTTAAATCAGTAAGGCAAAAAGGGGAAGGAGACTGCATTGGCAAATAGGGAAAGGGTTTTTAGAAATACATTAAGAGCAAATGGGTCACTAGAGAGAGAATAGGCCACCTCAAAGATCAGCAAGGCAGCCTATGTGTGAAGATGCAGGAGATGGGATTGTTGGGGGGATACTAAACGAGTGGCATCAGTTTTTACTGTGGAGAAGGACAGATTTGTGGAGGTTGTCAAGATTAGAGATCGTGAGGGTGATGAGACAGGAGGAGATTAGAGGATGTTACAGAGATTGAGATGTTTGTGATACCAGAGATGGTGATGATTCTGAGGCTAGAGAGGATTTCTAGAGATAAGGAAGAGTTTTGTCTGGATGAGGTGACAGTGATCTGGGGAGTAGTGAGGATGGAAGAATTCACAGAGATAGCGAGAGTTAGAGTCATAAAGTGATACAGCACAGAAACAGACCCTGTGGTTATACCAGTCCGTATCGACCATAATTCCCAACTAATCTAATCACACCTGCCTCCGCTTGTTCCACATTCATCCAAATATTTCCTATTTATGTACTTGTCTAAATGTCTTTTAAACAGTGTAATTGTATTCACAGCTGCCTCTTTTTCTGGGAGTTCACTTCACACATGTAAATGTAAAAATAAATCCCCAATTTATTTGTTAAACCTTTCTCATCTATTTTCAAATTGTATGCACCCAGGTCTTGAATCCCCCCCCCCCCCACTTTATCTACACGCTTCATGGTTTTATAAACCTCTAAGGTCATCCCTCAACCTCCTACGCTCGAGTGAAAAAGCATCCCAGCCTATCCAGCTTCTCCTTGTGACACAATCCCTCCATTCATGGCAACATCCTGGTTAGTGTCTTCCGAATCCGCTCCGATTTAATAATATCCTTCCAATAACAGCACAACCAGAACTGGACACAGTATTCCAGAAGAGGCCTTGCCAGCATCCTGTACAGCCTCAACCTAAATTCCCAACTCCGTTACTCAGAGGTCTGAGCAATGAAGGTAAGTGTGCTATCCACCTTCTTAACCACCCTGTCTACATGCGACACAGACTAAGAAGACCTGAACCCCTCGGTCTCTTTGTTCCAGATCACTACTCAAAGCCTTACTTTTAATTAGTGTAAGTCCTGCCGTCGTTTGTTTTATCAAGATGCAATATTTTGCATCAGTATTTACTGTGGAGAAAGACACGGGAGATGTAGAATGTGGGAAAATAAATGGTGACATCTTGAATAATGTCCATACTACAGAGTACTGGATGTCTGGAAACGCATAAAGGTGGATCAATCCCCAGGCTTTGATCAGGTGTACCCAAACATTCTGTAGGAAGCGAGGGAAGTGATTTCTGGGACTCTTGCTGAGATTTTTGTATTATTGATAGTCACAGCTGAGGTGCCAGAAGACTGCAAGTTGGTTAATATGGTGCGACTATTTAATGAAGGCGGTTTGGACAAGCTCGGGAACTACAGACGCTGTGCCAGACGAGGTGTTGGAGGGAGCCCTGAGCAACAGGATTTGCGTGTATTTGAAAAAGCACGGACTGATTAGGGATAGTCAGCATAACTTTCTGCATGGGAAATCATGTGTCACGTACTCGATCTGGTTTTTAAGAAGTAACAAAGAGAAGTGATGAGAGCAGAGCAGTCGATATGATCTATATGGACTTCAGTAAGGCGTTCGACAAGGTTCCCCATGAGAGACTGGTTAGCAAGGTTAGATCTCACGGAAGTAGCCATCTGGATATAGAACTGGCTCAAAGGCAGAAAACAGAGGGTGCTAGTGATGGATGATTATTTTTCAGACTGGAGGCCTGTGACTAGTGGAGTGCCACAAGGATTGGTGCTGGGTCCACTACTTCTCATCATTTATATAAATGATTTGGATGTGAACACAGGAGGTATAGTTAGTAAGTTTGTAGATGGCACCAAAATTAGAGGTGTAGTGGACAGTGAAGAAGGCTGCCTCAGATTTCAATGGGATTTTGATCAGCTGGGCAAATGGGCTGAGGAGTGGCAGATGGAGTTCAATTCAGATAAGTGCAAGGTGCTGCATTTTGGAAAAGCAAAGCTTAGCAGGACTGATGCACATCATGGTCAGGTCCTGGGGAGTGTTGCTGAACAAAGAGACCTTGCAGTGCAGGTTCATAGCTCCTTGAAAGTAGAGGCGCAGATAAATACTATAGTGAAGGTGTTTGGTATGATTTCCTTTATTGGTCAGAGTATTGAGTAAGAGAGTTGGGAGGTCATGTTGCAGCTGTTGAGGACATTGGTTTGGCCACTCTTGCAATATTGTGCACAATTCTGTTCTCCACCTACCACAAGGATGTTGTGTAACTTGAAAGGTTCACAAAAGATTTATAACGATATTGCCAGGGTTGGAGGGTTTGAGATAGAGGGAGAAGCTGTACAGGCTGGGGCTGTTCTCCCTGGAGTGTCAGAGGCTGAGGAGTGATCTCAGAGGTTTTTAAAATCATGAGCATGTATCGGATAGATAGACAAGGTATTTTCACTGGAGTGGGGGAGTCTAGAACTAGAGGGTATAGATTTAGCGTGAGAGTGGAAAGATACAAAAGGGAACTAAGGGGCAACATTTTCATGCGACGGTGTTGCATTTATGGAATGAGCTGCCGGAGGGAGTTGTGAAGGCTGGTACAATTGCAACATTTATTAGGCATCTGGATTGGTATATGAATAGGAAAGGTTTAGAGGGATATCGACCAAGTGCTGGCAAATGGGACGAGATTAGGTTCGAACATCTGGTCAGCATGGACGAGTTTGACTGAAGGGTCTGTTTCCGTGCTGTATGTCTGTGACTCACAGCCGTGGATCAGCTCAGTGGGTTTCAGTCTCTTAAAAGGTAAATCTTACTCTGTTTTACTTTTTAAAATCCACAACATTCAGTAGGGTGCGTGTTTACTAGTTTAAATGCCTCTGTTATGATCTTTTGGTTGAATGTTTTAAATATAAAATACAGGTACTAATGTATTCGAGAGTAGTCATTTGTAAAGCTGGAAGACTCTGCCTTTTTCTGGGTCTACAGATTAAGGTGCAGAGATGGCCATTCGTAAAGTGATGTGCACTTCCTGGAGGAGAGTAGGGGGAGTTTGAATGATCCTGATGATAGCCTTCAGGAAGTGAAACAAATCCTCTTGGATCACATGGATCAGATGGAGCGGTGCTTAATGGTAATGATGAATTTACAAGAGTCAGGATGTGTGATGGGTGACAGTTTCAGGCTGGAAAACTGCAGATACAGTCAGGTAGATGGGTTACCTCTCGGAAAGTTAGGAGAGGGAGGTAGGTAGAGCATGAGTCTCCTGTGGAGAAAGTGAGGACTGCAGATGCTGGAGATCAGAGCTAGAAAAGCGCAGCAGGTCAGGCAGCATCAAAGGAGCAGGAAAATCGACATTTCGGGCATAAGAAGGGCTTATGCCTGAAACGTCGATTCTCCTGCTCCTTTAAATAGTTCCAGCAACACATTTTTTCAGCCATGAGTCTCCTGTGACTATCCCCATCTCAAACAAGTATACTGTTTTGGATAATGTAGGTGGTCATAGACTTTGAGGGAATGTTGCACTGACAGCCAAGTTACTGGTACTGAGATTGACTCCACTATAATGAGAGGTCTATCAGATTTCAAACGCTCAAGGATGATAAGGAACTTTCTAGTCGGGCACAGACTGCTGTTTCTGCAGCTAACCGTGAAGACATCAGAATGGGGTGGTACCTCGCTGGTGCCAGGGTCAAGGATGTTTCGGACAGGTAGCAGAATATTCTCAAAGGAAAGATTGACCAGTGGGAGGTCATTGTACATTGGTACCAATGACATAGGAAGGGGAAAAGATAAAGTCCTGATGAGAGAATATAGCAAATTAGCCTGGAATATAATAAACCAGGTCCTCGGTCATAATATGTGGATTACTCCAGGTGCTACATGCTCGTGAGAGTAGGAATAGCAGGATGGAGGAGATGAATGATTGGCTAAGGAGCTGGTGTAGGGCAGAAGGATTCACATCTTTTGATCATTGTAATCTCCTCTATGGATTGTACCTGAATTGGAAGGTGTCTGATATCCAGGCAGGGAAATTTGCTCGTGCTACTCAGGAGTCATTAAACCAGTGAGGGAATGTGGGTAAACTCAAAGAGATAGTGAGAAAAGAGGTAAGTCTGAGGCTGGTACAGTTCAGAAATCAGACAGTCAAGGCAGGCAAGGGCAAGGCACAGAACCAGGTAGAACTGACAAGTTACACTGCATTTACTTCAATGCAAGAGGCTGGACAGGGAAAGCAGATGGGCTCAGGGTATGGTTTTGAATGTGGCACTGGGGGATATCATGAGTATTACAGAAACGTTGCTCAGAGATGGGTAGGACTGGCAGCGTAATGTTCCAGGGTATCGATGCAAGAGGAAGGATAGAAAGGGGGACATGAGAGGAGGCGAAGTGGCCTTTTTGACTAGGGGTAGCATTACAGTTGTGTTGAGGGAGGATATTCTGAGGTTACGTCCAGCGAAGTTATTTAGGTTGACCTGGGAAATAAGAAAGGGATGATCACTTTGTTGTTATTACCTGCGTGGGTTTCGTCTGTTTGCTGTGGTTTCCTCCCACTATCTAAAGATATGCAGGTTGGGTGGATATTCCAAGCTGAATTGCCCGTATTGTTCAGGGATGTGCAGGCTAGGTAGATTCGCCATGGGAAATGCAGCATTACAGTTTTAAGGTAGGAGGCTTTGAGGGTCAGTGTGGATGTGATGGGCCGAATGGCCTGCCTCCACACTCTCAGGATTCTCTGATAATTCTACTAGTTTTAAAATAGTTACAGAAAATAATAAACCAGATCTAAACGGTGTTCTAAATTGGACAAAGGCGAATTTTGACGGTACAAGTCGAGAACTTTCAATATTTCTTTGCTATTCCCAGGTAAAGGGACAGCTGGAAAGTGGAAACATAAGAACATAAGGAAGAGGAGCAGGAGTCGGCCATCTGGCCCCTCAAGCCAGCTCTGCCTTTCAATAAGGTCAGGGCTGATCTTTTCATGGCCTCAGCTCCACTTTCCTGTTCTCTCACCAGAACCCTTAATTCCTTTCCTGTTCACAAATCTACCTTTTGACATAACAATGGTCAAGTTGATAACGTCAGCTGCTGCACTCAGCAGCAAATTCCACAGATTCACAGATTTATCTGATGAAGTCCATCCTGAACTCAGTCCTAAATCTGATATCCCCTTATTTTGACTCTCTGCTCCCTAGTTTGCTCCGTCCCCAGTGGAAATCACCTCCCTGCTTCTAGTTTATCTACTCACTTCATAATTTCAATTTTTTTCCTATCCACCCCCCATACTTCGAAATTCCAATGAGTATAGAACTAGTTTTCTCAATCTCTCCGCATACGCCAAACCTCTGAAATCCTGACTCAAACTAGTGATCCTCCACTGCACCCTCTCCAGTGCCAGTACATCCTTCCTGAAGTAAGGAGACCAAACCTGTACACAGTACTCCAGGTGTGGCCCCACCAGCACCCTGTAGAGCTGCAGCATAACCATCCCTCTAGCAATGAAGGACAATATTCCCTTCACTGTCTTATTTACCTGCTGCACCTGCAAACCAACTTCCTGTAATTCATGCACAAGGAAACCCAGCTCCCTTTGTACAGCAGCGTGCTGCAAGTTTTCACGATTTCATCAGTTAGCTGTTAGTCCGACCAAAATGGATGACCTCACATTTCCCAACATTGTCCTCCATCTATTCGAATCTTACCCACTCACTTAACCTATCCGTATCCCTCTGCAGACTTCCAGTGGTCTCTGCACACATTGCTCTACCACTCAGCTTAGTGTTGTCCACCTTTCATGAATCTATGCTGTGTCTGCTCTGAGACAATTTCTATCCAGATAGCTCACTAGTTCTTCCTTGAGAGATCGGGCATTTCCCCCACAATAGAAGTTATGCTAAGAGGTCCATTTTTTAAATAGTGGCATCACATTTGCAGCTATCTAATCTGTCAGAACCGTCCCAGAGTCCAGCATATTTTAGTGAATTATCACGAGTGCGATTGCTATTTAGCCTCTGCCATCTGTTATAGTCCCCTGGGATGCACTCCATCACAGCCAGACGACCCATCTACCTTTAGGCTGGTATCTTTCCCAACACCACCTCTTTACTGAGAATGATTGCTTCTCTGTCCTCATCTGCCATTGCCTCCATAGGCCTGCGACAACGAGAGTACACAGACAGTATGTTCCTGTTGAGGCCAAGGCTGGTAGGTGTAGGGAATGCTGCCTGTCGAGAGAAATTGAGGGCCTGGTCACGAAAATGAAGGAGGGATATGGCAGGTACATACAGCTGGGTTTTCATGAATCCCTCCAGGAATAAAAGGGAAGTAGGAGTATAGTCGAGGGAAACCATGAGGGCTAAAAGGGGACATGAGATAGCTTTGGGAAATAGGTTTAAGGAGAACCCAAAGAGATTCGACAAATACACCTACGACAAAAGTGTAACCAAGCAGAGAATAGGGACCCTCAAAGATCAGCAAGGCTGTCTGTGGAACCATCGGAGGTGGGAGGATTTCATGTCAGCTTTTACTTAAAGAGGATGTGGAAGTGAGACAGTTTGGAAAAATAAATAGTGATAACTTGACAAGTGTCCATATTACAGAGAATGAGGTACTGGATATCTTATAATATATAAAGCAGAATAAATCCCTGGGACCTGATCAGGTGTGTCCCAGAACTTTGTGGGAAGTTAGGGAAGTGATTGCCGGGCCCCTCGCTGAGATATTTGTATCACCAATAGCCACAGGTGAGGTGCTGTAAGACGGGCGCCATTATTTGAGAAAGGTGATGAGGAAAGTCCAGGGAAAAATACACCGGTGAGCCTGAAGTCACGGAAGTTGTTGGAAGGGCTTCTCAGGGACTGGATTTGGATGTAATTGGAAAGGCAAGAAATAATTAGGGATAGTCAGCATGGCTTTGTGCATGGAAATCACTAACTTGGACTTCAGAAAGACGTTCAACAAGGTTCAACATAAGACTGGTTAACAAATTATACAAAGTTGGCTGGAAAATTGGAGACAGAGGATAGTGGTGAAGGGTTGTTTTTCGGACTGGAGGCCTGTGATGAGCAATATGGTGTAAGGATTGGTGTTGGGTCCACTGCTTTTCATCATTTATATAAATGATTTCTATGTGAATATAGAAGGTACATAGACACCAAAATTGGAGATGCAGTGGACAGGGAAGAAAGTTACCTCGAGTACAATGAGACTTCAATCAACTGGGTTGAGGAGTGGCAGATGGAGTGTAATTCCGATAAATGTGAGGTGCTGCATTTTGGAAAAGCAAATCAGGGCAGGACTTATACATTTAATGGGAAGGGCCTGGGGAGTGTTGCTGAACAAAGAGACGTTGAGTTACAGGTTCATAGTTCTTTGAAAGTGGAATAGGAAGGGTAGTGAAGAAGGCGTTTGGTGCACTTGCCTTTATTGGTCTGTGCATTGAGTATAGGATTTGTGACATTATTTTGCAGCTGTACAGGACATTGATTCAGCCATTTCTGGAATTCTGCTTTCAGTCCTGGTCTCCCTGCTATCGGAATGATATTATAAAACTTGAAAGGATTCAGAAAAGATGTGCAAAGATGTTTCCAGGGTTGAGGGTTTGACCCATACAGAGAGGCTGAATAGGCTCGGGCTGTTTTCACTGGAGCATCGGATGCTGAGAGGTGACCTTCAAGGTTGATAAATCGTGAAGGACAGGGTTAGGGTGAACAGCCAGGGTCTTATTCCAGGTTAGGTGAGTCCAAAGCCAGAGAGCACAGACGTGAGGTGTGAGGGAAAAGATTTAAATGCGATCTAAAGAGCAATGTGTTCAAGCTGAATATGGTACGTGTATGGAATGAGCTGCCAGAGGAAGTGTGGAGGCTGGTACGATTACATTGAAAAGGCATCTGATTGGGTACGTGTTTAGGAAACTTTTAGAAGGATATGGGCCAAGTGTTGGCAAATGGGACGAGATTAACGTAGGATATCTGGGCGGCATTGACGAGTTGGACCGAAGTGTCTGTTTCTGTGCTGTGCGTCTCCATGACACTAATAAATTCAAATTAAGATAGATTTCTCTTTTATGGAGAGTTAGCAAAATACCTGACAATTCTCCTTGGAGCTGGGAAGCTTAATCAGTGATTTCAACCAGAAACAGATTTGTTTCCAGGATATTTAAATTTACAGAGACACTGAGAGAAATTATTGTCACAATTTTTAGTAACTACTTTCAGGTAATTGGCAAATAATGCAGGTTAAAAATGTGAAGGTTATTTTACTCAGTAGGTTCTGAGCATCTGGAACACTTTGAACCACAGCTGGATGCAGCTTTTGTTATTGTCAAAACAGATTTGGAATTTAACTATTTGAGGATAAATGTGGAGGGCTACTGGTAAATGGGAGTGGAGTAAGGGCAGATTGGCAGCATCTCCAGAGGAAGACAGTACAGCCCCAATGGGCTGAATAGCCCCAGCCCCTGTGCTCTGTGATACTGCCCCATTCACTGAATGATGAAGCTCATCCCAGGGCAGAGCCACAGTCATGTACAGCAAGGAAACATGCCCTTTAGTCAAACTCATCCACACCGACCAGATATCCCAACCTAATCTAGTCCTCTCTGACAGCAGTTGGCCCATATCACTCTACGCCCTTCCTATTCATATACCCATCCAGCTGCCTTTCAAATGGTGGAACTATACCAGCTGTCACCACTTCCCTGACAGTAGATTCCATACACGCACATGAAAGAAGTTGCCCCTTGGGTCTCTTTTATATCATTCTCTTCTCACATTAAACCTATGCCCCCTTGTTCTAGACTTCCTAACCCCAGGGAAAAGGCCTTGTCTCTGTATCCCATCCATGCCCCTCATGATTTTATAAACCTCTGAGGTCACCCCTCAGCCTCCGACCACTCAAGTCACAATGGGACCTGGCTGATTGATGGCAGCTTCAGACCAATAGGGGAGTCGGTGTAATCCTCCCGCCAATGGGAGTGAATGAGGGGTGTGGCCAGCAGGCCAACACGTGACCATGAGCTGTGGAAGTGCATCGTCACTGTGAGGGGGGACCCAGTGAGCGTGAAGAGAGTGGGAGAGAAATTGAGTTTGTGTACTGGGTGGGTTGATAAACACACGATGTAGGCTGCTAGACCTGAATTACAAACTCCCAGTAAATGAAAACCAAAAGAATTGCGGAAGCTGAAAATCAGAAACAACAACCAGAAGATCCTGAAAATGGTTAGCAGGTCTGGCAGCATCTGTGAAGAGAAGGCAAAGTTAACATTTCTAATCCAATGACCCTTCGTCAGAATTGATGTTCCTGAGAAACAATGTCGCTTTTTATGCAGAAGGTAGTGGTTAAGGTGTAAATGATAGGGGGTGATAGATTCCAAAGAACGCAATGGGAGCAGTTGGACAGAGGAGTGGATAACGATCTGGCTGGGGGAGGGTGAATAGCTGTTTGTGGAGACTGTTAGTGACTCACCATAGGTAGTGTGTAATTGCAGGCGATGTAATAACAGGGCCTGGTTTATGGGATGGGGGCTAGGACACTAGTAGGTAGGAGATTTAGGACCTAAAATTATGGAATCCAATATTGAGGCCAGAGGGCTGAAGGGTCCCCAGGTACAAGATGAGGTGATGTTCTTCCAGCTTGTGTTAAAGTGTGGCGCTGGATGTGCACAGCAGGTCAGGCAGTATGCAAGGAGCAGGCGAATTGACATATTGGGCCTAAGCACTTCTTCAGGAATGTGAGGGTGGGGAAGAGGACAGATAATAGGATGGGTGTGTCGGGCTGGTGGGAAGGTAGTTGGGAAGTCGATAGGAAAATGCGGTGGGGGTAATGTTGAGAGGGTGGAGTGGATATTTGGGAAGGAAGATGGACAAGTGGGACAGTTTGAGGGCGGTGCTGAGTTGGAGGGTTGGATCTGAGATAAGGTCGGGGAGAGGAGATGAGTAAATGTTGCCATGTTGTTGAAGGGTCGCTCCATCCCACCTATTATTTACTCTTTTGCCCCTATCTCCTGCAGTCAAAAGATGTGTAGGTTAGGTGAATTGGCCAAGCTAAATTTCCCGTCGTGTTCAGGGATGTGTAGGTGAGGTGCGTTGTTCAGGAGAAATTTAGAATAACAGAGTAGTGGAATGGGTCTGGGTGGGATACTCTTCGGAGAGTCAGTGTGGATTTGTTGGACCGAATGGCCTGTTTCCACACTGTAGGGAGTCTAATTTTCCCAGTTGCCATCCGTTCTGAGGAAGGGTCAATGGAGCTGGAATGGCCCTTGGTGTGTGCAGGAGCCGGAAACTGGGAAGAGGGAGTGGCAGCGGAAACCGGGAGAAAATGATTCCGTTTAAACTGGGAGGTTTTATTTACACGTCTGTACAGGGTGTTAGTCCTGAATTAGAAACTCTTGGTCCCATGTTTTCAGCAAATGGGAAAACGGCTGTGGGCCTCAGTCAGTGATAGGTCCTGGGTTATGGCCGCCATTTTGATTGGGGGCACGGTACAGCAAGGTGCATGGACATGTCCTCTTCCTGGGTGGGGGAGGGGTGATTTGAAGAGGAGCATTTACACATCAGACACATACCAGAGAAATATTTGTCTTTCCAATTCATCCTGCACTGGCTGAGATTTGTTTTGTGAATTCTTTTTATGGGATATTAAATGAGAATAATTGAGGACAGGACCTCAAAAAAGCAGATTTCTGCACTCAGCGGAGTCATCAGGATCTGAATATCATTAGCATTTTACTGTGGAAGGAGAAAGGGTTGTCTGTTCTGTCTCTGGGAAAATATCTCCAATACTTTTGTCAAGCAAAATGCAGAAAGATGTTCAAACTTGTGGTTGAATCACCCATGGGCGATTTGGCCTAAGTGGGAGCACAGATTTATCCAGATTATACCTAGTCTCTTTGCAGGAACTGTCAGATTTAGTTGCAATCACTCACTTCATGATGTTAACCTGTAAACTCCTAATTTTCAACTCCCTGCAAAATTCTCATTAAAATTCTTTGTGAACTCAAATGCCAGCACATTTTCAGGTGGAATGTTCCAGGTTCTGACAACTCTCTGTTCATCCAGAAACTGCTGAGGTCCATGTTGACTCTGGGGTTACAAAGGGCTGAGCTGAAAGATGAGATGCAGTTCCTGAGCTCCCATTGCGATGCATTGGAACAGGACAGGAGGCTGAGGGCAGTGTAGGTGTGACCAGACAATGAAAATGACAGGGCTGCACTGAGTATTGCTTGACTCAATGAGTGTGTTTTGGAGTTAGGTGAAAACAGAGGGAGGTGAGACAGGGTGAAGTTGAAGCTGAAACTCCAGTTTTGTTCAGGCCATTGAGAAATTCACATGGTCCCAATGGGAACAGCAAATTTGTAAGTGATACCTGCAGAGTATTTGTTAAATTTTTAAAATATAACGTGTCAGCTTAAGTAAAGATTGGGGCTTTTGATATATAATGGAAATGTTTGAAGTGAAGGAAGGTTGAAAGCTCTTTTAAATTCTCTTAATGGGAGTAATTAGCTGAATCCAGAGAGACGTTGTGACAGGAACACTCAGACCCGTGGTGTGCTCCTCTTGTACAATGTGGGAAATAAGGGAGGCTTCCAGTGTCCCTGACGGCTATGTGTGCAGGAAGTGGGCCCACCTTCAGCTACTGGGAAACTGCTTTTCAGACCTGGAGTTGAGTGGACTCACTGTGGAGCATCTGAGAATGTTATTGACAGCACATTTAGTGAGTTTGCCACACTGCAGGTGAGGGTTACACAGGCGGAAAGGGAATGGGTGACCACCAAACCAAATAAAAGGCTCAGGAAGGCAGTGCAGGAATCCCCAGTGATCATCCACTTCTCAAAAAGATACTGAATCCTGCTTGGGATTCTGTTGGGGGTGAATGCGTGGAGTGGCTTCTCGGGAAATCAGCAATAGCCAGGTTCATAATACCACAGATAGCTCTGCTGCACAGAACCGGAGGAAAGACAGTGGTAGGGCTATAGTGACAGGGGATTCAATGGTCAGGGGTACAGGTAGGCACCTCTGTGGCCACAGACATGAATCCAGGATGGTATGTTACCTCCCTCGTGCCAGGACCCACGATTATCATGGAGCAGCTGCAGGACATTCTGGAGTTGGAGTGTAAAGCCAGTGGTTGTGGAACACACCGATACCAATGACATCACTAAACAAAGGGATGAGGTCCTGAAAGATGGATATAGGGAGATCAGGGATACAGTAAAATGTAGCTCCTGAAATAAAATAATGTCAGACTTACTCACAGTGCCATGTGCTAGTGAGAGCAGGAATAAGAGGATAGATCAGCTGGAGGTGTGACTGGCGAAATGATGTACCAGAGAAGGGTTTAGATTCTTCAGGCACTGGGACCGTTTCCGGGTGGGTCCTGTACCAGCCTGACCGGTTACCGCTGGGCAGAGCTAGGAGAAATCTCCTGGTGGAGGCTTTTGCCAGTCCCATTGGTGTTGTTTTAACTAGTCTAGCAGGGGGATGGGAACTAAAGTGTAGGCTTAGATGGGTCAGATTCAGGGCAGGGAATGGGAGGTAGAATATTAGTGATGTAGTCAGCGGCTCAGAAAGCCAAAGGAAAGGAGGATTAAATGAGGATTGAGTCCCTTTTCATCCGTCGGTCCTGCCATCCCATGAATTATAGTCAGCAAAATATGGAGCTGTACACCTCTCTGACTCTAAGTGCTTGAGCAAAATGGGGGAAATCCACAATAAAAACATATAGTGCTGGAGATCCTCAGCAGGTCGGGCAGCATCTGAAATGGTGACATATGCAGAAAACATTGCAGCCTTGAAGAAGTGTTGAGATGATCACACCCGGCACTACAATACCAGTTACACTCTGAGTGCCAGAACGTGGGACTAGAATAAATAAGTGCTTGATGACCAGCATGAATACGATGGGGCTGGAAAGGTGACATTTCGGGTCAGGACTATGCATCAGGGCTGACAAAGGGTTCCAACCAAAAACATCAACCTTCCTGCTCCTGTGATGCAGCCTGACCTGCTGCACTTCCACAGATCCACATTGTATGGACTCTGACTTATAGCATCTGCAGCCCTTAACTATCTCCACATCCCAGGACTCAGGCCGGTGACCCTCCTTTACTCTCTCAATAACCAGGAGAGCCTTCCTTGAGAAAGGTGAACAAAGGTATACACAGTACTTCAGGTGTGGTCTCACCAAGGCCCTTCCAGAAAAGGATCCCTGCTACTGTACATGAATCCTCTCACTAGGAAGGTCACCCATCATTTACATTCTCCACTGCTTCCCACTCCTGCCTGCTTCCAAAAAGAGGGAATCGCAGAGAAACATGGAATCAAATGAGGTCAGAGTCTCTGGTATAAAACTGTTGAACACAATGCCCCCAGCTTCTACATACTGGCCACAAGTGCACATGCCTGATGTGATCATCTGAATACTTCTTCAAGGCTGCAATGTTTCCTGCATCTGTCAGCATTTCAGATGCTGCCAGACCTGCTGAGGATTCCAGCACTTTCAGTTTTCTCTGCTGTAGAGTACTGAAAGGGGGATTTGCAGTTGAGAAATTCAAATTGAACTTCATGTTCAGTTTTGATAGTTACTTGATCCGTGCCGATCTGAATATCATTGGCCTTTTCATCTGGATGGAAAGGTGTGCATTCTGACCGTGGACGAATATTTCAAATGTCAGTGTGATTGGGAAAAAAGTACTGAGACAGTGAAGTCCATGTTAGCGTGGTGACTGTGGAAAGAGATTTCATTGGTTTTTGAAAGTCTAAAAAATCATGGCACATTTCCCAGGAACAGGTAAGCCACAGATTGGTTTTGTATGAGGACAATTAACCATGAAACCAGAAAGACAAAAGGATTCCTGCATCATGGAAAAAGCTTTGAAAGTGGGATTGTTGTAACAGGGTAAATTATCGATCATTGATTGTAATCCATTGGCGTTGTCATGTCTGTTCCAACGCCGTGGGGAAACACTGGAAATGTGATGAAAGCAATGTAGTTTCAATTATTAAACTGGAAAAGGTGCAGAAGAAATTTACAAGGATGATGCCAGGGCTCAGGGGTCTGAGTTACAGGGAGAGGTTGGACAAGCGAGGACGTTTTTGTTTAGAGTAGAGGAAAACGAGGGGGAATATTTTATAGAAGTTTATAAGATAATGAGATGCATGGGTAAGGTGAATGCACTCAGTCTTTTTCCCAGCGAACCAAGGACTGGAGGGCATCAGTTTAAGGTTAGAGGAGAAAGAATAAAAGGGAAGCTAAAGGGCAACTGTTTTCCACAGAGGGTGGTACGCATATAGAATGAGCTGCCAGTGGAAGTGGTTGAGGCGGGTACATTAACAACATGTAAAAAGGCATTTGGACAAATACATGGATAGCAAAGTTTCAGAAGCAGATGAGCCAAGTGCAGGGAAATGGGGTTAGCATGGATGGTCATTCTGATCGGCATGGGCCATTTTGGGCCAAAGGGCCTGTCTCTGCTGTAGGATGCTGTAACTAAGTGCATTTGTTATTTCTCCCACGAAATCTGTTGGTATCCTGGGATGTATTCCATTAGGGGAAGGAGACTTGTCTACCGTTAGCGCCATTAGCTTGCTCAGCTCTAACTCTTTTATGATAATGGTCGTTTCTAGATCCTCACCTTCCTCAGTCTCCTTATCAATTACTGGCATGTTCTTCGTGTTCTCCACTGTGAAGACTGACTGCTGTGTACTCATCTTCCTGAACCCTGCTGGATAGGAATAACTAGGCTTAGAACTCTGAGAGGGCTTCTTTGAGTATTTATTGATGAGACATGGTAGTTACCTGGGTATTTTACATGCAAAATGCCTTTAGGCAGCATCAGGTCCGATGTACGGCTCCCATTCTTCTACCTTTGTGATTTGTGACTTTGCATAGAGACTGTCTCAGGATTATCTCCATGGCAACAACAGTTAAAAAGTTTACTTCAGTTCAACTCTGTGGTTAAACCACACACCACTTCCCCCACACCCCCGTGGCTCCCTCAAGTACCTGACAGGCGCTTCAGTTTCAGTGGAGCTGTCTATTGGGATTCTGATGTGGAGGAGCCGGAGTTGGGGTGGGGTGAACAAAGTTTAAAACCACACAACACCAGGTTATAGTCCGACAGGTTTATTTGGAAGTACAAGCTTTTGGAGTGTGCTGTGATTTTTAACAGATCAGGATTATCTCTCTGGTAACTGTTAAATGCTTCAACAATTACAGAGGCATATGTTCACCAAACAATAGGTTTCCCTCTAGCAGTGTAAACTGCTATTCTGTACCTGGGCATTGCTACTCATCACTTTTTATACCCAATCCCATCAAGCTTTCAGTTGACCTTTGAGTTTTTCTAATCTCCTAATTTCTCCTTGGTCTTTGTCAATTTGTATGCCTTCTATTTCAATTTGATAGACTCCCTTATTTCCTGAGCCACCCATGACAGCTTACTCCTTTTCCGACAGTCCTACCTTTTCACTAATATATACTTTTGCTGAGCACTTCGAAAAATTGCTTTGATATTCCTCCACTGTCTGTCAACTGTCCCACTGTAAAGTCTTTGCTCCCAGTCTACATTACCAACTCCTGCCTCATCCTATTGTAGTCTTCTTTGTTTTAGCACAGGATCTTGGGACTGGATTTAATCTACCCGCTTTCCATCTGTGTTCTAAATTCAACCAGATTTATCATGCGTCTTTTGTCAGATTACGAGGTGAGGCAATGTTTCCTGGGTGTTTTGGTTTTCATTATCGTTAACCTTGGCTTTGTAATAAAATACAGGATAGATATTCACAAGCGTATTCTGGACAGTGTGAATGTACCACACAGTCTCTAACCATAAATCACTGTTACCCCTCAGTTTAAAATAGCAAAATCATTATCTTCTACACACTTCCACACTATCTCAGTTTTGAATGCTATTCCACTTGACTATCCTGCATTTTCCGTAAATCTCCTTTGGTGAAGGTGGTGAGTTTTGGATTCAGCTTTCCAGTTATTACCGTAAGAAGATAAGCACTGGGCACAGGAGAGGCAATGCTGCCCTTCGAACCAACTCCACCATTTAATACCATGATGATTGAGCTCACCTCGGTCTCAGCTGGATTTTCCCGCCTGCTCTCTCTCTCTCACCCTTCAGCTCATTGCAAATTAAAAATCTGTATCTGTCCATTAAATTTGCTCATTGTCTTGGCATCCACTGCGTTTTGAATAGGGAATTCCACATTTTCACAACACATCGAGATAGGTACATTCTTCTTTATGAGAATAGAATAGAATCCCTACAGTGCAGAAGCAGGGTATTCATCCATCGAGTCCACACCAATCCTATAATGAGCAGCCCATTCAGACTCACCCATTCCCAGTATTTCCCATGGTTAATGGCTTAACATGCACATGCATGGACACTGTGGTTTAGCATGGCGAATCCACCTAACCTGCACACCTTTGGACTTTGGGAAGAAACTGGAACACCGAACAAAACCATGCAGCCACTGGGAGAACGTGTAAACTCCACACAGTCACCTATGGCTTGAATCAAACCAGGGTCTTTGAAGCTGTGAGGCAGAGGTGCTAGCCACTGAGCCACCTTTGCCTAAAACTGCTTGCCCTTATTGACCCCTCCACCCCGCAATTGACTGAATCTATATTCCTTACATCAGAAATTGGGCTGTCTAACCAGATGTCTCAGTAAAACCCAGTGACAAGCCATATGTCCTGTCTGTCTGAATGGGGATCCTCTACACAACACCCTCCACCCCACACGTTTCATTCACTTTCCAGAGACAGGGCTCCAGTGACTTCATGGGGACTGCAACTGCCACAATCCCTGAGGCAGGGACCATACGTGTGTGGGGAAACCCAGCACTGTACATGTACAGAATGTGGGCGGGTTTTGGAGCACGTGTTTTGGGGTAATTAGGGGAAGGTATTTCACACTGTGATTGGCTAGAGGAGGAACGTATCTGCTTGTAGTATTGATCAGTTGGGGAGTCAAAGTGTCACTACACGGACGTGGGACAACTCTATCCCCAATTCATTGTAATGCTGGGAATCGACCAATGGGAAACAAAGAAGGATCTGCCATCTGCCTTTCTGTTTCCTTTTGTTTCATTCTGCTGTTAAATTATTGACTTGCAGCAACTGAAGGGAAAGCAAGTAAACCCAGAATGGGTGCAGAGTCTAACCAGGATGGGAAGTGGTAGCATGGATCTGTTTATCAGTAACTCCATGAGAATGAGGAGGGTGTACATTAGGGGGTAGCAGAGTCAGAACGGTGGGAGAGAGTAAGTGGGCTGGAGCGTTACAGCTTTGGGGTAGAAAGGGGTAAACGATATTCCAGAGAAACTAGAATTGTCTGTTCTGAATTTCTAATCTGTACATATTCCTTTATTCAGGGTGCTAGATGGTGAAGATTTGCAGACTGAAATCTCAAACCCATGTGCAGATTGTGATTAAGTTAACCAGCATTTGAAGAACCAAAGATGGAGAATCACTTGGCCAAAATCCTGCAACACTCTCTCTCCCAGCATTGTCGGTCTATCTGCGCCAAATGGACGGCGAATGGTTGAAGACAGCAGCTCACGACCATCTTCTCAATGGTACCTAGTGATGGGGTATAAATGCTGACTGAGCCAGTGATGCCCATATCCTGGAAATGGGTTCTATCTTTATTTGCTGAAACCCGGTTGATGTTACTGCAGGATGATGAGGGATGCTGAGTGTGTCCTCCAGGAAGAGCACCATCACATTACCCCTGCCTACACCCAGCAATAACACAGCGACATCGCTGGTATAAAAGGCAGTTAAGCCCAAGGAGGACTTAGATATAGTTCTTCAAGGTAAAGTCATGAAAGCGGATTGGAACAGAGCAGGAACAGGAGACTGAGCTGGATGGTCAGCTGTTTCCCATTGAATGGTGGAGCCAGATTCAAAGGCCGAATGGCCTTCTCCTGCTGCTATCTCCCAGGTATATGTATATAGCCATGGAGCCCGGGTAGGAAGACGTAGTCAGGGCAGGGATTCTGCAGGAGATTGCACTTCCACCTCAGTTTTCAGTGAGGGATGGTTTGATGGATTTTATTTAACATTTGTCTTTAACGCAAGGTTTGTGAATTTGTTTTTTTTTTAAGTACAAGTTTATTCCACAATAAATAAAACTTAAAGAATCGAAACTATCTACATATAACGGTTTTTAAAATTTAAAATGTCCTTTAAACAAAATCCTGTCTACTCCCGGACGCCATCACTTCTCAGTTACTCAAACTCCAGGGAAATATTCCTTCCCTCTCTGAACCTTTGGTTTGATTTAACTACTTTCAGTTCTCGTTCTGTGAGCTGTGAAGCATTTTTCTCCCATTTCTCCTACCCAGAAGTGTTATCTCACACAGCTGAGCAACCTTCCCACCAACAACATCATTATTCCATTATTTTGCTTTTTGTTAACATATAATCACCAGCAGTAGCACACCAGTGTCATTAGTTGAATATTTGCAAACAAAGCCCATTATGGGCAAAGCAAACCATTACAAGTGACAGAGTGGGAAGGGACTAAATCAAAGTAGAGTTGGGGGTGAGGGAGTGGCGGTGGCGGTGGAGATAAAGCACTGTATCCCCTGCGGTGCCCACCTCTGTCTAATGGCATAGAGAGCATTGATACACACCCCATGCTCCTCCTCCAAGGAAACCCTGGGAATATTCATTATCCTAAATCATAGAATATAATCGCTACAGAGTGGAAGGAGAGCATTGGTCCATCAAATCCCACCAACCATCTGAAGAACATCCCGCCCAAAGCACTCCATCCCTGTAATACTGCATTTCCCATGGCTGATCCACTTAGTCTGCAAATTCTGAACACTGTGGACAATTTATGATGACCGATCCACCTAACCTGCATATCTTTGAATTGTGGGAGAAAACCAGCGCACATAGCGGGGACCCACACTATTATGGGGAGAATGTGGATACCCAACATAGGCCGTTGACCAAGGCTGGACTCCAACCTTTTACCTGGTTCTGTGAGACAGCAGTGCTATGATCACAATTTAAATCAATACAGATGAACCCTGCTCCTTGTCACATTGCTGTTTGTGGTGATCTACTGCCAAGAGAGGCCTCCTGAGGTTCAGAAAGTGGCAATATAAGTTCAGTCACCTCCAGCCCAGTTAATGTGGTTAACAACAACAACATCAATACTCCAACAGTGTCATCATGTACAAGGTCCAATCCTGACTCTGATGGACAGTAATATCAGAATCAGAGTCCTGCAGTGATTTGTGAACTCTACACCATACGGAGCAGGGGGATGACCACTTCCCTGTGTGCACTCACTGGTCTCTCAGTCGTGTTGAAGTCTCAGCAAATTCCTTGTCACACAGAGAGGGAAACAGCTCCTACCCAGTGTAAACCCGCTGGTGTCTCAGGGAGTCAGGATGACTCACTGAATCCCCTCTCACACACTGACCATCTGAATGGCCTCTCCCCTGTGTGGGCTCACTGGGGTTTCAGCAGGTGGTGCATTTGAGTGAATCTCTCCCCACATTGGGAGCAAGTGAATGGTCATTCTCCAGAGTGAGCTCGCTGGTGTTTCAGCCAATCAGAGGACTGAGTGAATCCTTTCCCACACATGGAGCAGGTGAAGGATCTAAATCCATTGTGCCCTCTCTGGTGCCTCAGCAGATTGTAAGATCGAGTAAATCCCTTCCCATACATGAGGCAGGTGAACAGTCTCTCCCCAGTGTGACTGTGTCATTGTGTGTCCCACTGGGAGGGGTAAGTAAATTTCTTCCCACAGTCCCCACATTTACACAGCTTCGCCCTGGTCCCGTTACATTGGTGTCTTCCCAGATCACATGACCGGTTAAATATTCGACCAGCTGCCTAACATGGGAATGATTTCTCTGAGCTAAGAATGCTGCTTTCCCCTTTTATATTACTGATAATGATCAGGACATACAGAATTGGACGACTCTGCAGTTGATGTGATGTTAAAGCTGAGTTTTCCATCTGTGAACTCTCTCTCTCTGTAAAACAAGTTTTTCCCTATCATTACGACAACTCCCAACACCAGCTCTCCCTTCAGCTCTCCTGAATTTCTAAATTTGGACTAATGCAAAGACCTCAGTAATGTGCTTTTCTCTCACTTGTTTCTGAAAGTAATTGGAGCCATTTTGAATAAATATATACTCTTTACCAGCAGAAGTCATGCCTACTCAGTCATTTACGATTTGTAACCTCTGGGATATTTGTTACCATCTTCAATGACCGTTATAATGCTCTGCCCACTTCTCTGGAGCCAGGATAAGTCAATTCTAACAACTACCAATAGATTGTATCTAAACAGAATGTCCCCACAACAGTAGGAGCTCTGACACTCAATGCCCATCATTTAAGTTCTTTTTCTTAAAGCCCCTCATGTGCCTGGCAATCTGGCAATACAATTGAAGATATTTTATACAGTAGCCTTTCAGTCTCAATTGCCAGTTCCAGTCCTTGAAGCAGCCAGTAACACGCCATAGTGACTTGAATTCTAACAGCAGCATTGCCTTGGCAGAAGAGATTGATGAGAATGAAGCTGTCTTCTCTGGACTATCTAAACATGAAACACTTAAAATGATCAAAAATCTTAAAGAGATCAATATGGTAGACACAGCAAGGGTGTGTGCCCTGGCTGGTGTGGCTGGAATGAAATAAGCACTAACTGTGGTATCTTTACCCATCATCCCCTTTAGCTGCATAAATGTTTAGATTTATTTGCTGCTCTAATTCCATTCTCTTGATCACTTCCATTTGTAACTGCTGTAATGTTGGCAGCCGTGCAAATTGATAACATTTGATTCAATCCATCCCAAAACCTCTCTGTATCTGTGGCTCACTTTTGTTCACTGAGACCCTCATTCACTCTGATCTCTTTACAAACCCTGCCCTGATATTTCCTTAGAGGGCTCAGAATAAAATGTTCACAGAATTGTTAATGCGGAAAGTAGGCTGCTTAACTCATCAGCTCTCCAAAGGTAAGAGGGCTGAGAGGTAAATAAGAGGGGTGTGTGGGGTTGGTGGGATGGGAACTTGGAAGGCAATAGGTAGATGTAGATGGGAGGTAATGATGAGAGGTTGGAGTGAATAATTGGGAAGGAAGATGGACAGATGGGACAGTTCAAGAGGACAGTGTCGAGTTGGAGGGTTGGATCTGAGATAAGGTGGGGGGAAGGGAGATGAGCAAACCTTGATGCCGTGTGGTTGGAGGGTCCCAAGGTGGAAGATAAGGTGTTATTCTTCCAGGCGTCGGGTGGCTGGGATTTGGCGATGGAGGCAGCCCAGAACCTGCATGTCATTGGTGGAGTGGGAGAGGGCGTTGAAGTGGTCGGCCACAGGGTGGTGGAGTTGTTTGGTGCATGTGTTCCAGAAATGTTCTCTGAATCAAGTTGTTGTCCTGACTCCCCAATGTAGAGGAGACCACATCGAGAGCAAAGGATAAAATAGGTGAGGTATCTGGACGTGCAGGGAAATCTCTGCTGGATGTGGGAGAATCCTTTGGTGCCGTGGACTGACGTGAAGGGAAGGTGTGGGCACAGGTTTTGCACCTCTTGAACTGGCAAGCAAAGGTGCTGGGAGTGGAGGGTGGGTTGGTGGGGAGAATGGATCTAATGAGGGAATCGCAGAGGAAATGGTCTTTGTGGAATGCTGGAAGGGGTGGGAAGGGAAATATATCTCTGATGGTGCGGTCTGATTGAAGGTGGTGGAACTGGCAGAGGATGATGTGTTGTATCTGGGTGGAAGGTGAGGACTGAAGGGGTGTCTATCCTTGTTGCGGTTGGAGGTGCGGGGTTCAAGAGTAGAGGTGCAGGAAGTGGGGGAGATACACTGGAGGGCATTGTTGACCACATGGGAGGGGAAATTGTGAATCCTTGAAAGAGGAGGCAATTTGGTATGTTCTGGAGTGTTCTGCCAGCTTGCATCAAGTTTCACTGGAACACTGCAGTAAGCTTGAGACAGAGATGTTGGCCAGGGAAAAGGCTCGTGTGTTAAAGTGGCAGGCAACTGGAAGCTCAGGGTCTTTTTTGCAGCAGAACGGAGATCATCAGCCACCATTTCCACCACCGCCACTGAGATGCTGCCAGACACAGGTTCCTGTCCCCTCCATTAACAGCGATGCACCCTCCCAGCAAGATCATTATCCACTCCTTTGTCTTTCCAAATGTTCCTGTCGCTCTTTGCACTCCATCTCAACCTATTATTTACTCTTTATCCCCTATGTCCTGCAGTCCAAAGATATGCAGGTTTGGTAAATTGACCAAGCTATATTTCCCGTAGTGTTCTGGGATGCATAGTTTAGGTGCATTAGTCAGGGGAAATGTAGAGTAATAGGGTTGCGGAATGGGTTTGGGTGGGATAATCATCAGAGGGTGGGTGTGAGCTTGTTGGGCCGATGGGCCTGTTTCCACACGGTAGCTGGGAAAATTTAGAATTCCTACAATCGAATCTAAGGAAGGGTCACAGGTACCAGAATGACCCTTGGTGTGTGAAGGAGGTGGAAATGGGAAAAGGGGAGTGGCAGCGGAAACCGAATGAAATGTATCCGTTTAGACTGGGAGGGGTTTAATTACACTCTGTACAGGTCACTAGTCCTGAATTAGAAACTCCTGCTCCCACGTTTGCAGAAAATGGGAAAATGTCTGTGGCCCTCAGGCAATGATAGTTCCTGGGTTATAGCCGCCATCATTATTGGGGCCAGGTACTGCGAGGCGCATGGACATGTCCTCTTCCTGGATGGGGGCGGGCAATTTGAAGAGGAGCATTTACACATCAGACACATACCAGGGAAATATTTGTCTTTAATATTCATCTTGCACTGACTGTGAGCTTTGTCTTGTGATTTTTTTTATCAGATATTAATTGAGAATAATTGAGACCAGGATCTCAAAAGCATGTTTCTACAGTCAGCAGAGTCATCAAGATCGGAATGTCATTGGCATTTAACGGTGGAACGAGAAAGGTTTGTCTGTTCTGTCTGTGGAAAAGTAGCTCATATTTTTAGGTAAAAACAATGTCCTGTGGCCCAACATTTCAACTCCCCTCCCACTCAGCAAGGACATGTAGGTCCTTGGCCTCTTTCACCGCTGCTCCCTCACCACCCGACGCCTGGAGGAAGAACGCCTCATCTTCCGCCTTTGAACACTTCAACCCCAGGGCATCAATGTAGACTTCACCATTTCCTCATTTCCCCTTCCCCCACCTCACTCCACTTCCAAACTTCCAGCTCAGCACTGTCCCCATGACTTGTCCTACTTGCCTATCTTCCTTTCCACGTATCCACTCCACCCTCCTTTCTGACCCATCACCTTCATCATCATCCCACTCACCTATTGTACTCTTTCCTACGTTCTCCCCACCCCACCCCCCCCCCCCACCCTCCTCTCATTTATCTTTCCACCCTGGAGGCACCCTGTCTCTATTCCTGATGAAGGGCTTTTGCCCGAAACATCGATTTTACTGCTCCTCAGATGCTGCCTGAACTGCTGTGCTTTTCCAGAATCACCCTATTCCAGACTCTCATATTTTTGTCAAGCAAATAGCAGAAGGATGTACAAATTCATGGTTGGATCACCCTTGGGGTATGTGCTCTGTTCTGGGCCGTGCAGCCCAGGAAGGAGATATTGGTCTGAGAGGGAACATAGATTTATCCAAACTACACCTCGACTCTTTGCAGGAACTGTCATGTTTAGACCCAGTCAACCTGTGAACTCCTTATTTTCAATTCCCTGTAAATTTCCCATTGACTCAAATTCCAGTACCTTTTCAGGTGGAATTTTCCAGATTCTGACAATTATCTGTTCATCCAGAAATTGCTGAAGGCCATGTTGACGCTGGGGTTACAAATGGCTGAATTGAAAGATGAGATGCTGTTCCTGAGCTCCCATTAAGATGCATTGGAACAGTACAGGAGGCTGAGGGCAGTGCAGGTGTGAGCAGACAATGAAAATGACAGGGCTGCACTGAGTGCTGCTTGGCTCAATGAGAATATTTTGGAGTTGGGTGAAAACAGAGGGAGATGAGACAGGGAGAAGGTGAAGCTGAAACTCAGTTTTAGTTCAGGCCATTCAGAATTTTGCATGGTCCCAATGGGAACAGCCAATTTGTAAGCGATACTGCGGAGTATTTGTTAACAGTTTTTAAAGTATAATATATCAGCTTAAGTAAAGATTGGGGCTATTGATTATAATGGACATGTTTGAAGTGAAGGAAGGTTGAAAGCTCTTTTAAATTCTCTTAATGGGAGTAACTAGCTGAATCTAGAGAGACATTGAGACAGGAACCCTCAGACCCGTGGTGGGATCCTCTTGTACAATTGGGAAATAAGGGACGCTTCCAGTGTCCCTGACGGCTATGTGTGTAGGAAGTGTGTCCATCTGCGCTACTGGGAAACTGCTTTTCAGACCTGGAGCTGTGAGTGGACTCACTGTGGACCATCTATGATACTGAGAATATTATGGACAGCACGTTTAGTGAGTTCGTCACACTGCAGGTGAGGGTTACACAGGCACAAAGGGAATGGGTAACCATCACATCAAGTTAAAGGCTCAACAAGGGAGTGCAGGAGTCCCCAGTGATCATCCCCTTCTCAAACAGATATTGTATACTGGTTGGAATTCTGTTGGGGGTGAATGGGTTGGGTGGCCTCTCGGGGAAATCAGCAACAGCCAGGGTCATGACACCACAGATAGCTCTGCTGCACAGAACAGGAG
Source organism: Chiloscyllium punctatum (assembly GCF_047496795.1). NCBI lineage: Eukaryota > Metazoa > Chordata > Chondrichthyes > Orectolobiformes > Hemiscylliidae > Chiloscyllium > Chiloscyllium punctatum. Next base: position 16,951,275 of record NC_092786.1, read on the forward strand.
GAAAGACAGTCGCAGGGCTATAGTGACATGGGATCAATGGTCAGAGTTAGGGCAGGTACTTCTGTGGCCACAGACATGAATCAAGGATGGCATGTTACCTCCCTGGTGCTAGGATCCGTAATAGCATGGAGTGGCTACAGTGAGTTCTGCAGCTGGAGGGTAAATAACCAATGGTTGTGGAACACACAGATACCAACGATATTGTGAAACAAAGGGATGAGGGCCTGAAATGTGTATAAAGGAAAATCAGAGATATATTAAAATGAAACGTACTAATGTCAGACTTACACCCAGTGCCATGTGCTAGTGAGAGCAGGAACAAGAGGTTAGATCAGCTGGATGTGTGGCTGGAGAAATGGTGTACTAGAGAAGGGTTTAGATTTTCCAGGCACTGCAACTGTTTCTGGGCTAGGTGAGACTTGTACCAGCCTGACTGGTTATCCCTGGGCAGGGCTGGGAGAAGTCTCCTGGTGGGGTGATTGCTAGTTCCATTGGTGAGATTGTAACTAGTCTGGCAGGGGTTGGGAGCTAAAGAGTGGCTTAGATGGGCCAGATTCAGGTCAGGGAATGGGAGATAGAGTATTCGTGATGCAGGCAACAGCTCAGAAAGACAAAGGAAAGGAGAATTAAACGAGGATTGAGTCCTCTTCATCCATCAGTCCTGCCATCCCAGGGGTGAGAGTCAACAAAATATGAAGCCTTTTAAATGTCTATGACTCTAAGTGCCTCAGCAAAATAGTGGAAATCTGCAATAAAAACCAAAATAATTGCTGGAGATCCTCAACAGGTCTGGCAGCATCTGAAATGGTGACGGTTGCAGGAAACATTGCAGTTTTGAAGACGTTGTATAATGCCATCCCACAACGTCCACTACTCCAGGCAATATGTCCTCAGCCCCTCCTTATGGTTCACATGTTTCAATACTGGCAGCACCCTTATAAATCTTTTCTGGACTTTTTCAGGTTTCCCAACATCTTTCCTATAGCAGGGAGACTAGAATGTAAAGCAATCTGGGCATTCTAAAAGTGACTGAGCCGATAAACTGTACAACCGAACCATGATCTCCCACTCCTATACTCAATGGACTGCCCAGTAACAGCTAGCATAGTAAACAGCACCTTCACCGACCTGTCTACCTTCAACCACACTTTCAAGGAACTATCAAATCACTCTGCACAGTGCATTTGTTCGCCAACACTTCCCAGGAACTTGTTATTATGGCGCTGAGTCCTATCTTCCTGAAATCAGGGAGACTAGAATTGAATGTAGTATTCTAAAACTGGCCTCACCAATGCCCTGTACAGCCACAACGTGACCTCCTAACTCTTATACTCAGTGACAGAATCCATACAGTGTGGAAGCAGCCCATTCAGCCCATGAGACCTTACCAACCATCGGAATAGCAACCCACCTGAACCATGGAACCCAGCATTACCCACAGTTAATCCACCTAACCTGCACCTCTTTGGATTTTTTGAGGAAACCAGAGTGCCCAGAGGATGCCCGTGCAAATACAGAGAGGGAGAATGTGTAAACATGATATGGAGTGGAATCGAACCCTTTATTGATGAGTTCACAGACCAATAAAGGTCAGCGTCCCAAATGCAGTCTTCAGTACCCAGTCTCCCTGAAACTCTACTTTCCAGGAACTATGCAGTTCTGAGCTCTTCAGAGGGATTGAAAGTGAGGAGGAGAAAACACAAACAGTGTTGAGTTGTAGATCTATAAAATAACTCTCTGTTCCCCCCTCTCTGTCTCCCTCCCCCTCTGTTCCACTCCCCGTTCTCTGATTCTCCCCTGCCTCTGCCTGTCCTCCCCTGCCCCCATCTCTGTCCTCACCTGTGCCACCCCTCTCAATCCCCACATCCTCTCTTTCCCCCCACCCTCAGCCCATATCTCTGCCTACTCTCCCCTCCGTCTTCCCTAGTTCTGTATACCCCAAGCACAGGGAAAGGACATTGTCTGTTTACCCTACCCATGACTGGCTGATTTTATAACTCTCTATAAGGTCACCACTCAGCCTCTGATGCTGCAGGGAAAACAGCCTATCCAACACTGGCCACATCCTTGTAATTCTTTTCTGACCCCTTTCAAGTTTGAGAACATTCTTCCGATAGGAAGGAGACCAGAATTGCATGGAATATTTCAAAAGTTGCTTAATCAATGTCCTGTACAGCCACAATATGACATCCCAACCCCTATACTACATTCTCTGACCAATATAAGAAAGCATACCAACTGCCTTCTTCACTATCCTATCCACCTGTGACTCTACTTTCAAGGAACTATGATCCTGCATTCCAAGGTCTCTTTGTTTCGCAACACTCCCCAGGAACTTACTATTAACTGCAAAAGTTCTGCTAAGGTTTGCTTTCCTAAAATGCAGCATCTCACAATTTTCTAAACTGAACGCCTCAGCCCATTCGCCCATCTGATCCAGATCCCGTTGTACTCTGTGGTAATCTTTTTCACTGTCCACTACACTGCCAATTTTGGTGTCATCTGCAAACATGCTAACAATACCTCTTGTGTTCACATTGATATAAATGGCAAACAGTAGTGGATTCAGCACCGATCTTTGTGAAATTCCATTGGTCACAGGCCTCCAGCCTGAAAAGCATCACTCCACCACCACTCTCTGTCTTCGACCTTTGAGCCAGTTCTATATTCAAATGGTTAGTTCTCCCAGTATTCCATGAGATCTAACCTTGCGAACCAATCTCCCATGAGGAACCTTGTCGAACGCCTTACTGAAGTCCATGAAGATCATGTCCACCGCTCTGCCCTCATCAATCCACTTTGTTGCTTGTTCAGTAAACTCAGTCCAGTTCATGAGACATGATTTCCCACGCTCAAGGCTGTTATTGATATCCAGGACTTAACTCTGTACATTGGGGTCTGTGTCGCCCAGTTATAGGAGTTAATATTCTGGATAACGTTCACGTACACCAGCTTTGTGTTGGTGACTGCGTATTGAGTCTTGTTAATAACACCAACACAGGTGAGTTCCTTTTGAAAGGCAGTCCCTATATCCCTAATCCCTCCCAACTGCTCTGTCTCCTCCATCCCCACCGTAGACAGTAAGTACGAGGAGCTAATGGAGTTTCCATGTGAGTGAGGTTGAGAAAATCTTCCTTTCTTTCCACTAGCGCACCATGAAATGGTGGTAGTGTCCTTTCCTCTGGACCAAGAGGATCGGGTTCAGGGTTTGGTAACAGCGGCTTTGAAGAGGATGATTAGAAAACATGCCGAGGCCACCAGGCCATACTGTCTCCCAGCTGTCCCTGCCTGAGTCTCCAAACAGAACCTTCCTGTATTTCTCTCCTGTCAGACAGAAATCCAGTTTTCAATCGAGTCTATTTTGCACATCATTTTCCTGTGTCCCATTTCTGAACCTGATGCTCGAAAATTCACAGGTCCACAATAGTTCCTCCTCTTCTGCCTAAACTTTAATTTCAGAACCACAGCAAAAGTAGAACAGGCGGGTCGAAGGTCCCAGAGGTACGAGTAGGGCACGTTATCGGCTTGCTGCCGGCGGCTCCAGTGGAGCAACTGATTTGCGCTTGGTACTTAACAGTGTGTTAAAATGCCGCAGTTGTAATTTCAATCCTTATCTAACGCTGGTTTTACTGATGTTGATCAGGGATTATTGGAGCATCAGACTGAAGCATAGTTGAAGAATAATATCGAATAAAGCGGCATCTATTCTAAAACTCCAGTTTCTGATTTGTGGGATTGTTCTGTCTTTGGGAAAGGTATCAATTATTAACCGTAAAACTGCACACATTACCCAGGTAATTATCCATCTGTGGATCGAGAAACAGAGGTGACATTTTATCTTGATGACCTTTTTCAAATCTCTGACACTACACTGGATTACATTCTTGAAATGGTCTTAAACTCGTTTCCTATAATCCTGTTTGCTGCAAACTCACACAGCTCATTCAACCGGTGGAAAGGAATTAGATTTATCTCTTTGGGTCGACTGAACGTTGTCAGTGAATCTGGTAACGTCATGACAAATATTTTTGCTGCTGTGCAGAACAGAGGGTTCCAACAGGAATAAGAATGAGTCTTGTCACTGGATTTTTCAGGAGGAGATCAGTGAGAATTAAATGGACTCAGTCCCGTTCCTGGTCATTGTGACCAAATGTCCAAGGCAACAGATGGCAAAGATAATGATGCTTGACATCGACAGGTCCGTTCCTACTCACTTGAGTCACAATTGTATTACAGATCACATGAGTGGTGGCGATGATGATGCTTATGGCAACCTGAGACAGTGCGGCAATTAATCCCACGTTGTTAGTCTCACTCTATACTGAGCTAACCGGCTTCCGTTTAATGCAAAGCTAAAACAAGCAGCTCAGTACATTAACAATTTGTAGTAGTTCACGTCGAACCAGCTGCTGCACCTTTCAACACCACCAGCTCTTCTTATACTTAACATGTTCAGTTGCAGGTGTTATGCAATTTCTTTCCGATGAACGCTAAACAATTCATGAGTGTGTCACTTTTGCCTCCCCATCCAGGCAGCCCAGAGTCCCTGCCCCGGTTAAATTCGCGCCTTGTGTGTCGGCATGTGGTCTTTCAAATATGCTGGAATCATCTTCTAAAATGTTTTTTTTCTTTCTGAAAAATCATCACCGATTTCAAAAACTCAGGATAAAAAGTACCTGCTGCAAACGTCTTTGTCGTTCCTCGGTGGTTTTGAAGCTCTAACCTCTAGTTATACACTCACCTGAAAGAGGTAATTTCCCTCTTATTTGCCCTTACCAACCTCACATCCGCTAGAAAACCTCCATTAGGACACAACTCAGTCATTCCTGATTTATGTCGTACGAATCTTCATTTATTCCACTATCCCATTAAACCCCTTTCTTTTCTTTTCTCGTGTCTTTATCTCCCAGTAAATCTCATTTCCGTCGTCTCTTATGATATTGTATCAAGGGAACTCTGACCATATCCTTCCTAACCAAATTGAACCCCCCAAACCCCGTGTATTTCATCATGTCTTTATATCCCAGTAAATTTCGTTCTGAGAAATGATGTTGGGTCTAATTCAACTCATTAAAATTTACCACTTTGCAATGCAATCTCATTAATGGTACAGGAAAGACGAGGGCTATTTCACTTACAGCTGAATTGTTGTCTGCAGCAACATTGGGTCAAATCGCAGTCACACAGGTGACTGCTGTTCTCATTTTCATTTCTTCTCAGCGTGTGCTGAAGTAACACAGTGAGACATCAATTAATATTTTTAGACATAAGTAAGGGGGCATGTTAAATCTGAGGTTATGAGAATAGGGCAGTTTTGATTAACATAGACCAGAGATTGTTCAAATCTCAGGCACATCAGATTGATAGAGAGTGATGTTGAGCGAAATAGACTGTCTTGGCAAATGCCGGTGTTATGAACTTGTGGGTGTAACGTACGTTTATTGGTGCTGAAAGGTCTGGCTAGCACAAGGAGTCCAGAACAAGGCAACAACATAATATTTGCTCGAAACAACTAAGAGCTGTGTTACATGGATACAAAAAACAAATTCGAATTTGGACAATCAGTTTAAATTATGCCCCAATCAAGTTTGAATTTGGTATTTTTACAATGTTAAAACCAACGAAAGGATCCAACGTTGTGTGGAACAAATATCGGACATTTTGAACAATTACCCAGAGCGGCAAAGAGAGCAGCTAAAAGACCAACAGATGTAGGATGTTAGTAAAATCTCCAAGAGGTGCCTATCTGGAGAAATAGATTGCATAGAAAAAAAGCATCAACACCGACCTGGAGAAAAAATCTACAGAGGAAGATACAAAGACAAGATTCGACAACTAGCAAGTTTTTAAATTTGAATGTATTTGTAAAAGTTATTAGGGTCGAGGTTGGGGAAGGTAATGTAGAGCATATGGTTTAGAGAAAGGAGTTGTAGATTGATTGTTCTCTGTCAATAAAAAAACAATCAAGTTGTTATTTTTAACTTTAAGTAGTGATTATTGTGTTAGTTCTTTGCCTGTTGAATTTTAACAGAAGACAGCACGGGGTGAATCATTTCTGTCTTGTTGATTTACATTAGCAGAGGGGGTTTACCCCGTCACGTCACACCAGTTCCTGTGGTTGCTTTATTGTTTCGCTCATTTGTGCATTTTGCCTCAGTAACGATTTTGAAGTTGTCCCCTCTACACTAAACGTCCGTGCTTTTGCACCATTGTACAAAAGGAACAGTGGGTCTCGGCGATAGGGCTCCCTACAATAACATTTGACGCTGATTCAGTCTATCTATCCTGATATTGATCCATGGAAACAGCACTGCGCACTCTCCTCCAGTCTGGAAAACGATCCCTACACAGATAATGTTGCATTCTTCTCTCAAGGGGCTTTTCATTCCATCGCTTTCAATTCCTCACAGAATCCGTTTCAACAGGTTTTGTCACTTAGTCATTCCTTTGTTTGTGCTCAAATCCTGTGAGCAGAGGGTCACAGTTGGAGCGTGCTGAGCCCATAACTCTGAGGGCTGACCATACTCTGTGAATTGTACGCTGCTGTTCATCATTTCACTAACAGCAGGTAGATGTATCTATGCTCTGCAAATTTTCACCCCTGTTTTCAGAAGCAAGATAATCAGTTCCTGGTTCCTCCTTTTGTTGTCACACAGACCAAGATTGTAAATGCTGGGAACATGCACTGGTCGGGACTGTTTGCTCTACTACATCCATTTTCTCCCCAGCAGCTGGTAAGATGATGGTCTGAATTGCCTTTTTCCGTTCCCTGTCACTCTGGGATGATGTGAGCTGTGAAATCTACTCTCTGAGCTGGAGGTAACGTGATAAAGCTTATACACATCAGGTGCAACGTGCCTGAGCGACAGGACCCGCTGCAGTAACATTCCATGCTGATTCAGACAGCATAGTCCTCCTGTGAATTCGAGAAGGACACATAAACTCTTCCCCATGACTGAGAGAGATACTCTGTTTCCCTGCAGTTCTACACATTCCTATTTATCTCAGATGGTGTTGTTTGCTCAAGGTTCCCAAAATAATATGAGGTCCTGTGAATGCGTGATTTCCATTTTGTTCCACTTTCCAGAATTTCCATAACTCCCACTCCCACTCGCCCCCTCCCGCGCTCCACAAGCCCGTGTTTGATAGGAAGCTGAAGAGCGGACTCACATTGCTCTCCCACGACACTGATTGCCAAGAAAAGATGAGTTCATCCAGCTGCCTCTGGTGGGGGCCCACTCGCGGGTAAAGTGGCTAGCACTGCCTCCGGGGAATCGGACTTCAGAATGGCAAGGAACTGTTATTAAAACTCAAGTGCTACCTTCACTCCGAAGCAACAGAATTGTTTTTTTTAAACAAGCAAATTCACCTGGTTTATGGATCATGCTTCTGTTGCGGTTCTGGCTTGTTGGTCTTGGGTGTGATATCGCCTCGGGTGGGTGATGTAAGTGCGAGAAGTTACACTTGAGCCCTGGAGTTTTGCATCCAGTTCCATGATTGACTCAGAAAGTAAAATTTTGATGAGATCGAGGTCAGATCAAGGTACCGAAGCTTAAAGACACACAACAGCAGTTTCTTGTAGGCCGTTACTAACTTCAAATGATGATGATCCTGTTCATTTGGATTTTGCCGAGTGCACGTCCTGTGCGGAGTAACTGAAAGCCTTAATCTGTTCAAAGTTTTGTTTTTCTCATGGTGTGATCTGCATGCCCTTGATTCCTATGATCTGCCTTTACCAATCGCAAGCAAAGGTTTTTACTGTACTCGGGCTCATGCGACAATCAATCAATCAAATAACGTCAATCAATCGAATCACACAGACATTTCCTAGTCGCACAGAAACCCACCAACACTCTTAAACAAAAACTAACAAACTTGAAAGACCCAGTACAACCCAAGGACAAAACTAACGTCATCTATAAAATTCAATGCAAGGACTGCCACAAACACTACGTAGGACAAACAAGAAGAAAGTTAACCACCAGGATACATGAACACCAGCTGGCCACAAAAAGACACGACCCTCTCTCCCTCGTAACCCTACACACGGATGGAAAAAAAACACAATTTCGACTGGGACAGCACATCTATCCTGGGACAGGCTAAGCAAAGACATGCCAGAGAGTTCCACAACGCCATAAACAAACGCATAGATCTAGATACCATGTATCAACCCCTCAGAAAAGGAACAGGAAATGAAATCACCACAAACCCCAGGAACCCCATCCAGGACAAACATATAAATAGAAAGCAGGCGACAACAGCTTCGCTTCACTTGGAGGTCACCACTGATGATGTTACCTAGCCAGGTAATGAAAGGTCTGGATATCAGACCTTCAGCTCATCGAGCAAACCTACACGCTACATTTCCTTATTGTTTGATGCCAGCACAGCGAAGGCGGGCTGCATGGCCTCAGTCTGCACTGTGACATGTTTTGAGATTCTGAGTAAAATCACCGTTAAACCAATAGATTGTAAGAAGTTACTCACAGGTTATTTTGACACAGCCAAAATACATCTGCGCCACAGTGTATCACACAATAATAGTGAAGACCTTTTGAAATCATCCTTTGTGGTTCATGCCACACGCCAGACGAAAGGTTGAAGCCTGTGTGAAACTTCTATGGTCAGCCCTAACAGAGCGGCCCAGGGGGAGCGTATTCGGCTGATAGTCCTAAAATTAATGGATTGAAAACATCCTCTGCTCGTTGACCATTCCCGCTTTCAGTGTGTGTACTGCCCCTGCCAGTGTTTCTCTATAACAGAGCTCCATTCCACGTATTGCATGTTGGTTCACTTTCTGCTTCCTTTCTCTTAATGTATCTGAAATGAATATTTTGTACTGATAAGCCAGGTAAATTTACACAATTGAGAAAACACTCTTGTGAAGTTCTGGAAGCTCTTTTCCTGTTCACTGTCGGTCTGCTCTGATCTGATTCGTAAAATAAATTGCCAGAGCTGGGACTAAACTGGAGAAGGTGCGATATATCAGTTGCAGAGTGCTCTCTGCGCATGACGCCCTGCAGTAATTCCCCACGCTGTTTCACACAGCAGTGTCCTCCCCGTGAAATGAAAAGCCATGAGTGACAATTGGTCAACTTGTTGGATACCGCATTACTATACGGACACAGCTTCGCATTATTATGACATACGTCACCAACTATGAATAACCACAGAGATATACAAGCGACAGAGAATCGCCATGGACTCGATGGGCTGAATACCTTCAGTCGGCGCTTGAGTGACGCCACACGTTGATGCTGCCACTCTTCCTGTTTCTGGGACAGAGTGGCTGATGGTGAAACAACGTCTCATTGTTAACCTATCGTCTGCGTTAGACAGTCTGCAGCCCCGCAGTTGAGGGCAGTGACGATGACTCTCTGTGAGTGAGGATTTCACTCGGATTGTCTTCATCTAGGACAGTTGGGGATCAGGTGTTCACTGCTGCCCGATTGCAGCAAAGAAACCAATGTCCATTTAGAACGTTGGGACAGGTCTCCCTGGAGAACAGAAGGACGAAAGCTGGCCTTGTGAAACCTTTCCAAGACATGAGTGGTTTAGACGGAGGAAATAAGGAAGGGAGAATGCTCACTATGCCTGAAATGGTCGAGAACGATTCGGCAGAGTTTTAAAGTCATTAATAAAAGAAGAGAAATGTAAATGAGGAGAAACGTTTTCACATAAGGATTGGTTAGGGCCTGTAAATCACTGCCTGACATTGACAAAGACGCAGTTTCAATCGAGTTCTTTAAAAATTAATTCGATGTTTATGTTGAAAGTAAAAGTGTGCAGAGTTACAGGGAGAAGGCAAGAGAATGGTACCAAAAGAGAAACACATTTACCTCTGTGGAGAGCCAGCACAGCCAAGGTGGTTTGTGACACATTCGTGATTCTGAGTGGAATCACAGTTCGACCAACAGAACGTAGGGGGTCAGACCACGGCGATATTGGCAAAGGCGGGACACGTCTTCACAACCGAATCTTAGCCAGCACGTACATGTCACAGGGAGGATGGCGTTGTCTGAATATCCTGCAGGGCGTCCTGTGGTTTCATCAAGGGCAGGTAGTGTCTCACAAACTTCACTGATTTTTTGAGAATCCGACCAAGCATGAATATGACGGTAGGGCAGTTGACGTAGTATACACAGACTTCAGTAAAGCCTTTGATAAGGTTCCACATGGTATGCTATTGGAGAAAATGCAGAGACGTGGAATTGAGGGTGATTTAGGAGTTTGGATTAGAAACTGGCTTTCTGAAGGAAGGCAGCGAGTGGTGGTTGATGGAAAATATCCAGCCTGGAGTCCGGTTACTAATGGTGTGCCACAAGGATCTGTTTTGCAACTACTGCAGTTTGTCATTTGTGTAAATGACTTAGACACACGCATAGGTGGATGGATTAGTAAATTTGCAGACGACTCTAAAGTAGGTGGTGTAGTGGATAGTGTGGAAGAATGTTACAGGTTGCAGGGGGGACTTGGATAAACAGCAGAATTGGGCTGAGAGGTGGCAAATGGAGTTCAATGCAGCTAAATGTGAGGTGATGCACTTTGGGAAGAATAACAGGAAAGCAGAGTACTGGGTCAATGGAAAGAGTCTTAGTAGTGTGGATATGCAGAGGGATATTGGAGTCCATGTACATAGATCCCTGAAAGTTGCCACCCAGGTGGATAGTGCTGTTAAGAAGGCATAAGATGTGTTAGGTTTCATTCATAGAGGGATTGAGTTCCGGAGCCGCAATATCATACTGCAACTACACAAAATGCTGGTGCGGCCACACTTGGAATATTGTGTGCAGTTCTGCTGCCCATATTTCGGGAAGGATGTGGAAAGATTGGAAAAGGTGCAGAGGAGATTTACCAGGATGTTGCCTGATCTGGAGGTAAGGTCGTACGAGGAAAGGTTGAGAAACTTGTACCTGTTCTCATTAGCAAGAAGGCTAAGAGGAGATTTGATGGAGACATAAAAGATTATCTGAGGCTTAGATAGGGTAGACAGTGAAAGTCTTTTTTCCATGGATGATGATATCAGTGTGTACAAGGGATCATAACTACAAATTGAGGGGTGATAGATTTAAGACAGATGTCAGAGGCAGGTTCTTTCGTCAGAGAGTGGTTAGGGCGTGGAATGCACTACCTACCAATGTAGTTAACTCAGTCACTGTAAGTAGATTTAAACAATCCTTTAGTTAAGCACATGGGTGATTTTGGGATAGTATAGAGTGACGAGCTGAGAATAGTTCACAGCTTGTCCCAACATCAAGGACCGAATGGCCTGTTCTGCGCTGTATTGTTCTGTGACTATCGTGCTACAAGAGATTTCTACCGTCTTAACCAGAGTGATAGGTCTTGTATTGTGGGCTTACGAAATGTCACTGATCTCTACCAAACACGTACGAGGTAGATCCAGGGCAATAATACAATGCTGAAACAGGAGGGGAACAGGTAGCTCCATACAAAAACTTCTCACATATTTTCACCTCCAAAATCGAGCGCCTTCCACAAAGCACCTCTATATCCCACCACAACACTTTGCCCCACAATCATGGTATCTGGTTATGTACTAGGAGTGCAACCGTCTGTTCAGGGGCCCTGAAACACTTGCTAAAGACATTGAGAGCCCCACCACATTGCATGCATTTTCTATCGTTTTAATTCTGTTCCTGACTTCCCTTGTTTTTCCTAATAAGCCTGTTCAAAGTTGTTATTACACACTCCTGCACAAGCTGTGAATTGAACCCAGGCCTCTCAGTACAAGATTCGGGGTATTTTCACCGCATCACAAGGCATCGACTCTAACTTTCCTTGTCCCTTAGCCTGTGAGTCACGCCTGAATCAACTCTGCAATTGGGAGGAAGGAGCAGAACTGGAGGATCGAGCAGCGGCCGGTACTCCTACCAGAGTGAGTGAGGAGCGGGGCCAATGCATTTTCGGGGAGTGAACGCTTCAGGATTGGTCAGAAAGCAAACTGTTTTGCAGGATTGATCATTCTCACTACATAGTGGAGCATAAATCAATGTGAGATTTTAAGAAATAGTTGAGATGGAAATCTGATAACGTACATGTTTCCAATCGATTTTCACAACTCGAGTAAGAAACTTCTTTTCAAACTCCCAGAACAATTGGTAATTAGCATACCTGGCCGTTACGGTTGGGTTGGGCCGAACAGTCTGTTTGCATGCTTAACATCTCTATGACAGTAGCTCGAGAGAGCTATTGTTAATGTCAAAGGTTTCACCCATGATTCCGTGCGGATACGAATATTATCTATAAACTCACCGACAACCTCAGAAGCATGCGCAGTGTTCATTTCAGAGAGAGAGAGAGACATGGACCTGCTTTCTCCGGCAGCGGTTGCGATCTGCTTCGGTGTGTAGGAGTGTCGCTGGGAGAAAGGAGCGGAGAGAATTCACAAATCCCGGAAAAATGGTTAACAAGACCCTCCAGGCCCGGGTAAGGAGGTGGCGGTCTCTGACGGCCGCCATTTTTTTGAGGGAAGCGGTGCGCGGGCCTCTGGACCGCCATCTTGAGAAGGTCAAGGTGCAGGAGGGCGGGACTATGGGGGTCTGTCGAACAATCAGAGGAAAGGGAAGACCCATTTTTATTGATTAATTCCACGAACACAGTTTCTCCGGACAATCCCGCAGGAATATCCTCTCTCAGCACTGCTGGGATATTTCACCCAGTCAGAACCAGCAGCTCTCCTCCTCTCTCAGCTCCCCTTCTGTCCTTCCTGCAGCATCTGTCCCCTGGAACATTGAGCTGCCTGTCCTGTCCCTCCCTCAGCTATTGTTCTGTAATACCTGTGAAATCCCAGTCCCACCTTAGATTACTTAACTAAAGACTTGAATGCACCTGTTGGATTTTTCTTAACAGCAGCAATTGTTTAATACTCACTTACAGGTTTTTAATTACATCTTTTTTGAAGCAATTAATTCACATTCAATCATTTGCAATGGTGGGATTTGAACCTGTGTCCAGAGAACATTCGCTGAGTTTCTGCATAAATTACCTCACAGTAATACCACAGGGCCATCACTTCGCTTGCTGACAGGTTGCTCATCCCAGTGCAATATGAATCAAAACCCCTTCTTCCTGCACAATTATTTGATACTGACACCTTCCTGCATACTGGTGATATCACTCAGTATCTCTCCATGTGGTATCCATCACATTGTGGGTCTAATTGCTTCCTCTGTCAGTGCATCTCGCTCTTGCAGCTACTCCAGATCCTGAGCCAACAGAATTCTCCACTCTGGAGAGACGAGGCTGCACAGGCCAGGGACGGAGCTTGGGATTTTCCAGATCTCTGTGGGACACAGTGCCATTCGCAGTGTAGCCCTCAGTGCATCAGATAATTCCCCATTCTGTCCATTTCTCTGTCTCCTGTACAAACTCAGGAATTTCCTGACTCAATAGACTTCCCAGCTGCTGGGTGTCTCATCCATCACCTCATTGAAGATGATTAGTCAGCCAGAAGTACGAAGGGCAGGGAGATCTGGAGCCTTCAATAAATCCTGCAGTGAGGTAAGATCATTCACAGTGTACAGAGCAGAGAGCAATGAGAGGGTTCCAAACATTGGCTAACAAAACATGACACAGATACAGTGCTGGAGGGGGAGCACAGTACAGACACACACCAGACTCAATCACCACCCCTACTTTAAGTATTATTGTATTCGGACAGCATTGGGAGTGTCACAGTTCTCAATCCAGGCCTGAGCTGTCTTAGTGAGCATCAGTACAACAGAAAGGAAAGCAGGCCTCCCACGAGAGGGTGGGAATGCTGCTTGGGAACCTTCTGCTCTGTGTTCCCTCTCCAATACTCTATCTATGCATGTCTCGTGGATCAGTGACTTTAATCATTCTAACGCTAAAAACAGTTCCGATCTCTGTCCTCTCCTACTCTCTCACCAATTCCTTCACATATTTGAATTCTGATCCAGTCTAGGCTACCATCCATATCACTCTAACATGCTTCAGTCTTGACAACATGTCTGTCTTGATAGTCTCTCCTCCAATCACTGAGACGTAGGGTCTGTTTCTATGCTGCACGACTCTTTGGCTGAACTTGTCCATGCTGCCCAGCTTTCCTAAATGTGACAAGTTCAATTTCCCTGCATTTGGCCCATGGCCCTTCAAACCATCTCCTCTCCATGTTCTTGCCCAAGTGTCTTTTCCATGTTGTCATTATACTTGTTTTTACCATTTCCTCTGGCAGTCCGTTCCATCTATGCACTATCCTCTGTGGAACATGTTGTTCCTCAGCTCCTTCTTTAAATCTTTGCTCTCTCACCTCGCATTTATACCCTCTAGTTTTGGACTCACCTATCCTTGGCTGTTCACCTTACTTATGGCCGGCACACTTTTACAAACCTGTATAAGGTCACCCCGTAGCCTCCTCTGCCTAGGAGAAATATTGATGACAATGTTACAAATATCTCCAACTCATGTACTCAATGCTCTGACCCATGAAGTGTACCAAATGCTGCTTTCACCACGCTGTCCACCTGTGATGCCACTTCTAAGGAACAATGTCACTGCACCCCTTGGTCTTTCTCCATTCAAGCACACTGGCCAGGGAACGACCATTAACTGTGTCAGTCCTCCCTGGTTTGTCTTAACAAAAATCCAACATCTGAATTAAATTTCATCTTTCACTCCTTGGCCTAGTGGCCCCGTGGATTAAGACCCCCTTCAATAACTGTAATACCTGCCCACTATCCCACTAATCCTGGTATCCACAAACATACTAACAGGGACTCCTATATTTTCACTCATATCTTTTATGTAAATGATGCACAATAGTTGTCCCAACAACCCTCTACCACCACCCTCTGCCTCCCACTGTCATCCCATTTTGTATGCAGATGGCTAGCTCTCCCTGATCCCTTGAGATCCAACATAAATAACCAATGTATCATGCTCAACCGTTTTCATTCCCTTGCTGAATCAAGAAAGGGTGTCTGTTGCTCTGTCTTCATCTCTCTCCTTGCTCACATGAAGTCATAGAGATGTACAGCATGGAGACAGACTCTTCGGTCCAACCCGTCCATGCCGACCAGATATCCCAACCCAATCTAGTCCCACTTGCTAGTACCCAGGCCATAATCCCTCCTCACCCTTCCTATTCAAATACCCATCCACATCTTCAACAAATTTAGTTAAGTTTATGAGACATGTTTTCCCATTCACAAAGCCATGCTGCCTGTCCGTGCTCAGTCCTTGTCTTTCCAAATGCATGGGTATCCTACCTCTTTGAATGATCTCCAATAACTTACCCACCCGAAGTCTGGCTCATCGGTCTGTTGTTCCCTTGCTTTCCCTTGCATTCCGTATCAAATAATGACACAACACTATATTTCGAGTCATACAGAATGGAAGCTACTCAGCGTCAACTGAATAAAATCTAAAACTAATCCCAACCCACCTGCCTGTTTCTGGATTATATCCCTTCCAACCTTTCCTATTCCTGTACTAGTCCAAATGTCTTTTCAATATTGTAATTGACCTGACATTCGCCCCTTGTTCGCAAAATTAATTCCACATGCAAACCTCCCCTGTGCAACAATTTGCCCCTCATGTCTTTCTTTTTAATGTCTCTCCTCTAAACTTTAAAAAGTACACCGTTTTGAAACTCCCCTGTCCACGGTAAAAGATAACTATATCTATCTCCCTCATTATTGTATAAACTTCTATCAGGTCGCCTCTCAACATTCAGACCTCAATGAAAAATTCCAGTCTATACAGCCGTTCTTTATTACTGAAACCTTCCACACCCAGCAGCATCCTGCTATGTCTCATCTGAACACACTCCAGCTTAATAGTATCATTCCTGTAACTGGGCGACCAGAACTGGACACAGTATTCCAGAAGAGGCCCCACCAATGGCCTATACAATCTAAACGTGACTTCCCAACTCCTATACCCAAAGTACTAAGCAATGAAACCAAGTGTGGCAGCACCTTCATAACCATCCTGTCTCTCCATCTGGCACACTTCGAAGAATTATGCACCTGAACCCCGATGTGTCTCTGTTTTACAATACTACCGAAGGTCCTGTCATTTATTAAATAGGATCTACCCTTGTTTGTTGTACCAATTGCATTACCTCACATTTATTCAGATTGAACTCCATCCAAGGGTTTTCAGCCATTTCACCCATATCCTCAAGATCCCTTTGTAATCATAGCAAACCTCCTTCACTGTCCACTATTTCACCCTCCAGTCTGCCAGTGCATCACGCACATGGTGTCAATGGTACAAATGTCTTTGATCATCTTGCCGCAATCTCTTTCCCAGCTTCCCAAATGTCCTGAGATACTCTGGATCAGTCCTGGGGATTCATCTGCCTTTGAGTTTTACAGCCTGCAGCACCTCCTCTTCTATAATGTGGACTCATTTCAAAACATAGAGTCATAGTACAGCATGGAAACAGACACTTCGTACCAACTCCTGCATGATGTTTCTGGTCCCATTTGCCAGAATTTTGCCAAAAACCCTGTAAACCCTTCCTGTTTATATACCCATTCAGATGCCTATTAAATCTGTATCAGCCTCCATTACTTCATCTGGCAGCTTATTCCATGCATGTGCCACCCTCTGTGGGAACCAGCTGTCTCTTAGGTCGCTTTTAACAGTTCCACGCATACTTTTAAAGCTGTAGTTTGGACTCCCCAAATAGGGAGAAAATGTCTTGACTATTCACGCCCATCATGATTTTAAAAACCATTATAAGATAACTCCTCCGCCTCCCATGTTCAAGTGAAAATTGCACCAGTTAATTAAGTATTTCCTTGTAGCTCAAACCCTCCAACCCTGGCAACATCATTGCTCATTTTTTTCTGAACCTTTTCAAGTTCCACAGTATCCTTCTGATGGCACTGAGACCAGAACTGCACACAGTATTCCAGAAGTGGTCACCCAAACACTGTTTATTTGCCAGAGCTCCTCAGTCTTTATCCACAGTAAGTTCCAAAGTTAAATATTTGTTTCGGATCTTGTGGTTTCACACATAGTTGGCTTCGTTGATCATTATGGATACTGGTTTTGTCGCTCGCTATTCTTTTGCTCTTAACACATGTGTAAACTCTCTTTGGATTCTCCTTAACCTTATCTGCCAAAGCTATCTCATGACCCTTTTTGCATTCCTGATTTCCATCTGAAGTGTATTCGTGCAGCCCCTGTGATCCTCAGGGATTCCCTTGATCCAACTGGCTCTACCTGACATGTGCTCTCTTCTTCTTAACCAGAGCATGAACAGTCAGCCAGTGTTTCCTAATTCTGTCAGCATAGAGCTGCACACAAACGGGACCATGCATTTTATCTCTCATTTAAAATATTCCCACTTGCTAGACTTCCCTTTACCTGCATATAGCTTCCACGTTTAAAAATCATTATGTCTAATAACATCAAGACTGGTCTTGCTCCATTTTCTAACTTGAACTTGGGGGACCAGCCCTGTGATTCACCAAAGCTATTTCTAAACTAATACAATTGTGGTGACTTTCCAAAGTGCTCCCCCACTAACACCTCAGTCCCGTTCCCTACTTTGTTTACCAAGGGGCGGGCAGGTTTAACCCTATTCTCCAGTTGGGCCGTTTACATATTGACTGGAGTTTCTGGATCGCACTTAACAAATTCTTTCCTTCCAAATGTTTAACACTGCAGTAATCCCAGTCCAGGTTTGGAAAGGTTGAAATCCCCTACGATTACAACTCTCTTATTCTAACAGATATCTGAGATCTCCTGACAGAATGCTGCTCCATCTCCCACTAACTACCACTGTAGTACAATTTCAGTACAATCATAGCAAACTGATGAACATTTTTTCTCAGTTCCACAAATATAGTTTAACTGGGTGATTCCGCGTGAATATTCTCTCTAAATACTGCTGTGATGTTTCCCCCAATCAAACCCATCACCGCTGCTCCTCTTCTGCCTCCTGGTCAATCCTTTCTACAGCATCTAGTCCATGGAGCAATGAGCTGCTGCCTGTCCATCTGTTGTGCAATTCTACAATACCTATTATATCCCATTTCCAGGACCCCATCTATTAGATTAGATTACTTACAGTATGGAAACTGGCCCTTCAGTCCAACAAGTCCACACCGACCCGCCGAAGCATAACCCACCCATTCCCGTACATTTACCCCTTTACCTAACACTACGGGCAATTTATCATGGCCAATTCACCTGACGTGCACACCTTTGGACTGTGGGAGGAAACCGGAGCACCCGGAGGAAACCCACGCAGATACGGGGAGAATGTGCAAACTCCACACAGTCAGTCGCCTGAGTCGGGAATTGAACCCAGGTCTCTGGTGCTGTGAGGCAGCAGTGCTAATCACTGTGCCACTGTGCCGCTGGGTTCATCTGCCTTAACTGTTGAGGGCCCCACAGCCCTGCCAGACTAGTTTAAATCGTCTCGAGCAACTCCAGCAACTCACCCCATCAAGATATGGATCACCCTCTCGCTCCCAGTTCAGGTGCCTTCCCCACCCGGTCTATCTGTGCTGACACCTTCAGGGATCTATGGACTTGGATACCAAGACCCCTGTGTTCCTCAATACTCCACAAGGACTTCTGTTCATTCTGTCCATCCTTCGCTTATCATACCTTCCACAGGACTTGACCTTAAACTGATCAGAAGTAAACTACATTTGAATTTACTCTGCTCAGTTTATCATCTGATCGATTTTACACTGGAACGTGAGACCATCCTCCTGACTGTGAACAACACCCCCACCTTTTATGTCATCTGCAAACCTACTAATGATACCTTCTGCTTTCACATCCAAGTCATTACTGTACATAATAACCAGCAATGGTTCCTGCACAGGTCCCTGTGATACACCGGCTGGTGAAAGGCTTCCAAATACAAATACAGGCCTCCACCAGGTGCGGATCCAATTTGCCAACTTGTTTTGGATCCCATGGACTCTTCCCTTTTGGACCAGCCTTCAATGTGGACCGTGTCCAAGACCTTTCTGACCTCCATGTAACCCACATCATCGGCACTGCTCTCCTCAAAATTTGAGAGGCCATTTCAAAACATTCAACTGAGTTCCTGAGGCGGCATCTTCCTCTACCAAATCCGTGATGATGCAGCCAAGTTGATCCCTGCCTTTCCAAGTGTTGATACATCCTGTCCCTCAGAATTGTTCCCAATAATGTCCCTCCCACTGATGTCAGACTATCTGCTCTGTAATTACCTGGCCTATCCCTGCTGCCCTTCTCGAACAACTGAACCATATTAGCGATCATCCAGTCATTCTGCACTTCACCTGTGGCCAGAAAAGTATTAAACATATCCACCAGTGCCCCAGCAATCTCCTCCCATACCTTCCAAAGCACCCTGGGATGCATCTCATTGAGCACTGGGGATTCCTCCACCTTTATGCCTGTTAAAACTTTTAATACCTCCTCCTGATTGATCTTTATATGTTCCACAACCTCACCATCCCAACTGAAATCTCCAGCTACAGTGCCTTTCTCCTGTGTGGATACAGATGGGAAGTATTCATTGAAGACCTCACCTACTTTCTCTGGCTCCATGCACAGATCGTTCCTTTGTTGTCTAACAGGCCTCACTCTTTCATCAGTAACCCTCTGACTCTAACTGTACTGGTAAAATACCTTGTGGCTTTTCCATAGCACTATCTGCCAAGGATATTTCATGACCATTGTTTGACCCTCTTTTCTAAGGACCCCCATTGCCCTCTCTATACTTGGAAAGGGCTTCGCCTGTGTTATTGCACTGTATTTTCTTTATCAAACTCACGATATCACTTGATCAGTATTCGCTGGATTTGCTGCCTTTCACTCTTCAAGGAACACACTGGCCACGGATCCTCATGGTATCACTTTAAAATACTCCCACTTTGCAAATAAAGCCCCAACTGCAGCCCCTCCCAGTCTCTGTTTGTCAGATCCTGTCTAATGATAGCAGTAATGACAGGAGACTCCGTTATGAAGAGGACAGACAGGAAATTGTGTGGCTGCAGAACCAGGATGGTGTGCTGCCTCCCGGGTAACAGTGTCAAGGATGTCTCTGAGCGGTTACAGAACATTCTGAAGATGGAGAGTGAACAGCCAGAGGTCATTGTGCACATCAGTGCACATGACAGAGGTAGACCAAGGGAATGGGATCCTGTGAAATGAGTATCACGCGTTAGGTAAGAAGTTAAAAAGCTGACCTCACGGGTAGTGATCTCCAGATTGCTCCCGGTGTCACTCACCAGTGGATAGAGAAATAGAAAGATAGGTCAGATGGATGTGTGGCTGAGGAGCTGGTGTACGGGCAAGGGTTTTCAATTCTTGGATCATTGGGATCTCTTCTGGGTTAGGGGTGTCCTGGACAAGAGGATGGGTTGGACTTGAACCAGAGGGTCACCAGGATCACTGGATGGAGATTTGGTAGTGTTACTGTGGAATGTATAAACTAGTTAGGCAGGAGTTTGGGACTCTTAATAAGAGAGGGACAATTGAAAAGTCAGGGAAAAATACATTAGCCATCAGAGCAAGTTTCATATTCAGGATATTCTGGGGCACAGTCAAGGGAGGTAAAAGATATTTGGTTTAAAGGGCATTCATTTCAAAACACGAGGACTGACTGGTAAGGCAGACGAGCTCAGAGCATGGATTAGCGCTGGGGACTGGGATATTATAGCCATAAGAGAAACATGGCTGAGAGAAGGCTGAGAGACTGGCAGCTCAATGTCCCAGGATACAGAAGCTACAGGCGTGACAGAGGGACAAGTAAGTGAGGATGGGGAGTTGTCCATTTGATAAGGGTGGACATAAAAACAGTGCTTAGAGAGGACACGCTTAAGGGGTCATCAAATGAGGACATATGGTGAGAAGTAAGAAACAAAGAGGGGATGGTCAGTCTACTAGGATGGTGCTCTAGACCCCCAAATAGCCAGTGAGTACTCTTCTTTTCGATTTTCTCTTCTTTTCTCTTTTATCTTCTTTTCTCTTCTTTTGTCTTCTTTTCTCTTTTCTCTCTTCTGTTTTCTCTTCTTTTGTCTTCTTTTCTCTTCTCTCTTCTTTCCTATTCTTTTCTTGTTTATCTTCTTTCCTCTTCTTTTCTCTCTCGTCTTTTCTTTTCTCTTCTTTTGTCTTCTTTTCTCTTCTTTTCGCTTTTCTCAATTCTTTTTTTTCTCATCTTTTCTCTTTTCCCTTTTCAATTTTCTCTTTTGTCTTGTTTTCTCATATTTTCTCTTCTTTACTCATTTCTCTTTTCTCTTCTTTTCTCTACTTTTCTCTTCTTTTCTCTTCTTTCTCTTTTCTTTTCTGTTTTTACTTCGTTTCTCTTTTCTCATCTTTTCTCTTCTTTACTCTTTCCTCTTTCCTCTTCTCTCTTCTTTTCTCTTTTCGCTTTTCTCTTTTCGATTTTCTCTTCTTTTCTCTTCTTTTCACTTTTTTCTTCTTTTGTCTTTTTTTGTCTTCATTTCTCTTTCCTCTCTTCTCTTTTCTCTTCTTTTCTCTTCTCTCTTCTTTTCTCTTCTTTTCCCTTTTTTCTCTTTTGTGTTCTTTTCTCTTCTTTTCTCTTCTTTACTCTTTTCTCTTTGCTCTTATTTTCTCATTTCTCTTTTCTCTTGTTTTCTCTTCTTTTCTCTGCTTTTCTCTTCTTTCTCTTTTCTTTTCTCCTTTCTCTTTTCTCTTCTTTTCTCTTTTTTCGTCTTTTCTCTTCTTTTCTCATTTCTCTTCTTTCTTTACTCTTCTTTTCTCTTTTCTCTTCTCTTTTTTTCCCTTCTTTTCTCTTTTCCCTTTTCTCTTGCTTTCTCTTTGCTCTTTTCTCTTTCCTCTGCTTTCGACTTCTTTTCTCTTCTTTTTTCTTTTCTCATCTGTTCTCTTCTTTTCTCTTTCTCTATTCTCTTTTCTCTTCCTTTGTCTTCTTTTGTCTTTTCTCTTTTCTCTTCTTTTCTCTGCTTTTCTCTTCATTTCTCTTCTTTTATCTTCTTTTCTCTTTTACCTTCTTTCCTCTTCTTTTCTCTTTTCTCTTCTTTTCTCTTGTTTTGTCTTCTTTTCTCTTCTTTTTGCTTTTCTCAATTTTTTTTTCTCATTTATCTCTTTTCCCTTTTCAATTTTCTCTTTTGTCTTCATTTCTCTTCTTTTCTCTTCTTTACTCTTTTCTCTTTTCTCTTATTTTCTCATTTCTCTTTTCTCTTCTTTTCTCTGCTTTTCTCTTCTTTTCTATCTCTCTCTTTTCTTTTCTCTTTTCTCTTTTCTCCTCTTTTCTCTTTTTTCTTCATATCTTTTCTTTTCTCATTTCTCTTCTCTCTTTTCTCTTCTTTTCTCTTTTCTCTTCTCTTCGTTTCCCTTTTCTCTTTTATCTTTTTTCTTATTTTCTCTTGTTTTCTCTTTGCTCTTTTCTCTTCTTTTCTCTTCTTTTCTCATTTCCCCTTTAATTTCTTGTCTCTTTTTGCTTCTTTTCTCTTCTTTTCACGTTTCTCTTCTTTTCTCTTCTCTTCTTTTCTCTTTTCTCATCTGTTCTTTTCTCTTTCTCTTTTCTCTTTTCGTTTCTCTGCTTTTTTCTTCTTTTCTCTTCGTTTCTCATTTCTCTTCTCTCTTTTCTCTTTTCTCTCTTTACTCTTCTTTTATCTTTTCGCTTTTCTCTTTTCAATCTTCTCTTCTCTCTTCTTTTCTCTTCTTTTCCCTTCTTTTCTCTTTTCTTTTCTCTTTTCTCTTCTTCTCTCTTTTCTTTATTCTCTTCTTTTGTCTTTTCGCTTTTCTCTTTTCGCTTTTCTCTTCTTTTGTCTTCTTTTGTCTTCTTTTCTCTTTTGTCTCTTCTCTTTTCTCTTCTTTTCTCCTCTTTTCTCTTTTCTCTTCTTTCCACTTCTTTTCTCTTTTGTCTTTTCTTTTCTCTTCTTTTCCCTTCTTTTCTCTTTTCTTTTCTCTTTTCCCTTCTTTTCTCTTTTCTCTTCTTTCCTCTTCTTTTCTCTTTTGTCTTTTCTTTTCTCTTCTTTATTCTTCTTTTCTAATCTTTCCTCTTTTCTCTTTTCTCTTTTCTCTGCTTTTCACTTCTTTTCTCTTCTTTTCTCGTTTCCCTTTTCTCTTCTTTTCTCTTTTCTCTTCTTTTCTATACTTTTCTCTTCTTTTCTCTTTTCTCTTCTGTTCTCTTCTTTGCTCTTTTCTCTTCTTTTCTCTGCTTTTCTCTTTTTTTCTCTTCTTTCTCTTTTCTTTTCTCTTTTCTCTTTTTTCTTTTCTGTTCTTTTCTCTTCTTTTTGCTTTTCCCTTTTCTCTTCTTTTCTCTTTTCTCTTTTCTCTTCTATTTCTTCTTTACTCTTTTCTCTTTTCTCTGTAATCTTCTTTTCTCCCATCTCTCTTTCCTTCCTCATTTCTCTTCTTTTCTCTTTTCTCTTCTGTTCTCTTCTTTGCTCTTTTCTCTTCTTTTCTCTGCTTTTCTCTTCTTTTCTCTTCTTTCTCTTTCCTTTTCTCTTTTCTCTTTTTTCTTTTCTGTTCTTTTCTCTTCTTTTTTCTTTTCCCTTTTCTCTTCTTTTCTCTTTTCTCTTTTCTCTTCTATTTCTTCTTTACTCTTTTCTCTTTAATCTTCTTTTCTCCCATCTCTCTTTCTTTCCTCATTTCTCTTATTTTCTCTTTTTTCTTTTCTCTTTTTTCTTCTGTTCTCTTCTTTTCACTTTTCACTTTTCTCTCTTTTCTATACTTTTCTCTTCTTTTACTCTTTTTTTCTCTTCTTTTCTCTTTTCTCTTCCTTTTTCTTTTCTCTTTTCATCTATTTTCCCTTCTGTTCTCTTTTCTCTTATTCTTTTCTCTTCTTTTCTCTTCTTTTATCTTCTTTTCTCTTTTCCATTTTCTCTTCTTTTCTTTCTTTTCTCTTTTCTCTTTTCTCTTCCTTTCTCCTCTTTTCTAATTTCCCTTTTCTCTTCTTTTCTCTGCTTTTGTTTTCTTTTCACTTCTTTCTCTTTTCTGTTCTCTTTTCTCGTTTCTCTTCCTTTCACTGTTCTCTTCTTTTCTTTCTCTTCTCTCTTTTCTCTTCTGTTCTCTTTTCTCTTTTCTCTTCTTTTCTCTGCTTTTCTCTGCTTTTCTCTTCTTTCTCTTTTCTTTTCTCCTTTCTCTTTTCTCTTCTTTTCTCTTTTTTCTTCTTTTCTCTTCTTTTCTCATTTCTCTTCTTTCTTTTCTCTTTTCTCTTCTCTTTTTTCCCTTCTTTTCTGTTTTCCCTTTTCTCTTGCTTTCTCTTTGCTCTTTTCTCTTTCCTCTGCTTTCCACTTCTTTTCTCTTCTTTTCTCTTTTCTCATCTGTTCTCTTCTTTTCTCTTTATCTTTTCTCTTTTCTCTTCTTTTCTCTTCTTTTGACTTTTCTCTTTTCTCTTATTTTCTCTGCTTTTCTCTTCATTTCTCTTCTTTTATCTTCTTTTCTCTTTTACCTTCTTTCCTCTTCTTTTCTCTTTTCTCTTCTTTTCTCTTGTTTTGTCTTCTTTTCTCTTCTTTTCGCTTTTCTCAATTTTTTTTCTCATTTTTTTCTTTTCCCTTTTCAATTTTCTCTTTTGTCTTCATTTCTCTTCTTTTCTCTTCTTTACTCTTTTCTCTTTTCTCTTATTTTCTCATTTCTCTTTTCTCTTGTTTTCTCTTCTTTTCTCTGCTTTTCTCTTCTTTCTCTTTTCTTTTCTCCTTTCTCTTTTCTCTTCTTTTCTCTTTTTTCGTCATTTCTCTTCTTTTCTCATTTCTCTTCTTTCTTTACTCTTCTTTTCTCTTTTCTCTTCTCTTTTTTTCCCTTCTTTTCTCTTTTCTTTTCTCTTTTCTCTTCTTTTCTCTTTTCTTTATTCTCTTCTTTTGTCTTTTCGCTTTTCTCTTTTCGATTTTCTCTTCTTTTCTCTTCTTTTTTCTTCTTTTGTCTTCTTTTGTCTTCTTTTCTCTTTTCTCTCTTCTCTTCTCTCTTCTTTTCCCTTCTTTTCTCTTTTCTCTTTTCTCGTCTTTTCCCATTTCCCTTTTCTCTTCTTTTCTCATTTCTCTTCTCTCTTTTCTCTTCTTTCTCTTCTTTTCTCATTTCTCTTTTCTCTTCTTTTCTCTGCTTTTCTCTTCTTTTCTCTTCTTTCTCTTTTCTGTTCTCTTTTCTCTTTTCTCTTCCTTTCTCTTTTCTCTTCTTTTCTCTTCTTTTCTTTCTCTTCTCTCTTTTCTCTTCTTTTCTCTTTTCTCTTTTCTCTTCCTTTCTCTTCTATTCTCTTTTTTCTTTACTCTTCTTTTCTCTTTTCTCTTTTCTATTCTTTTCCCTTTTCTCTTTTCTATTCTCTTTTCTCTTCTTTTCTCTTTTTTCTTTTCCCTTATTTTCTCTTTTCTCTTTTCTCTTTTAACTTATTTTCTCTTCTGTCCCTTTTATCTTCTTTTCTCTTCTCTTCTCTTTTCTCTTTTGTCTTCTTTTCTCTTTTCTCTTTTCACCTCTTTCCTCTTTTCTCTTTTCTCTTTTCTCTGCTTTTCTCTTCTTTTCTCTTATTTTCTCTTTTCTCTTCTTTTCTATGCTTTTCTCTTCATTTCTCTTTTCTCTTCTTTCCTTTCCTTTTCTCTTTTACCTTCGTTCCTCTTCTTTTCTCTTTTCTCTTCTTTTCTCTTGTTTTGTCTTCTTTTCCCTTCGCTTTTCTCAATTTTTTTTCTCATCTTTTCTATTTTCCTTTTTCAATTTTCTCTTTTGTCTTCTTTTCTCTTCTTTACTCTTTTCTCTTTTCTCTTATTTTCTCATTTCTCTTTTCTCTTTTTTGTTCTTTTTTCTTCTTATCTCATTTCTCTTCTCTCTTTTCTCTTCTTTTCTCTTTTCACTTTTCTCTTTTCGATTTTCTCTTCTTTTCTCTTTTCCCTTTTCAATTTTCTCTTTTGTCTTGTTTTCTCATATTTTCTCTTCTGTTCTCATTTCTCTTTTCTCTTCTTTTCTCTTCTTTTCTCTTCGTTCTCTTTTCTTTTCTCCTTACTCTTTTCTCTTCTCCTTTCTCTTTTCTCTTCTTTTCTCTTTTCTCACCTTTTCTCTTCTTTTCTCTTTCCTCCTTTCTCTTTTCTCTTCTTTTCTATTTTCGATTTTCTCTTCTTTTCTCTTCTTTTCGCTTTTTTCTTCTTTTGTCTTCTTTTGTCTTCTTTTCCCTTTTCTCTCTTCTCTTTTCTCTTCTTTTCTCTTCTTTTCACGTTTCTCTTCTTTTCTCTTCTCTTCTTTTCTCTTTTCTCATCTGTTCTTTTCTCTTTCTCTTTTCTCTTTTCGTTTCTCTGCTTTTCTCTTTTTTTCTCTTCTTTCTCTTTTCTCTTTTCTCTTTTCTTTTCTCTTTTATCTTTTTTCTTCTTTTCTCTTCGTTTCTCATTTCTCTTCTCTCTTTTCTCTTTTCTCTCTTTACTCTTCTTTTATCTTTTCGCTTTTCTCTTTTCAATTTTCTCTTCTTTTCTCTTCTCTCTTCTTTTCTCTTCTTTTCCCTTCTTTTCTCTTTTCTTTTCTCTTTTCTCTTCTTCTCTCTTTTCTTTATTCTCTTCTTTTGTCTTTTCGCTTTTCTCTTTTCGCTTTTCTCTTCTTTTGTCTTCTTTTGTCTTCTTTTCTCTTTTGTCTCTTCTCTTTTCTCTTCTTTTCTCCTCTTTTCTCTTTTCTCTTCTTTCCACTTCTTTTCTCTTTTGTCTTTTCTTTTCTCTTCTTTTCCCTTCTTTTCTCTTTTCTTTTCTCTTTTCCCTTCTTTTCTCTTTTCTCTTCTTTCCTCTTCTTTTCTCTTTTGTCTTTTCTTTTCTCTTCTTTATTCTTCTTTTCTAATCTTTCCTCTTTTCTCTTTTCTCTGCTTTTCACTTCTTTTCTCTTCTTTTCTCGTTTCCCTTTTCTCTTCTTTTCTCTTTTCTCTTCTTTTCTATACTTTTCTCTTCTTTTCTCTTTTCTCTTCTGTTCTCTTCTTTGCTCTTTTCTCTTCTTTTCTCTGCTTTTCTCTTTTTTTCTCTTCTTTCTCTTTTCTTTTCTCTTTTCTCTTTTTTCTTTTCTGTTCTTTTCTCTTCTTTTTGCTTTTCCCTTTTCTCTTCTTTTCTCTTTTCTCTTTTCTCTTCTATTTCTTCTTTACTCTTTTCTCTTTTCTCTGTAATCTTCTTTTCTCCCATCTCTCTTTCCTTCCTCATTTCTCTTCTTTTCTCTTTTCTCTTCTTTTCTCTGCTTTTCTCTTCTTTTCTCTTCTTTCTCTTTCCTTTTCTCTTTTCTCTTTTTTCTTTTCTGTTCTTTTCTCTTCTTTTTTCTTTTCCCTTTTCTCTTCTTTTCTCTTTTCTCTTTTCTCTTCTATTTCTTCTTTACTCTTTTCTCTTTAATCTTCTTTTCTCCCATCTCTCTTTCTTTCCTCATTTCTCTTATTTTCTCTTTTTTCTTTTCTCTTTTTTCTTCTGTTCTCTTCTTTTCACTTTTCACTTTTCTCTCTTTTCTATACTTTTCTCTTCTTTTACTCTTTTTTTCTCTTCTTTTCTCTTTTCTCTTCCTTTTTCTTTTCTCTTTTCATCTATTTTCCCTTCTGTTCTCTTTTCTCTTATTCTTTTCTCTTCTTTTCTCTTCTTTTATCTTCTTTTCTCTTTTCCATTTTCTCTTCTTTTCTTTCTTTTCTCTTTTCTCTTTTCTCTTCCTTTCTCCTCTTTTCTAATTTCCCTTTTCTCCTCTTTTCTCTGCTTTTGTTTTCTTTTCACTTCTTTCTCTTTTCTGTTCTCTTTTCTCGTTTCTCTTCCTTTCACTGTTCTCTTCTTTTCTTTCTCTTCTCTCTTTTCTCTTCTGTTCTCTTTTCTCTTTTCTCTTCTTTTCTCTGCTTTTCTCTTCTTTTCTCTTCTTTCTCTTTTCTTTTCTCTTTTCTCTTCTTTTCTCTTTTCTCATCTTTTCTCTTCTTTACTCTTTCCTCTTTTCTCTTCTCTCTTCTTTTCTCTTCTTTACTCTTTTCTCTTTGCTCTTATTTTCTCATGTCTCTTTTCTCTTGTTTTCTCTTGTTTTCTCTGCTTTTCTCTGCTTTTCTCTTCTTTCTCTTTTCTTTTCTCCTTTCTCTTTTCTCTTCTTTTCTCTTTTTTCTTCTTTTCTCTTCTTTTCTCATTTCTCTTCTTTCTTTTCTCTTTTCTCTTCTCTTTTTTCCCTTCTTTTCTGTTTTCCCTTTTCTCTTGCTTTCTCTTTGCTCTTTTCTCTTTCCTCTGCTTTCCACTTCTTTTCTCTTCTTTTCTCTTCTTTTCTCTTTTCTCATCTGTTCTCTTCTTTTCTCTTTATCTTTTCTCTTTTCTCTTCTTTTCTCTTCTTTTGACTTTTCTCTTTTCTCTTATTTTCTCTGCTTTTCTCTTCATTTCTCTTCTTTTATCTTCTTTTCTCTTTTACCTTCTTTCCTCTTCTTTTCTCTTTTCTCTTCTTTTCTCTTGTTTTGTCTTCTTTTCTCTTCTTTTCGCTTTTCTCAATTTTTTTTCTCATTTTTTTCTTTTCCCTTTTCAATTTTCTCTTTTGTCTTCATTTCTCTTCTTTTCTCTTCTTTACTCTTTTCTCTTTTCTCTTATTTTCTCATTTCTCTTTTCTCTTGTTTTCTCTTCTTTTCTCTGCTTTTCTCTTCTTTCTCTTTTCTTTTCTCCTTTCTCTTTTCTCTTCTTTTCTCTTTTTTCGTCTTTTCTCTTCTTTTCTCATTTCTCTTCTTTCTTTACTCTTCTTTTCTCTTTTCTCTTCTCTTTTTTTCCCTTCTTTTCTCTTTTCTTTTCTCTTTTCTCTTCTTTTCTCTTTTCTTTATTCTCTTCTTTTGTCTTTTCGCTTTTCTCTTTTCGATTTTCTCTTCTTTTCTCTTCTTTTTTCTTCTTTTGTCTTCTTTTGTCTTCTTTTCTCTTTTCTCTCTTCTCTTCTCTCTTCTTTTCCCTTCTTTTCTCTTTTCTCTTTTCTCGTCTTTTCCCATTTCCCTTTTCTCTTCTTTTCTCATTTCTCTTCTCTCTTTTCTCTTCTTTCTCTTCTTTTCTCTTCTTTTCTCTTCTTTCTCTTTTCTGTTCTCTTTTCTCTTTTCTCTTCCTTTCTCTTTTCTCTTCTTTTCTCTTTTCTCTTTTCTCTTCCTTTCTCTTCTATTCTCTTTTTTCTTTACTCTTCTTTTCTCTTTTCTCTTTTCTATTCTTTTCCCTTTTCTCTTTTCTATTCTCTTTTCTCTTCATTTCTCTTTTTTCTTTTCCCTTCTTTTCTCTTTTCTCTTTTCTCTTTTAACTTATTTTCTCTTCTGTCCCTTTTATCTTCTTTTCTCTTCTCTTCTCTTTTCTCTTTTGTCTTCTTTTCTCTTTTCTCTTTTCACCTCTTTCCTCTTTTCTCTTTTCTCTTTTCTCTGCTTTTCTCTTCTTTTCTCTTATTTTCTCTTTTCTCTTCTTTTCTATGCTTTTCTCTTCATTTCTCTTTTCTCTTCTTT
The DNA here is from genome assembly GCF_047496795.1 of Chiloscyllium punctatum. Taxonomy (NCBI): domain Eukaryota; kingdom Metazoa; phylum Chordata; class Chondrichthyes; order Orectolobiformes; family Hemiscylliidae; genus Chiloscyllium; species Chiloscyllium punctatum. The sequence continues at coordinate 16,980,619 of NC_092786.1, forward strand.
CCTCTCCTTTTCTCTTTTACCTTCGTTCCTCTTCTTTTCTCTTTTCTCTTCTTTTCTCTTGTTTTGTCTTCTTTTCCCTTCGCTTTTCTCAATTTTTTTTCTCATCTTTTCTATTTTCCTTTTTCAATTTTCTCTTTTGTCTTCTTTTCTCTTTTCTCTTATTTTCTCATTTCTCTTTTCTCTTTTTTGTTCTTTTTTCTTCTTATCTCATTTCTCTTCTCTCTTTTCTCTTCTTTTCTCTTTTCACTTTTCTCTTTTCGATTTTCTCTTCTTTTCTCTTTTCCCTTTTCAATTTTCTCTTTTGTCTTGTTTTCTCATATTTTCTCTTCTGTTCTCATTTCTCTTTTCTCTTCTTTTCTCTGCTTTTCTCTTCTTTTCTCTTCTTTTCTCTTCGTTCTCTTTTCTTTTCTCCTTTCTCTTTTCTCTTCTTTTCTCTTTTCTCACCTTTTCTCTTCTTTTCTCTTTCCTCCTTTCTCTTTTCTCTTCTTTTCTATTTTCGATTTTCTCTTCTTTTCTCTTCTTTTCGCTTTTTTCTTCTTTTGTCTTCTTTTGTCTTCTTTTCCCTTTTCTCTCTTCTCTTTTCTCTTCTTTTCTCTTCTTTTCGCTTTTTTCTTCTTTTGTCTTATTTTGTCTTCATTTCTCTTCTCTCTCTTCTCTTTTCTCTTCTTTTCTCTTCTCTCTTCTGTTCTCTTCTTTTCCCTTTTTTCTCTTTTCTCTTCTTTTCTCTTTTCTTTTCTCTTCTTTTCTCTTCTCCCTTCTTTTCACTTCTTTTCCCTTCTTTTCTCTTTTCTCTTCTTTCCTCTCCTTTTCTCTTTTGTCTTTTCTTTCCTCTTCTTTTTTCTTCTTTTCTCTTCTTTCCTGTTTTCCCTTTTCTCTTTTCTCTGCATTTCACTTCTTTTCTTTTTTCGTTTCCCTTTTCTCTTCTTTTCTCTTCGTTTCACTTTTCTCTTTTCTCTTCTTTTCTATACTTTTCTCTTCTTTTCTCTTCTTTTCCCTTCTTTTCTCTTTTCTTTTCTCTTTTCTCTTCTTTTCTCTTTTCTTTATTCTCTTCATCTGTCTTTTTGCTTTTCTCTTTTCGATTTTCTCTTCTTTTCTCTTCTTTTCTCTTCTTTTCTCTTCTTTTCTCTTCTTTTCTCTTCTTTTCTCTTCTTTTGTCTTCTTTTGTCTTCTTTTCTCTTTTGACTCTTCTCTTCTTTCTTCTTTTCTCTTCTTTTTTCTTTTCTCTTCTTTCCTCTTCTTTTCTCTTTTGTCTTTTCTTATCTCTTCTTTTTTCTTCTTTTCTCTTCATTCCTCTTTTCTCTTTTCTCTGCGTTTCACTTCTTTTCTCTTCTTTTCTCGTTTCCCTTTTCTCTTTTTTTCTCTTCTTTTCACTTATTTTCTCTTTTCCCTTTTCTCTTCTTTTCTCTTTTCTCTTTTCTTTTCTCGTCCTTTCTCTTTTCTCTTCTTTTCTCTTCTTTTCTCATTTCTCTTTCTCTTTTCTCTTCTTTTTTCCTGTTTTCTCTTCTATTCTCTTTTTTTCTTTTCTCTTCTTTTCTCTTTTCTCTTCTTTTCTCCTTTCTCTTCTCTCTTTTCTCCTTTTCTCTTTTCTCTTTTCTCTTCTCTTTTCTCTTCTTTTCCCTTTGTACTGTTCCCTTCTTTTCTCTTTTCTCTTTTAACTTATTTTCTCTTCTGTCCCTTTTCTCTTCCTTTCTCTTTTCTCTTCTTTTCTTTCTCTTCTCTCTTTTCTCTTCTTTTCTCTTTTCTCTTCTTTTCTCTTTTTTCTTTTCCCTTCTTTTCTCTTTTCTCTTTTCTCTTTTAACTTATTTTCTCTTCTGTCCCTTTTATCTTCTTTTCTCTTCTCTTCTCTTTTCTCTTTTGTCTTCTTTTCTCTTTTCTCTTTTCACCTCTTTCCTCTTTTCTCTTTTCTCTTTTCTCTGCTTTTCTCTTCTTTTCTCTTATTTTCTCTTTTCTCTTCTTTTCTATGCTTTTCTCTTCTTTTCTCTTTTCTCTTCTGTTCTCTTCTTTGCTATTTTCTCTTCTTTTCTCTGCTGTTCTCTTCTCTTCTCTTCTTTCTCTTTTCTTTTCTCTTTTCTCTTTTTTCTTTTCTGTTCTTTTTGCTTTTCCCTTTTCTCTTCTTTTCTCTTTTCTCTTTTCTCTTCTATTTCTTCTTTACTCTTTTCCCTTTTCTCTTTTCTCTGCTTTTCTCCCATCTCTTTTTCTTTCCTCATTTCTCTTATTTTCTCTTTTGTCTTCTTTTGTCTTCTTTTCTCTTTTCTAATTTCTCTCCTTTTCTCGTTTTTCTTCTGTTCTCTTCTTTTCACTTTTCACTTTTCTCTCTTTTCTGTACTTTTCTCTTCTGTTATCTTCTTTTCTCTTTTCTCATTTCTCTTCTTTTCTCTTCTTTTGTCTTTTGTCTTTTCTCTTCTTGTCTCTGATTTTCTCTTCTTTTCTCTTTTCTCTTCCTCTTTTTTCTTTTCTGTTCTTTTCTCTTCTTTTTGCTTTCACTTTTCTCCTCTTTCCTCTTTTCTCTTCTATTTCTTCTTTACTTTTATCTCTTTTCTCTTTAATCTTCTTTTCTCCTTTCTCCTATCTCTATTTCTTTGATAATTTCTCTTCTTTTCTCTTTTTTTCTTTTCTCTTTTCTCTTCTTTTCTCTTCTTCTCTCCTCTTTTCACATTTTCTCTTTTCTCTTTTCCCTTCTTTTCTCTTCTTTACTCTTTTCTCTTTTCTCTGCTTTTCACTTCTTTTCTCTTCTTTTCTCTACTTTTCGCTTTTTTCTTCTTTTGTCTTCTTTTGTCTTCTTTTCTCTTTTCTATCTTCTCTTTTCTCTTCTTTTCTCTTCTTTTCTCTACTCGCTTCTTTGCTCTTCTTTTCCCTTTTTTCTTTTCTCTTCTTTTCTCTTCGTTTCTTTTCTCTTCTCCCTTCTTTTCACTTCCTTTCCCCTCTTTTCTCTTTTCTCTTCTTTCCTCTTCTTTCCTCTTTCGTCTTTTCTTTTCTCTTCTTTTTTCTTCTTTTCTCTTCTTTCCTCTTTTCTCTTTTCTCTGCTTTTCACTTCTTTTCTCTTCTTTTCTCGTTTCCTTTTCTCTTCTTTTCACTTACTTTCTCTTTTCCCTTTTCTCTTCTTTTCTCTTTTCTCTTTTCTTTTCTCGTCCTTTCTCTTTACTCTTCTTTTCTCTTCTTTTCTCATTTCTCTTTTCTCTTCTTTTCTCCGCTTTTCTCTTCTTTTCTCTTCTTTCACTTTTCTGTTCTCTTTTCTCTTTTCTCTTCCTTTCTCTTTTCTCTTTTCTCTTCTTTTCTCTTCTTTTCTTTCTTTTCTCTCTTTTCTCTTCTTTTCTCTTTTCACTTCTTTTCTCTTTTCTCGTTTCCCTTCTTTTTTCTTCTATTCTCTTTTTTCTTCTTTTCTCTTTTCTCTTTTCTCTTCTTTTCTCTTCTTTATTCTTCTTTTCTATTCTTTCCTCTTTTCTCTTTTATCTTTTCTCTGCTTTTCACTTCTTTTCTCTTCTTTTCTCGTTTCCCTTTTCTCTTCTTTTCTCTTTTCTCATCTTTTCACTTATTTTCTCTTTTCTCTTTTCTCTTCTTTTCTATACTTTTCTCTTCTTTTCTCTTTTCTCTTCTGTTCTCTTCTTTGCTCTTTTCTCTTCTTTTCTCTTCTTTTCTCTGCTGTTCTCTTCTTTTCTCTTCTTTCTCTTTTCTTTTCTCTTTTTTTTCTTTTCTGTTCTTTTCTCTTCTTTTTGCTTTTCCCTTTTCTCTTCTTTTCACTTTTCTCTTTTCTCTTCTATTTCTTCTTTACTCTTTTCTCTTTTCTCTTTAATCTTCTTTTCTCCCATCTCTTTTTCTTTCCTCATTTCTCTTATTTTCTCTTTTTTATTTTCTCTTTTGTCTTCTTTTCTCTTTCTCTCATTTCTCGCCTTTTCTCTTTTTTCTTCTGTTCTCTTCTTTTCACTTTTCACTTTTCTCTCTTTTCTATACTTTTCTCTTCTTTTGTCTTTTGTCTTTTCTCTTCTTTTCTCTTTTCCTCTTTTTTTCTTTTCTGTTCTTTTCTCTTCTTTTTGCTTTTCACTTTTCTCTTCTTTTCTCTTTTCTCTTTTCTCTTCTATTTCTTCTTTACTCTTATCTCTTTTCTCTTTAATCTTCTTTTCTCTTTTCTCCTATCTCTTTTTCTTTCATCATTTCTCTTCTTTTCTCTTTTTTCTTTTCTCCTTTGTCTTCTTTTGTCTTCTTTTCACTTTTCTCTCCTTTTCTCTTTTCTCATCTTTTCTCTTCTTCTCTCTTCTTTTCACATTTTCTCTTTTCTCTTTTCCCTTCTTTTCTCTTCTTTTCTCTTCTTTACTCTTTTATCTTTTCTCTTCTTTTCTCTGCTTGTCCCTTCTTTCTATTTTCTTTTCTCTTTTCTCTATTCTCTTCCTTTCTCTTTAACTCTTTTTTGTTCTTTTTTCTTCTTATCTCATTTCTCTTCTCTCTTTTCTCTTCTTTTCTCTTTTCACTTTTCTCTTTTCGATTTTCTCTTCTTTTCTCTTTTCCCTTTTCAATTTTCTCTTTTGTCTTGTTTTCTCATATTTTCTCTTCTTTACTCATTTCTCTTTTCTCTTCTTTTCTCTGCTTTTCTCTTCTTTTCTCTTCGTTCTCTTTTCTTTTCTCCTTTCTCTTTTCACTTCTTTTCTCTTTTCTCACCTTTTCTCTTCTTTTCTCTTTCCTCCTTTCTCTTCTCTCTTCTTTCTCTTCTTTTCTCTTTTCTCTTCTTTCCTCTTCTTTTCTCTTTTGTCTTGTCTTTTCTCTTCTTTTTTCTTCTTTTCTCTTCTTTCCTCTTTTCTCTTTTCTCTGCGTTTCACTTCTTTTCTCGTTTCCCTTTTCTCTTTTTTTCTCCTCTTTTCACTTATTTTCTCTTTTCCCTTTTCTCTTCTTTTCTCTTTTCTCTTTTCTTTTCTCGTCCTTTCTCTTTTCTCTTCTTTTCTTTCTTTTCTCATTTCTCTTTTCTCTTCTTTTTTCCTGTTTTCTCTTCTATTCTCTTTTTTCTTTTCTCTTTTCTTTTCTCTTTTCTCTTCTTTTCCCTTTTCTCTTTTCTCTTCTTTTCTCATTTCTCTTCTCTCTTTTCTCTTCTTTTCTCTTCTTTTCTCTTTTCTCTTTTCTCTTCTCTTTTCTCTTCTTTTCCCTTTGTACTGTTCCCTTCTTTTCTATTTTCTCTTTTAACTTCTTTTCTCTTCTGTCCCTTTTATCTTCTTTTCTCTCTTGTCTTCTTTTCTCTTCTTTTCTCTTTTCCCTTTTCTCTTCCTTTCTCTTTTCTCTTCTTTTCTTTCTCTTTTCTCTTTTCTCTTCTTTTCTATGCTTTTCTCTTCTTTTCTCTTTTCTCTTCTGTTCTCTTCTTTGCTCTTTTCTCTTCTTTTCTCTGCTGTTCTCTTCTTTTCTCTTCTTTCTCTTTTCTTTTCTCTTTTCTCTTTTTTCTTTTCTGTTCTTTTCTCTTCTTTTTGCTTTTCCCTTTTCTCTTCTTTTCTCTTTTCTCTTTTCTCTTCTATATCTTCTTTACTCTTTTCTCTTTTCTCTTTAAACTTCTTTTCTCCCATCTCTTTTTCTTTCCTCATTTGTCTTATTTTCTCTTTTTTTTATTTTCTCTTTTGTCTTCTTTTCTCTTCTTTTCTCTTTTCTCATTTCTCTCCTTTTCTCGTTTTTCTTCTGTTCTCTTCTTTTCGCTTTTCACTTTTCTCTCCTTTCTATACTTTTCTCTTCTGTTATCTTCTTTTCTCTTTTCTCATTTCTCTTCTTTATCTTCTTTTGTCTTTTGTCTTTAGACCATAAGACATAGGAGTGGAAGTAAGGCCATTCGGCCCATCGAGTCCACTCCGCCATTCAATCATGGCTGATGCGCATTTCAGCTCCACTTGCCAGCGTTCTCCCCGTAGCCCTTAATTCCTCTAGACAACAAGAACCTATCAATCTCGGCCTTGAAGACATTTAGCGTCCCGGCTTCCACTGCACTCCGTGGCAATGAATTCCACAGGCCCACCACTCTCTGGCTGAAGAAATGTCTCCGCATTTCCGTTCTGAAATGACCCCCTCTAATTCTAAGGCTGTGTCCACGGGTCCTAGTCTCCTCGCCTAACAGAAACAATTTTCTAGCATCCACCTTTTCAAAGCCATGTATTATTTTGTACGTCTCTATTAGATCTCCCCTTAATCTTCTAAACTCCAACGAATACAACCCCAGTATCCTCAGCCGTTCCTCATATGCTAGACCTGTCATTCCAGGGATCATCCGTGTGAATCTCCGCTGGACACGTTCCAGTGCCAGTATGTCCTTCCTGAGGTGTGGGGACCAAAACTGGACACAGTACTCCAAATGGGGCCTAACCAGAGCTTTATAAAGTCTTAGTAGTACATCTCTGCTTTTATATTCCAACCCTCTTGAGATAAGAGACAACATTGCATTCGCTTTCTTAATCACAGACTCAACCTGCATGTTTACCTTTAGAGAATCCTCGACTAGCACTCCCAGATCCCTTTGTGCTTTGGCTTTATTAAGTTTCTCACCATTTAGAAAGTAGTCCATTCCTATATTCTTTTTGCCAAAGTGCAAGACCTCGCACTTGCTCACGTTAAATTCCATCAGCCATTTCCTGGACCACTCTCCCAACCTGTCTAGATCCTTCTGTAGCCTCCCCACTTCCTCAGTACTACCTGCCTGTCTACCTAACTTTGTATCATCGGCAAACTTCGCTAGAATGCCCCCGGTTCCCTCATCCAAATCATTAATATATAATGCGAACAGCTGTGGCCCCAGCACCGAACCCTGCGGGACACCGCTCGTCACCGGCTGCCATTCTGAAAAAGAACCTTTTATCCCAACTCTCTGCCTTCTGTTAGATAGCCAATCCTCAATCCATCCCAGCAGCTCACCTCGAACACCATGGGCCCTCACCTTGCTCAGCAGTCTCCCGTGTGGCACCTTATCAAAGGCCTTTTGAAAGTCCAGATAGACCACATCCACTGGGTTTCCCTGGTCTAACCTACTTGTTACCTCTTCAAAAAATTCCAACAGGTTTGTCAGGCATGACCTCCCTTTACTAAATCCATGTTGACTTGTTCTAATCAGACTCTGCTCTTCCAAGAATTTAGAAACCTCATCCTTAATGATGGATTCTAGAATTTTACCAACAACCGAGGTTAAGCTGATTGGCCTATAATTTTCCATCTTTTGCCTTGATCCTTTCTTGAACAAGGGGGTTACTACAGCCATCTTCCAATCATCCGGGACCTTTCCTGACTCCAGTGACTCTTGAAAGATCTCAACCAATGCCTCTGCTATTTCCTCAGCAACCTCTCTCAGAACTCTAGGGTGTATCCCATCGGGGCCAGGAGATTTATCAATTTTAAGACTTTTTAACTTTTCTAGCACTATCTCTTTCGTAATGGCAACCATACTCAACTCAGCCCGGTGACACCCTTTAATTTTTGGGATATTACTCCTGTCTTCCACTGTGAAAACTGACGCAAAGTACTTGTTAAGTTCTCCTGCTATTTCCTTATCTCCCATCATTAGGCTCCCTGCATCAGTTTGAAGTGGCCCAATGTCTACTTTTGCCTGTCGTTTGTTTCTTATGTACTGAAAGAAACTTTTACTATTATTTCTAATATTACTGGCTAGCCTACCTTCATATTTGATCCTCTCATTTCTTATTACACTCTTTGTTATCCTCTGTTTGCTTTTGTATCCTTCCCAATCTTCTGATTTCCCACTGTTCTTAGCCACTTTATAGGATCTCTCTTTTTCTTTAATACATTTCCTGACTTCCTTTGTCAGCCAAGGTTGTCTAATCCCTCCCCGGTTAATCTTTCTTTTCTTGGGAATGAACCTCTGTACAGTGTCCTCAATTATACCTACAAACTCCTGCCATTTTTGCTCTAGTGTCTTCCCGGTTAGCCTCTGCTTCCAGTCTATTTTAGTCAGTTCCTCTCTCATGCCCTCATAATTACCTTTATTCAACTGTAACACCATTACATCAGATTTCGCCTTCTCCCTTTCAAACTCCAGACTGAACTCTACCATATTATGGTCGCTACTTCCTAAGGGTTCCCTTACTTTAAGATCTTTTATAGAGTCTGGTTCATTGCAAAGCACTAGGTCCAGAATAGCCTGCTCTCTTGTGGGCTCCATGACTAGCTGTTCCAAAAAGCCATCCTGTAAGCATTCCATGAATTCCCTTTCTTTAGATCCACTAGCAACATTATTTACCCAGTCCACCTGCATATTGAAGTCTCTTTTCTCTTCTTTTCTCTGATTTTCTCTTCTTTTCTCTTTTCTCTTTTCCTCTTTTTTCTTTTCTGTTCTTTTCTCTTCTTTTGCTTTTCACTTTTCTCTTCTTTTCTCTTTTCTCTTCTATTTCTTCTTTACTCTTATCTCTTTTCTCTTTAATCTTCTTTTCTCTTTTCTCCTATCTCTTTTTCTTTCATCATTTCTCTTCTTTTCTCTTTTTTCTTTTCTCTTCTTTTCTCTTCTATTCTCTTTTTTCTTTACTCTTCTTTTCTCTTTTCTCGTTTCCCTTTTCTCTTCTTTTCTCTTTTCTATTCTCTTTTCTCTTCTTTTCTCTTTTTTCTATTCCCTTCTTTTCTCTTTTCTCTTTTAACTTATTTTCTCTTCTGTCCCTTTTATCTTCTTTTCTCTTCTCTTCTCTATTCTCTTTTGTCTTCTTTTCTCTTTTCTCTTTTCACTTCTTTTCTCTTTTCTCGTTTCCCTTTTTTCTTCTTTTCTCTTCTATTCTATTTTTTCTTTTCTCTTCTTTTCTCTTTTCTCTTCTTTTCTCTTCTTTATTCTCCTTTTCTCTTCTTTCCTCTTTTCTCTTTTCTCTTTTCTCGGCTTTTCACTTCTTTTCTCTTCTTTTCTCGTTTCCCTTTTCTCTTCTTTTCTCTTTTCTCTTCTTTTCTCTTATTTTCTCTTTTCTCTTTTCTCTTCTTTTCTATGCTTTTCTCTTCTTTTCTCTTTTCTCTTCTCTTCTCTTTTCTCTTTTGTCTTCTTTTCTCTTTTCTCTTTTCTCGTTTCCCTTCTTTTTTCTTCTTTTCTCTTCTATTCTCTTTTTTTCTTTTCTCTTCTTTTCACTTTTCTCTTTTCTCTTCCTTTCTCTTCTTTATTCTCCTTTTCTCTTCTTTCCTCTTTTCTCTTTTCTCTTTTCTCTGCTTTTCACTTCTTTTCTATTCTTTTTTCATTTCCCTTTTCTCTTCTTTTCTCTTTTCTCTTCTTTTCTCTTATTTTCTCTTTTCTCTGCTGTTCTCTTCTTTTCTATGCTTTTCTCTTCTTTTCTCTTTTCTCTGCTGTTCTCTTCTTTGCTCTTTTCTCTTCTTTTCTCTTCTTTTCTCTGCTGTTCTCTTCTTTCTCTTTTCTCTTCTCTTTTCTCTTTTTTCTTTTCTGTTCTTTTCTCTTCTTTTTGCTTTTCCCTTTTCTCTTCTTTTCTCTTCTTTCTCTTTTCTTTTCTCTTTTCTCCTCTTTTCTCTTTTTTCTTCATATCTCTTCTTTTCTCATTTCTCTTCTGTCTTTTCTCTTCTTTTCTCTTTTGTCTTCTCTTCGTTTCCCTTTTCTCTTTTATCTTTTTTCTTCTTTTCTCTTGTTTTCTCTTTGCTCTTTTCTCTGCTTTCCACTTCTTTTCTCTTCTTTTCTCTTCTTTTCTTATTTCCCCTTTAATTTCTTCTCTCTTTTTGCTTCTTTTCTCTTCTTTTCACGTTTCTCTTCTTTTCTCTTCTCTTCTTTTCTCTTTTCTCATCTGTTCTCTTCTTTTCTCTTTCTCTTTTCTCTTTTCGTTTCTCTGCTTTTCTCTTCTTTTCTCTTCTTTCTCTTTTCTCTTTTCTCTTTTCTTTTCTCTTTTATCTTTTTTCTTCTTTTCTCTTCGTTTCTCATTTCTCTTCTCTCTTTTCTCTTTTCTCTCTTTACTCTTCTTTTATCTTTTTGCTTTTCTCTTTTCAATTTTCTCTTCTTTTCTCTTCTCTCTTCTTTTCTCTTCTTTTTCCTTCTTTTCTCTTTTCTTTTCTCTTTTCTCTTCTTGTCTCTTTTCTTTATTCTCTTCTTTTGTCTTTTCGCTTTTCTCTTTTCGATTTTCTCTTCTTTTCTCTTCTTTTGTCTTCTTTTGTCTTCTTTTCTCTTTTGTCTCTTCTCTTTTCTCTTCTTTTCTCCTCTTTTCTCTTTTCTCTTCTTTCCACTTCTTTTCTCTTTTGTCTTTTCTTTTCTCTTCTTTTCCCTTCTTTTCTCTTTTCTTTTCTCTTTTCTCTTCTTTCCTCTTCTTTTCTCTTTTGTCTTTTCTTTTCTCTTCTTTATTCTTCTTTTCTCATCTTTCCTCTTTTCTCTTTTCTCTTTTCTCTGCTTTTCACTTCTTTCCTCTTCTTTTCTCGTTTCCCTTTTCTCTTCTTTTCTCTTTTCTCTTCTTTTCTCTTTTCTCTTTTCTCTTCTTTTCTATACTTTTCTCTTCTTTTCTCTTTTCTCTTTTCTCTTCTTTTCTCTGCTTTTCTCTTTTTTTCTCTTCTTTCTCTTTTCTTTTCTCTTTTCTCTTTTTTTCTTTTCTGTTCTTTTCTCTTCTTTTTGCTTTTCCCTTTTCTCTTCTTTTCTCTTCTATTTCTTCTTTACTCTTTTCTCTTTTCTCTGTAATCTTCTTTTCTCCCATCTCTCTTTCTTTCCTCATTTCTCTTCTTTTCTCTTTTCTCTTTTCTCTTCTATTTCTTCTTTACTCTTTTCTCTTTAATCTTCTTTTCTCCCATCTCTCTTTCTTTCCTCATTTCTCTTATTTTCTCTTTTTTCTTTTCTCTTTTGTCTTCTTTTCTCATCTTTTCTCTTTTCTCATTTCTCTCCTTTTCTCTTTTTTCTTCTGTTCTCTTCTTTTCACTTTTCACTTTTCTCTCTTTTCTATACTTTTCTCTTCTTTTACTCTTTTTTCTCTTCTTTTCTCTTTTCTCTTCCTTTCTCTTTTCTCTTTTCATCTATTTTCCCTTCTGTTCTCTTTTCTCTTATTCTTTTCTCTTCTTTTCTCTTCTTTTATCTTCTTTTCTCTTTTCCATTTTCTCTTCTTTTCTTTCTTTTCTCTTTTCTCTTTTCTCTTCCTTTCTCCTCTTTTCTAATTTCCCTTTTCTCTTCTTTTCTCTGCTTTTGTTTTCTTTTCACTTCTTTCTCTTTTCTGTTCTCTTTTCTCGTTTCTCTTCCTTTCACTATTCTCTTCTTTTCTCTTCTTTTCTTTCTCTTCTCTCTTTTCTCTTCTGTTCTCTTTTCTCTTTTCTCTTCTTTTCTCTGCTTTTCTCTTCTTTTCTCTTCTTTCTCTTTTCTTTTCTCTTTTCTCTTCTTTTCTCTTTTCTCATCTTTTCTCTTCTTTACTCTTTCCTCTTTTCTCTTCTCTCTTCTTTTCTCTTCTTTACTCTTTTCTCTTTGCTCTTATTTTCTCATGTCTCTTTTCTCTTGTTTTCTCTTCTTTTCTCTGCTTTTCTCTTCTTTCTATTTTCTTTTCTCCTTTCTCTTTTCTCTTCTTTTCTCTTTTTTCTTCTTTTCTCTTCTTTTCTCATTTCTCTTCTTTCTTTTCTCTTTTCTCTTCTCTTTTTTCCCTTCTTTTCTGTTTTCCCTTTTTCTCTTGCTTTCTCTTTGCTCTTTTCTCTTTCCTCTGCTTTCCACTTCTTTTCTCTTCTTTTCTCTTTTCTCATCTGTTCTCTTCTTTTCTCTTTATCTTTTCTCTTTTCTCTTCTTTTCTCTTCTTTTGACTTTTCTCTTTTCTCTTATTTTCTCTGCTTTTCTCTTCATTTCTCTTCTTTTATCTTCTTTTCTCTTTTACCTTCTTTCCTCTTCTTTTCTCTTTTCTCTTCTTTTCTCTTGTTTTGTCTTCTTTTCTCTTCTTTTCGCTTTTCTCAATTTTTTTTCTCATTTTTTTCTTTTTTCTTTTCAATTTTCTCTTTTGTCTCCATTTCTCTTCTTTTCTCTTCTTTACTCTTTTCTCTTTTCTCTTATTTTCTCATTTCTCTTTTCTCTTCTTTTCTCTTCTTTACTCTTTTCTCTTTTCTCTTATTTTCTCATTTCTCTTTTCTCTTCTTTTCTCTGGTTTTCTCTTCTTTTCTATCTCTCTCTTTTCTTTTCTCTTTTCTCTTTTCTCCACTTTTCTCTTTTTTCTTCATATCTCTTCTTTTCTCATTTCTCTTCTCTCTTTTCTCTTCTTTTGTCTTTTCTCTTCTGTTCGTTTCCCTTTTCTCTTTTATCTTTTTTCTTCTTTTCTCTTGTTTTCTCTTTGCTCTTTTCTCTGCTTTCCACTTCTTTTCTCTTCTTTTCTCATTTCCCCTTTAATTTCTTGTCTCTTTTTGCTTCTTTTCTCTTCTTTTCACGTTTCTCTTCTTTTCTCTTCTTTCTCTTTTCTCTTTTCTCTTTTCTTTTCTCTTTTATCTTTTTTCTTCTTTTCTCTTCGTTTCTCATTTCTCTTCTCTCTTTTCTCTTTTCTCTCTTTACTCTTCTTTTATCTTTTTGCTTTTCTCTTTTCAATTTTCTCTTCTTTTCTCTTCTCTCTTCTTTTCTCTTCTTTTTCCTTCTTTTCTCTTTTCTTTTCTCTTTTCTCTTCTTGTCTCTTTTCTTTATTCTCTTCTTTTGTCTTTTCGCTTTTCTCTTTTCGATTTTCTCTTCTTTTCTCTTCTTTTCTCTTCTTTTGTCTTCTTTTGTCTTCTTTTCTCTTTTGTCTCTTCTCTTTTCTCTTCTTTTCTCCTCTTTTCTCTTTTCTCTTCTTTCCACTTCTTTTCTCTTTTGTCTTTTCTTTTCTCTTCTTTTCCCTTCTTTTCTCTTTTCTTTTCTCTTTTCTCTTCTTTCCTCTTCTTTTCTCTTTTGTCTTTTCTTTTCTCTTCTTTATTCTTCTTTTCTCATCTTTCCTCTTTTCTCTTTTCTCTTTTCTCTGCTTTTCACTTCTTTCCTCTTCTTTTCTCGTTTCCCTTTTCTCTTCTTTTCTCTTTTCTCTTCTTTTCTCTTTTCTCTTTTCTCTTCTTTTCTATACTTTTCTCTTCTTTTCTCTTTTCTCTTTTCTCTTCTTTTCTCTGCTTTTCTCTTTTTTTCTCTTCTTTCTCTTTTCTTTTCTCTTTTCTCTTTTTTCTTTTCTGTTCTTTTCTCTTCTTTTTGCTTTTCCCTTTTCTCTTCTTTTCTCTTCTATTTCTTCTTTACTCTTTTCTCTTTTCTCTGTAATCTTCTTTTCTCCCATCTCTCTTTCTTTCCTCATTTCTCTTCTTTTCTCTTTTCTCTTTTCTCTTCTATTTCTTCTTTACTCTTTTCTCTTTAATCTTCTTTTCTCCCATCTCTCTTTCTTTCCTCATTTCTCTTATTTTCTCTTTTTTCTTTTCTCTTTTGTCTTCTTTTCTCATCTTTTCTCTTTTCTCATTTCTCTCCTTTTCTCTTTTTTCTTCTGTTCTCTTCTTTTCACTTTTCACTTTTCTCTCTTTTCTATACTTTTCTCTTCTTTTACTCTTTTTTCTCTTCTTTTCTCTTTTCTCTTCCTTTCTCTTTTCTCTTTTCATCTATTTTCCCTTCTGTTCTCTTTTCTCTTATTCTTTTCTCTTCTTTTCTCTTCTTTTATCTTCTTTTCTCTTTTCCATTTTCTCTTCTTTTCTTTCTTTTCTCTTTTCTCTTTTCTCTTCCTTTCTCCTCTTTTCTAATTTCCCTTTTCTCTTCTTTTCTCTGCTTTTGTTTTCTTTTCACTTCTTTCTCTTTTCTGTTCTCTTTTCTCGTTTCTCTTCCTTTCACTATTCTCTTCTTTTCTCTTCTTTTCTTTCTCTTCTCTCTTTTCTCTTCTGTTCTCTTTTCTCTTTTCTCTTCTTTTCTCTGCTTTTCTCTTCTTTTCTCTTCTTTCTCTTTTCTTTTCTCTTTTCTCTTCTTTTCTCTTTTCTCATCTTTTCTCTTCTTTACTCTTTCCTCTTTTCTCTTCTCTCTTCTTTTCTCTTCTTTACTCTTTTCTCTTTGCTCTTATTTTCTCATGTCTCTTTTCTCTTGTTTTCTCTTCTTTTCTCTGCTTTTCTCTTCTTTCTATTTTCTTTTCTCCTTTCTCTTTTCTCTTCTTTTCTCTTTTTTCTTCTTTTCTCTTCTTTTCTCATTTCTCTTCTTTCTTTTCTCTTTTCTCTTCTCTTTTTTCCCTTCTTTTCTGTTTTCCCTTTTTCTCTTGCTTTCTCTTTGCTCTTTTCTCTTTCCTCTGCTTTCCACTTCTTTTCTCTTCTTTTCTCTTTTCTCATCTGTTCTCTTCTTTTCTCTTTATCTTTTCTCTTTTCTCTTCTTTTCTCTTCTTTTGACTTTTCTCTTTTCTCTTATTTTCTCTGCTTTTCTCTTCATTTCTCTTCTTTTATCTTCTTTTCTCTTTTACCTTCTTTCCTCTTCTTTTCTCTTTTCTCTTCTTTTCTCTTGTTTTGTCTTCTTTTCTCTTCTTTTCGCTTTTCTCAATTTTTTTTCTCATTTTTTTCTTTTTTCTTTTCAATTTTCTCTTTTGTCTTCATTTCTCTTCTTTTCTCTTCTTTACTCTTTTCTCTTTTCTCTTATTTTCTCATTTCTCTTTTCTCTTCTTTTCTCTTCTTTACTCTTTTCTCTTTTCTCTTATTTTCTCATTTCTCTTTTCTCTTCTTTTCTCTGGTTTTCTCTTCTTTTCTATCTCTCTCTTTTCTTTTCTCTTTTCTCTTTTCTCCACTTTTCTCTTTTTTCTTCATATCTCTTCTTTTCTCATTTCTCTTCTCTCTTTTCTCTTCTTTTGTCTTTTCTCTTCTGTTCGTTTCCCTTTTCTCTTTTATCTTTTTTCTTCTTTTCTCTTGTTTTCTCTTTGCTCTTTTCTCTGCTTTCCACTTCTTTTCTCTTCTTTTCTCATTTCCCCTTTAATTTCTTGTCTCTTTTTGCTTCTTTTCTCTTCTTTTCACGTTTCTCTTCTTTTCTCTTCTCTGCTTTTCTCTTTTCTCATCTGTTCTCTTTTTTTCTCTTTCTCTTTTCTCTTTTCGTTTCTCTGCTTTTCTCTTCTTTTCTCTTCTTTTCTCTTCTTTCTCTTTTCTCTTTTCTTTTCTCTTTTATCTTTTTTCTTCTTTTCTCTTTGTTTCTCATTTCTCTTCTCTCTTTTCTCTTTTCTCTCTTTACTCTTTTTTATCTTTTTGCTTTTCTCCTTTCAATTTTCTCTTCTTTTCTCTTCTCTCTTCTTTTCTCTTCTTTTCCCTTCTTTTCTCTTATCTTTTCTCTTTTCTCTTCTTTTCTCTTTTCTTTATTCTCTTCTTTTGTCTTTTCGCTTTTCTCTTTTCGATTTTCTCTTCTTTTCTCTTCTTTTGTCTTCTTTTGTCTTCTTTTCTCTTTTCTCTCTTCTCTGTTCTCTTCTTTTCTCTTCTCTCTTCTGTTCTCTTCTTTTCCCTTTATTCTCTTTTCTCTTCTTTGCTCTTTTCTTTTCTCTTCTTTTCTCTTCTCCCTTCTTTTCACTTCTTTTCCCTTCTTTTCCCTTCTTTCCTCTCCTTTTCTCTTTTGTCTTTTCTTTCCTCTTCTTCTTTCTTCTTTTCTCTTTTTTCTTGTTTTCCCTTTTCTCTTTTCTCTGCTTTTCACTTCTTTTCTTTTCTCGTTTCCCTTTTCTCTTCTTTTCTCTTCTTTTCTCATTTCCCCTTTAATTTCTTGTCTCTTTTCGCTTCTTTTCTCTTCTTTTCACGTTTCTCTTCTTTACTTTTCTCTTCTTTTCTCTTTTCTGATCTGTTCTCTTCTTTCCTCTTTCTCTTTTCTCTTTTCTTTTCTCTGCTTTTCTCTTCTTTTCGCTTCTTTTCTCATTTCCCCTTTAATTTCTTGTCTCTTTTCGCTTCTTTTCTCTTCTTTTCACGTTTCTCTTCTTTTCTTTTCTCTTCTGTTCTCTTTTCTCATCTGTTCTCTTCTTTTCTCTTTCCCTTTTCTCTTTACGTTTCTCTGCTTTTCTCTTCTTTTCTCTTCTTTTCTCATTTCCCCTTTAATTTCTTGTCTCTTTTCGCTTCTTTTCTCTTCTTTTCACGTTTCTATTCTTTTCTTTTCTCTTCTGTTCTCTTTACTCTTCATTTATCTTTTCGCTTTTCTCTTTTCAATTTTCTCTTCTTTTCTCTTCTCTCTTCTTTTCTCTTCTATTCCCTTCTTTTCTCTTTTCTTTATTCTCTTCTTTTGTCTTTTCACTTTTCTCTTTTCGATTTTCTCTTCTTTTGTCTTCTTTTTTCTTCTTTTGTCTTCTTTTGTCTTCTTTTCTCTTTTCTCTCTTCTCTTCTCTCTTCTCTTCTCTTCTTTTCCCTTCTTTTCTCTTTTCTTTTCTCTTTTCTCTTTTCTTTATTCTCTTCTTTTGTCTTTTCGCTTTTCTCTTTTCGATTTTCTCTTCTTTTCTCTTTTCCCTTTTCAATTTTCTCTTTTGTCTTGTTTTCTCATATTTTCTCTTCTTTACTCATTTCTCTTTTCTCTTCTTTTCTCTGCTTTTCTCTTCTTTTGTCTTCGTTCTCTTTTCTCATCTCCTTTCTCTTTTCTCTTCTTTTCTCTTTTCTCACCTTTTCTCTTCTTTTCTCTTTCCTCCTTTCTCTTTTATCTTCTTTTCTCTTTTCGCTTTTCTCTTTTCGATTTTCTCATCTTTTCGCTTTTTTCTTCTTTTGTCTTCTTTTCTCTTTTCTCTCTTCTCTTTTCTCTTCTTTTCACTTTTTTCTTCTTTTGTCTTCTTTTCTCTTTTCTCTTCTTTTCACTTTTTTCTTCTTTTGTCTACTTTTGTCTTCTTTTCTCTTTTCTCTCTTCTCTGTTCTCTTCTTTTCTCTTCTCTCTTCTGTTCTCTTCTTTTCCCTTTTTTCTCTTTTCTCTTCTTTGCTCTTTTCTTTTCTCTTCTTTTCTCTTCTCCCTTCTTTTCACTTCTTTTCCCTTCTTTTCTCTTCTTTCCTCTCCTTTTCTCTTTTGTCTTTTCTTTCCTCTTCTTCTTTCTTCTTTTCGCTTCTTTCTTGTTTTCCCTTTTCTCTTTTCTCTTTTTTCTTTTCTGTTCTTTTCTCTTCTTTTTGCTTTTCCCTTGTCTCTTCTTTTCTCTTTTCTCTTTTCTCTTCTATTCCTTCGTTACTCTTTTCTCTTTTCTCTTTAATCTTCTTTTCTCCCATCTCTTTTTCTTTCCTCATTTGTCTTATTTTCTCTTTTTTCTTTTTGCTTTTGTCTTCTTTTCTCATCTTTTCTCTTTTCTCATTTCTCTCCTTTTCTCTTTTCTCTTCTGTTCTCTTCATTTCACTTTTAACTTTTCTCTCTTTTCTATACTTTTCTCTCCTTTTCTCTTTTCTCTTCTGTTCTCTTCATTTCACTTTTAACTTTTCTCTCTTTTCTATACTTTTCTCTTGTTTTCTCTTTTCTCTTCTGTTCTCTTCTGTTCTCTTTTCTCATTTCTGTTCTTTTCTCTTCTTTTGTCTTTTCTCTTTTCTCTTCTTTTCTCTGCTTTTCTCTTCTTTTCTCTTTTCTCTTTTTTGTTCTTTGTTCTTCTTATCTCATTTCTCTTCTCTCTTTTCTCTTCTTTTCTCTTTTCACTTTTCTCTTTTCGATTTTCTCTTCTTTTCTCTTTTCCCTTTTCAATTTTCTCTTTTGTCATGTTTTCTCATATTTTCTCTTCTTTACTCATTTCTCTTTTCTCACCTTTTCTCTTCTTTTCTCTTTCCTCCTTTCTCTTTTATCTTCTTTTCTCTTTTCGCTTTTCTCTTTTCGATTTTCTCTTCTTTTCGGTTTTTTCTTCTTTTGTCTTCTTTTGTCTTCTTTTCTCTTTTCTCTCTTCTCTGTTCTCTTCTTTTCTCTTCTCTCTTCTGTTCTCTTCTTTTCCCTTTTTTCTCTTTTCTCTTCTTTGCTCTTTTCGTTTCTCTTCTTTTCTCTTCTCCCTTCTTTTCACTTCTTTTCCCTTCTTTTCCCTTCTTTCCTCTCCTTTTCTCTTTTGTCTTTTCTTTCCTCTTCTTCTTTCTTTTTTTCTCTTCTTTCTTGTTTTCCCTTTTCTCTTTTCTCTGCTTTTCACTTCTTTTCTTTTCTCGTTTCCCTTTTCTCTTCTTTTCTCCTCTTTTCTCTTTTCTTTTCTCTTCTTTTCTCTTCTCCCTTCTTTTCACTTCTTTTCCCTTCTTTTCTCTTTTCTCTTCTTGCCTCTCCTTTTCTCTTTTTTGTCTTTTCTTTCCTCTTCTTTTTTTCTTCTTTTCTGTTCTTTCCTGTTTTCCCTTTTCTCTTTCCTCTGCTTTCCACTTCTTTTCTCTTTTCTCATCTGTTCTCTTCTTTTCTCTTTCTCTTTTCTCTTTTCTCTTCTTTTCTCTTCTTTTGTCTTTTCTCTTTTCTCTTCTTTTCTCTGCTTTTCTCTTCATTTCTCTTTTCTCTTCTTTTATCTCCTTTCTCTTTTACCTTCTTTCCTCTTCTTTTCTCATTTCTCTTCTTTTCTCTTGGTTTGTCTTCTTTTCTCTTCTTTTCGCTTTTCTCATTTTTTTTTCTCATCTTTTCTCTTTTCCCTTTTCAATTTTCTCTTTTGTCTTCTTTTCTCTTCTTTTCGCTTCTTTACACTTTTCTCTTTTCTCTTATTTTCTCATTTCTCTTTTCTCTTCTTTTCTCTGCTTTTCTCTTCTTTTCTCTTCTTTCTCTTTTCTTTTCTCTTTTCTCTTATTTTCTTTTTTTTCTTCATTTCTCTTCTTTTCTCATTTCTCTTCTCTCTTTTCTCTTCTTTTCTCTTTTCTCTTCTCTTCTTTTCCCTTTTCTCTTTTATCTTTTTTCTTCTTTTTTCTTGTTTTTTCTTTGCTCTTTTCTCTGCTTTACACTTCTTTTCTCTTCTTTTCTCATTTCCCCTTTAATTTCTTGTCTCTTTTCGCTTCTTTTTACGTTTCTCTTCTTTACTTTTCTCTTCTTTTCTCTTTTCTGATCTGTTCTCTTCTTTCCTCTGTCTCTTTTCTCTTTTCTTTTCTCTGCTTTTCTCTTCTTTTCTCTTCTTTTCTCATTTCCCCTTTAATTTCTTGTCTCTTTTCGCTTCTTTTCTCTTCTTTTCACGTTTCTCTTCTTTTCTTTTCTCTTCTGTTCTCTTTTCTCATCTGATCTCTTCTTTTCTGTTTCTCTTTTCTATTTACGTTTCTCTGTTTTTCTCTTCTTTTCTCTTCTTTTCTCATTTCCCCTTTAATTTCTTGTCTCTTTTCGCTTCTTTTCTCTTCTTTTCACGTTTCTCTTCTTTTCTTTTCTCTTCTGTTCTCTTTTCTCTTCTGTTCTCTTCTTTTCTCATTTCTCTTCTCTCTTTTCTCTTCTTTTCTCTTTACTCTTCTTTTATCTTTTCGCTTTTCTCTTTTCAATTTTCTCTTCTTTTCTCTTCTCTCTTCTTTTCTCTTCTTTTCCCTTCTTTTCTCTTTTCTTTATTCTCTTCTTTTGTCTTTTCGCTTTTCTCTTTTCGATTTTCTCTTCTTTTGTCTTCTTTTTTCTTCTTTTGTCTTCTTTTGTCTTCTTTTCTCTTTTCTCTCTTCTCTTCTCTCTTCTCTTCTCTTCTTTTCTCTTCTTTTCTCTTTTCTCTTCTTTCCACTTCTTTTCTCTTTTGTCTTCTCTTCTCTCTTCTTTTCTCTTCTTTTCCCTTCTTTTCTCTTTTCTTTTCTCTTTTCTCTTCTTTTCTCTTTTCTTTATTCTCTTCTTTTGTCTTTTCGCTTTTCTCTTTTCGATTTTCTCTTCTTTTCTCTTCTTTTTTCTTCTTTAGTCTTCTTTTGTCTTCTTTTCTCATTTCTCTCTTCTCTTCTCTCTTCTTTTCCCTTCTTTTCTCTTTTCTCTTTTCTCGTCTTTTCCCATTTCCCTTTTCTCTTCTTTTCTCATTTCTCTTCTCTCTTTTCTCTTCTTTCTCTTCTTTTCTCATTTCTCTTTTCTCTTCTTTTCTCTGCTTTTCTCTTCTTTTCTCTTCTTTCTCTTTTCTGTTCTCTTTTCTCTTTTCTCTTCCTTTCTCTTTTCTCTTCTTTTCTCTTCTTTTCTTTCTCTTCTCTCTTTTCTCTTCTTTTCTCTTTTCTCTTTTCTCTTTTCTCCTCCTTTCTCTTCTATTCTCTTTTTTCTTTACTCTTCTTTTCTCTTTTCTCTTTTCTATTCTTTTCCCTTTTCTCTTTTCTATTCTCTTTTCTCTTCTTTTCTCTTTTTT
Organism: Chiloscyllium punctatum; assembly: GCF_047496795.1. Lineage (NCBI taxonomy): Eukaryota > Metazoa > Chordata > Chondrichthyes > Orectolobiformes > Hemiscylliidae > Chiloscyllium > Chiloscyllium punctatum. Next base: position 17,000,658 of record NC_092786.1, read on the forward strand.
CTTTTCCCTTCTTTTCTCTTTTCTCTTTTCTCTTTTAACTTATTTTCTTTCTGTCCCTTTTATCTTCTTTTCTCTTCTCTTCTCTTTTCTCTTTTGTCTTCTTTTCTCTTTTCTCTTTTCACCTCTTTCCTCTTTTCTCTTTTCTCTGCTTTTCTCTTCTTTTCTCTTATTTTCTCTTTTCTCTTCTTTTCTATGCTTTTCTCTTCATTTCTCTTTTCTCTTCTTTCCTCTCCTTTTCTCTTTTACCTTCTTTCCTCTTCTTTTCTCTTTTCTCTTCTTTTCTCTTGTTTTGTCTTCTTTTCCCTTCGCTTTTCTCAATTTTTTTTCTCATCTTTTCTATTTTCCTTTTTCAATTTTCTCTTTTGTCTTCTTTTCTCTTCTTTACTCTTTTCTCTTTTCTCTTATTTTCTCATTTCTCTTTTCTCTTTTTTGTTCTTTTTTCTTCTTATCTCATTTCTCTTCTCTCTTTTCTCTTCTTTTCTCTTTTCACTTTTCTCTTTTCGATTTTCTCTTCTTTTCTCTTTTCCCTTTTCAATTTTCTCTTTTGTCTTGTTTTCTCATATTTTCTCTTCTGTTCTCATTTCTCTTTTCTCTTCTTTTCTCTTCTTTTCTCTTCGTTCTCTTTTCTTTTCTCCTTTCTCTTTTCTCTTCTTTTCTCTTTTCTCACCTTTTCTCTTCTTTTCTCTTTCCTCCTTTCTCTTTTCTCTTCTTTTCTCTTTTCGATTTTCTCTTCTTTTCTCTTCTTTTCGCTTTTTTCTTCTTTTGTCTTCTTTTGTCTTCTTTTCCCTTTTCTCTCTTCTCTTTTCTCTTCTTTTCTCTTCTTTTCTCTTTTTTCTTCTTTTGTCTTATTTTGTCTTCATTTCTCTTCTCTCTCTTCTCTTTTCTCTTCTTTTCTCTTCTCTCTTCTGTTCTCTTCTTTTCCCTTTTTTCTCTTTTCTCTTCTTTTCTCTTTTCTTTTCTCTTCTTCTCTCTTCTCCCTTCTTTTCACTTCATTTCCCTTCTTTTCTCTTTTCTCTTCTTTCCTCTCCTTTTCTCTTTTGTCTTTTCTTTCCTCTTCTTTTTTCTTCTTTTCTCTTCTTTCCTGTTTTCCCTTTTCTCTTTTCTCTGCATTTCACTTCTTTTCTTTTCTCGTTTCCCTTTTCTCTTCTTTTCTCTTCGTTTCTCTTTTCTCTTTTCTCTTCTTTTCTATACTTTTCTCTTCTTTTCCCTTCTTTTCTCTTTTCTTTTCTCTTTTCTCTTCTTTTCTCTTTTCTTTATTCTCTTCATCTGTCTTTTTGCTTTTCTCTTTTCGATTTTCTCTTCTTTTCTCTTCTTTTGTCTTCTTTTGTCTTCTTTTCTCTTTTGACTCTTCTCTTCTTTCTTCTTTTCTCTTCTTTTCTCTTTTCTCTTCTTTCCTCTTCTTTTCTCTTTTGTCTTTTCTTTTCTCTTCTTTTTTCTTCTTTTCTCTTCATTCCTCTTTTCTCTTTTCTCTGCGTTTCACTTCTTTTCTCTTCTTTTGTCGTTTCCCATTTCTCTTTTTTTCTCTTCTTTTCACTTATTTTCTCTTTTCCCTTTTCTCTTCTTTTCTCTTTTCTCTTTTCTTTTCTCGTCCTTTCTCTTTTCTCTTCTTTTCTCTTCTTTTCTCATTTCTCTTTCTCTTTTCTCTTCTTTTTTCCTGTTTTCTCTTCTATTCTCTTTTTTCTTCTTTTCCCTTTTCTCGTTTCTCTTCTTTTCTCTTTTCTCTTTTCTCTTCTCTTTTCTCTTCTTTTCCCTTTGTACTGTTCCCTTCTTTTCTATTTTCTCTTTTAACTTATTTTCTCTTCTGTCCCTTTTATCTTCTTTTCTCTTTTCTCTTCTTTTCTCTTCTTTTCTCTTTTCCCTTTTCTCTTCCTTTCTCTTTTCTCTTCTTTTCTCTTCTTTTCTTTCTCTTCTCTCTTTTCTCTTCTTTTCTCTTTTCTCTTCTTTTCTTTTCTATTCTCTTTTTTCTTTTCTCTTCTGTTCTCTTTTCTCTTTTCTTGTCTTTTCCCATTTCCCTTTTCTCTTCTTTTCTCATTTCTCTTCTCTCTTTTCTCTTCTTTCTCTTCTTTTCTCATTTCTCTTTTATCTTCTTTTCTCTGCTTTTCTCTTCTTTTCTCTTCTTTCTATTTTCTGTTCTCTTTTCTCTTTTCTCTTCCTTTCTCTTTTCTCTTCTTTTCTCTTCTTTTCTTTCTCTTCTCTCTGTTCTCTTCTTTGCTCTTTTCTCTTTTCTCTTCTTTTCTCTTCCTTTCTCTTCTATTCTCTTTTTTCTTTACTCTTCTTTTCTCTTTTCATTTTTTTTCCCTTTTCTCTTTTCTATTCTCTTTTCTCTTCTTTTCTCTTTTTTCTTTTCCCTTCTTTTCTCTTTTCTCTTTTCTCTTTTAACTTATTTTCTCTTCTGTCCCTTTTATCTTCTTTTCTCTTCTCTTCTCTTTTCTCTTTTGTCTTCTTTTCTCTTTTCTCTTTTCACCTCTTTCCTCTTTCCTCTTTTCTCTTTTCTCTTTTCTCTGCTTTTCTCTTCTTTTCTCTTATTTTCTCTTTCCTCTTCTTTTCTATGCTTTTCTCTTCTTTTCTCTTTTCTCTTCTGTTCTCTTCTTTGCTATTTTCTCTTCTTTTCTCTGCTGTTCTCTTCTCTTCTCTTCTTTCTCTTTTCTTTTCTCTTTTCTCTTTTTTCTTTTCTGTTCTTTTCTCTTCTTTTTGCTTTTCCTTTTTCTCTTCTTTTCTCTTTTCTCTTTTCTCTTCTATTTCTTCTTTACTCTTTTCCCTTTTCTCTTTTCTCTGCTTTTCTCCCATCTCTTTTTCTTTCCTCATTTCTCTTATTTTCTCTGTTTTTATTTTCTCTTTTGTCTTCTTTTCTCTTCTTTTCTCTTTTCTCATTTCTCTCCTTTTCTCGTTTTTCTTCTGTTCTCTTCTTTTCACTTTTCACTTTTCTCTCTTTTCTATACTTTTCTCTTCTGTTATCTTCTTTTCTCTTATCTCATTTCTCTTCTTTTCTCTTCTTTTGTCTTTTGTCTTTTCTCTTCTTGTCTCTGATTTTCTCTTCTTTTCTCTTTTCTCTTTTCCTCTTTTTTCTTTTCTCTTCTTTTCTCTTCGTTTCTTTTCTCTTCTCCCTTCTTTTCACTTCCTTTCCCCTCTTTTCTCTTTTCTCTTCTTTCCTCTTCTTTCCTCTTTCGTCTTTTCTTTTCTCTTCTTTTTTCTTCTTTTCTCTTCTTTCCTCTTTTCTCTTTTCTCTGCTTTTCACTTCTTTTCTCTTCTTTTCTCGTTTCCTTTTCTCTTCTTTTCTCTTCTTTTCACTTATTTTCTCTTTTCCCTTTTCTCTTCTTTTCTCTTTTCTCTTTTCTTTTCTCGTCCTTTCTCTTTACTCTTCTTTTCTCTTCTTTTCTCATTTCTCTTTTCTCTTCTTTTCTCCGCTTTTCTCTTCTTTTCTCTTCTTTCACTTTTCTGTTCTCTTTTCTCTTTTCTCTTCCTTTCTCTTTTCTCTTTTCTCTTCTTTTCTCTTCTTTTCTTTCTTTTCTCTCTTTTCTCTTCTTTTCTCTTTTCACTTCTTTTCTCTTTTCTCGTTTCCCTTCTTTTTTCTTCTATTCTCTTTTTTCTTCTTTTCTCTTTTCTCTTTTCTCTTCTTTTCTCTTCTTTATTCTTCTTTTCTATTCTTTCCTCTTTTCTCTTTTCTCTTTTCTCTGCTTTTCACTTCTTTTCTCTTCTTTTCTCGTTTCCCTTTTCTCTTCTTTTCTCTTTTCTCATCTTTTCACTTATTTTCTCTTTTCTCTTTTCTCTGCTGTTCTCTTCTTTTCTCTTCTTTCTCTTTTCTTTTCTCTTTTTTTCTTTTCTGTTCTTTTCTCTTCTTTTTGCTTTTCCCTTTTCTCTTCTTTTCAATTTTCTCTTTTCTCTTCTATTTCTTCTTTACTCTTTTCTCTTTTCTCTTTAATCTTCTTTTCTCCCATCTCTTTTTGTTTCCTCATTTCTCTTACTTTCTCTTTTTTATTTTCTCTTTTGTCTTCTTTTCTCTTTCTCTCATTTCTCGCCTTTTCTCTTTTTTCTTCTGTTCTCTTCTTTTCACTTTTCACTTTTCTCTCTTTTCTATACTTTTCTCTTCTGTTATCTTCTTTTCTCTTTTCTCATTTCTCTTCTTTTCTCTTCTTTTGTCTTTTCTCTTTTCTCTTCTTTTCTCTGCTTTTCTCTTCTTTTCTCTTTTCTCTTCTTTTATCTTCTTTCTCTTTTACCTTCTTTCCTCTTCTTTTCTCATTTCTCTTCTTTTCTCTTGGTTTGTCTTCTTTTCTCTTCTTTTCGCTTTTCTCATTTTTTTTCTCATCTTTTCTCTTTTCCCTTTTCAATTTTCTCTTTTGTCTTCTTTTCTCTTCTTTTCTCTTCTTTACACTTTTCTCTTTTCTCTTATTTTCTCATTTCTCTTTTCTCTTCTTTTCTCTGCTTTTCTCTTCTTTTCTCTTCTTTCTCTTTTCTTTTCTCTTTTCTCTTCTTTTCTCTTTTTTCTTCATTTCTCTTCTTTTCTCATTTCTCTTCTCTCTTTTCTCTTCTTTTCTCTTTTCTCTTCTCTTCTTTTCCCTTTTCTCTTTTATCTTTTTTCTTCATTTCTCTTCTTTTCTCATTTCTCTTCTCTCTTTTCTCTTCTTTTCTCTTTTCTCTTCTCTTCTTTTCCCTTTTCTCTTTTATCTTTTTTCTTCATTTTTCTTGTTTTTTCTTTGCTCTTTTCTCTGCTTTACACTTCTTTTCTCTTCTTTTCTCATTTCCCCTTTAATTTCTGGTCTCTTTTCGCTTATTTTCTCTTCTTTTCACGTTTCTCTTCTTTACTTTTCTCTTTTTTTCTCTTTTCTGATCTGTTCTCTTCTTTCCTCTTTCTCTTTTCTCTTTTCTTTTCTCTGCTTTTCTCTTCTTTTCTCTTCTTTTCTCATTTCCCCTTTAATTTCTTGTCTCTTTTCGCTTCTTTTCTCTTCTTTTCACGTTTCTCTTCTTTTCTTTTCTCTTCTGTTCTCTTTTCTCATCTGTTCTCTTCTTTTCTCTTTCTCTTTTCTATTTACGTTTCTCTGTTTTTCTCTTCTTTTCTCATTTCCCCTTTAATTTCTTGTTTCTTTTCGCTTCTTTTCTCTTCTTTTCACGTTTCTCTTCTTTTCTTTTCTCTTCTGTTCTCTTTTCTCTTCTGTTCTCTTTTCTCTTCTGTTCTCTTCTTTTCTCATTTCTCTTCTCTCTTTTCTCTTCTTTTCTCTTTACTCTTCTTTTATCTTTTCGCTTTTCTTTTTTCAATTTTCTCTTCTTTTCTCTTCTCTCTTCTTTTCTCTTCTTTTCCCTTCTTTTCTCTTTTCTTTATTCTCTTCTTTTGTCTTTTCGCTTTTCTCTTTTCGATTTTCTCTTCTTTTCTCTTCTTTTTTCTTCTTTTGTCTTCTTTTGTCTTCTTTTGTCTTCTTTTCTCTTTTCTCTCTTCTCTTCTTTCTTCTCTTCTCTTCTTTTCTCTTTTCTCTTCTTTCCACTTCTTTTCTCTTTTGTCTTCTCTTCTCTCTTCTTTTCTCTTCTTTTCCCTTCTTTTCTCTTTTCTTTTCTCTTTTCTCTTCTTTTCTCTTTTCTTTATTCTCTTCTTTTGTCTTTTCGCTTTTCTCTTTTCGATTTTCTCTTCTTTTTTCTTCTTTTGTCTTCTTTTCTCTTCTTTTCTCTTTTCTCTCTTCTTCTCTTCTCTCTTCTTTTCTCTTCTTTTCTCTTTTCTCTGCTTTCCACTTCTTTTCTCTTTTGTCTTTTCTTTTCTCTTCTTTTCCCTTCTTTTCTCTTTTCTTTTCTCTTTTCTCTTCTTTTCACTTTTCTTTATTCTCTTCTTTTGTCTTTTTGCTTTTCTCTTTTCGATTTTCTCTTCTTTTCTCTTCTTTTGTCTTCTTTTGTCTTCTTTTCTCTTTTGTCTCTTCTCTTCTCTCTTCTTTTCTCTTCTTTTCTCTTTTCTCTTCTTTCCACTTCTTTTCTCTTTTGTCTTTTCTTTTCTCTTATTTTGTCTTCTTTTCTCTTCTTTTTGATTTTCTCAATTTTTTTTCTCATCTTTTTTCTTTTCCCTTTTCAATTTTCTCTTTTGTCTTGTTTTCTCATATTTTCTCTTCTATATTCATTTCTCTTTTCTCTTCTTTTCTCTGCTTTTCTCTTCTTTTGTCTTCGTTCTCTTTTCTTTTCTCTTTTCTCTTTTCTCTTCTTTTCTCTTTTTTCTTCTTTTCTCTTCTTTTCTCATTTCTCTTCTTTCTTTTCTCTTCTTTTCTCTTTTCTCTTCTCTTTTTTCTCTTCTTTTCTCTTTTCTCTTTTCTCGTTTTTCTTGTTTTCCCTGGCTTTCTCTTTGCTCTTTTCTCTTTCCTCTGCTTTCCACTTCTTTTCTCTTCTTTTCTCTTTTCTCATCTGTACTCTTCTTTTCTCTTTCTCTTTTCTCTTTTCTCTTCTTTTCTCTTCTTTTGTATTTTCTCTTTTCTCTTCTTTTCTCTGCTTTTCTCTTCATTTCTCTTTTCTCTTCTTTCCTCTCCTTTTCTCTTTTACCTTCTTTCCTCTTCTTTTCTCTTTTCTCTTCTTTTCTCTTGTTTTGTCTTCTTTTCCCTTCGCTTTTCTCAATTTTTTTTCTCATCTTTTCTATTTTCCTTTTTCAATTTTCTCTTTTGTCTTCTTTTCTCTTCTTTTCTCTTCTTTACTCTTTTCTCTTATTTTCTCATTTCTCTTTTCTCTTTTTTGCTCTTTTTTCTTCTTATCTCATTTCTCTTCTCTCTTTTCTCTTCTTTTCTCTTTTCACTTTTCTCTTTTCGATTTTCTCTTCTTTTCTCTTTTCCCTTTTCAATTTTCTCTTTTGTCTTGTTTTCTCATATTTTCTCTTCTGTTCTCATTTCTCTTTTCTCTTCTTTTCTCTGCTTTTCTCTTCTTTTCTCTTCGTTCTCTTTTCTTTTCTCCTTTCTCTTTTCTCTTCTTTTCTCTTTTCTCACCTTTTCTCTTCTTTTCTCTTTCCTCCTTTCTCTTTTCTCTTCTTTTCTCTTTTCTCTTTTCGATTTTCTCTTCTTTTCTCTTCTTTTCGCTTTTTTCTTCTTTTGTCTTATTTTGTCTTCTTTTCTCTTTTCTCTCTTCTCTTTTCTCTTCTTTTCTCTTCTCTCTTCTGTTCTCTTCTTTTCCCTTTTTTCTCTTTTCTCTTCTTTTCTCTTTTCTTTTCTCTTCTTTTCTCTTCTCCCTTCTTTTCACTTCTTTTCCCTTCTTTTCTCTTTTCTCTTCTTTCCTCTCCTTTTCTCTTTTGTATTTTCTTTCCTCTTCTTTTTTCTTCTTTTCTCTTCTTTCCTGTTTTCCCTTTTCTCTTTTCTCTGCATTTCACTTCTTTTCTTTTCTCGTTTCCCTTTTCTCTTCTTTTCTCTTCGTTTCACTTTTCTCTTTTCTCTTCTTTTCTATACTTTTCTCTTCTTTTCTCTTCTTTTCCCTTCTTTTCTCTTTTCTTTTCTCTTTTCTCTTCTTTTCTCTTTTCTTTATTCTCTTCATCTGTCTTTTTGCTTTTCTCTTTTCGATTTTCTCTTCTTTTCTCTTCTTTTGTCTTCTTTTCTCTTTTGACTCTTCTCTTCTTTCTTCTTTTCTCTTCTTTTCTCTTTTCTCTTCTTTCCTCTTCTTTTCTCTTTTGTCTTTTCTTTTCTCTTCTTTTTTCTTCTTTTCTCTTCATTCCTCTTTTCTCTTTTCTCTGCGTTTCATTTCTTTTCTCTTCTTTTCTCGTTTCCTTTTCTCTTCTTATCTCTTTTGACTCTTCTCTTCTTTCTTCTTTTCTCTTCTTTACTCTTTTCTCTTCTTTCCTCTTCTTTTCTCTTTTGTCTTTTCTTTTCTCTTCTTTTTTCTTCTTTTCTCTTCATTCCTCTTTTCTCTTTTCTCTGCGTTTCACTTCTTTTCTCTTCTTTTCTCGTTTCCCATTTCTCTTTTTTTCTCTTCTTTTCACTTATTTTCTCTTTTCCCTTTTCTCTTCTTTTCTCTTTTCTCTTTTCTTTTCTCGTCCTTTCTCTTTTCTCTTCTTTTCTCTTCTTTTCTCATTTCTCTTTTATCTTCTTTTCTCTGCTTTTCTCTTCTTTTCTCTTCTTTCTATTTTCTGTTCTCTTTTCTCTTTTCTCTTCCTTTCTCTTTTCTCTTCTTTTCTCTTCTTTTCTTTCTCTTCTCTCTGTTCTCTTCTTTGCTCTTTTCTCTTTTCTCTTTTCTCTTCCTTTCTCTTCTATTCTCTTTTTTCTTTACTCTTCTTTTCTCTTTTCATTTTTTTTCCCTTTTCTCTTTTCTATTCTCTTTTCTCTTCTTTTCTCTTTTTTCTTTTCCCTTCTTTTCTCTTTTCTCTTTTCTCTTTTAACTTATTTTCTCTTCTGTCCCTTTTATCTTCTTTTCTCTTCTCTTCTCTTTTCTCTTTTGTCTTCTTTTCTCTTTTCTCTTTTCACCTCTTTCCTCTTTTCTCTTTTCTCTTTTCTCTGCTTTTCTCTTCTTTTCTCTTATTTTCTCTTTTCTCTTCTTTTCTATGCTTTTCTCTTCTTTTCTCTTTTCTCTTCTGTTCTCTTCTTTGCTATTTTCTCTTCTTTTCTCTGCTGTTCTCTTCTCTTCTCTTCTTTCTCTTTTCTTTTCTCTTTTCTCTTTTTTCTTTTCTGTTCTTTTCTCTTCTTTTTGCTTTTCCTTTTTCTCTTCTTTTCTCTTTTCTCTTTTCTCTTCTATTTCTTCTTTACTCTTTTCCCTTTTCTCTTTTCTCTGCTTTTCTCCCATCTCTTTTTCTTTCCTCATTTCTCTTATTTTCTCTGTTTTTATTTTCTCTTTTGTCTTCTTTTCTCTTCTTTTCTCTTTTCTCATTTCTCTCCTTTTCTCGTTTTTCTTCTGTTCTCTTCTTTTCACTTTTCACTTTTCTCTCTTTTCTATACTTTTCTCTTCTGTTATCTTCTTTTCTCTTATCTCATTTCTCTTCTTTTCTCTTCTTTTGTCTTTTGTCTTTTCTCTTCTTGTCTCTGATTTTCTCTTCTTTTCTCTTTTCTCTTTTCCGCTTTTTTCTTTTCTGTTCTTTTCTCTTCTTTTTGCTTTCACTTTTCTCCTCTTTCCTCTTTTCTCTTCTATTTCTTCTTTACTTTTATCTCTTTTCTCTTTAATCTTCTTTTCTCCTTTCTCCTATCTCTATTTCTTTGATAATTTCTCTTCTTTTCTCTTTTTTCTTTTCTCTTTTCTCTTCTTTTCTCTTCTTCTCTCCTCTTTTCACATTTTCTCTTTTCTCTTTTCCCTTCTTTTCTCTTCTTTACTCTTTTCTCTTTTGTCTTCTTTTCTCTTTTCGATTTTCTCTTCTTTTCTCTACTTTTCGCTTTTTTCTTCTTTTGTCTTCTTTTGTCTTCTTTTCTCTTTTCTATCTTCTCTTTTCTCTTCTTTTCTCTTCTTTTCTCTACTCGCTTCTTTGCTCTTCTTTTCCCTTTTTTCTTTTCTCTTCTTTTCTCTTCGTTTCTTTTCTCTTCTCCCTTCTTTTCACTTCCTTTCCCCTCTTTTCTCTTTTCTCTTCTTTCCTCTTCTTTCCTCTTTCGTCTTTTCTTTTCTCTTCTTTTTTCTTCTTTTCTCTTCTTTCCTCTTTTCTCTTTTCTCTGCTTTTCACTTCTTTTCTCTTCTTTTCTCGTTTCCTTTTCTCTTCTTTTCTCTTCTTTTCACTTATTTTCTCTTTTCCCTTTTCTCTTCTTTTCTCTTTTCTCTTTTCTTTTCTCGTCCTTTCTCTTTACTCTTCTTTTCTCATTTCTCTTTTCTCTTCTTTTCTCCGCTTTTCTCTTCTTTTCTCTTCTTTCACTTTTCTGTTCTCTTTTCTCTTTTCTCTTCCTTTCTCTTTTCTCTTTTCTCTTCTTTTCTCTTCTTTTCTTTCTTTTCTCTCTTTTCTCTTCTTTTCTCTTTTCACTTCTTTTCTCTTTTCTCGTTTCCCTTCTTTTTTCTTCTATTCTCTTTTTTCTTCTTTTCTCTTTTCTCTTTTCTCTTCTTTTCTCTTCTTTATTCTTCTTTTCTATTCTTTCCTCTTTTCTCTTTTCTCTTTTCTCTGCTTTTCACTTCTTTTCTCTTCTTTTCTCGTTTCCCTTTTCTCTTCTTTTCTCTTTTCTCATCTTTTCACTTATTTTCTCTTTTCTCTTTTCTCTTCTTTTCTATACTTTTCTCTTCTTTTCTCTTTTCTCTTCTGTTCTCTTCTTTGCTCTTTTCTCTTCTTTTCTCTTCTTTTCCCTGCTGTTCTCTTCTTTTCTCTTCTTTCTCTTTTCTTTTCTCTTTTTTTCTTTTCTGTTCTTTTCTCTTCTTTTTGCTTTTCCCTTTTCTCTTCTTTTCACTTTTCTCTTTTCTCTTCTATTTCTTCTTTACTCTTTTCTCTTTTCTCTTTAATCTTCTTTTCTCCCATCTCTTTTTGTTTCCTCATTTCTCTTACTTTCTCTTTTTTATTTTCTCTTTTGTCTTCTTTTCTCTTTCTCTCATTTCTCGCCTTTTCTCTTTTTTCTTCTGTTCTCTTCTTTTCACTTTTCACTTTTCTCTCTTTTCTATACTTTTCTCTTCTGTTATCTTCTTTTCTCTTTTCTCATTTCTCTTCTTTTCTCTTCTTTTGTCTTTTCTCTTTTCTCTTCTTTTCTCTGCTTTTCTCTTCTTTTCTCTTTTCTCTTCTTTTATCTTCTTTCTCTTTTACCTTCTTTCCTCTTCTTTTCTCATTTCTCTTCTTTTCTCTTGGTTTGTCTTCTTTTCTCTTCTTTTCGCTTTTCTCATTTTTTTTCTCATCTTTTCTCTTTTCCCTTTTCAATTTTCTCTTTTGTCTTCTTTTCTCTTCTTTTCTCTTCTTTACACTTTTCTCTTTTCTCTTATTTTCTCATTTCTCTTTTCTCTTCTTTTCTCTGCTTTTCTCTTCTTTTCTCTTCTTTCTCTTTTCTTTTCTCTTTTCTCTTCTTTTCTCTTTTTTCTTCATTTCTCTTCTTTTCTCATTTCTCTTCTCTCTTTTCTCTTCTTTTCTCTTTTCTCTTCTCTTCTTTTCCCTTTTCTCTTTTATCTTTTTTCTTCATTTTTCTTGTTTTTTCTTTGCTCTTTTCTCTGCTTTACACTTCTTTTCTCTTCTTTTCTCATTTCCCCTTTAATTTCTGGTCTCTTTTCGCTTATTTTCTCTTCTTTTCACGTTTCTCTTCTTTACTTTTCTCTTTTTTTCTCTTTTCTGATCTGTTCTCTTCTTTCCTCTTTCTCTTTTCTCTTTTCTTTTCTCTGCTTTTCTCTTCTTTTCTCTTCTTTTCTCATTTCCCCTTTAATTTCTTGTCTCTTTTCGCTTCTTTTCTCTTCTTTTCACGTTTCTCTTTTTTTCTTTTCTCTTCTGTTCTCTTTTCTCATCTGTTCTCTTCTTTTCTCTTTCTCTTTTCTATTTACGTTTCTCTGTTTTTCTCTTCTTTTCTCATTTCCCCTTTAATTTCTTGTTTCTTTTCGCTTCTTTTCTCTTCTTTTCACGTTTCTCTTCTTTTCTTTTCTCTTCTGTTCTCTTTTCTCTTCTGTTCTCTTTTCTCTTCTGTTCTCTACTTTTCTCATTTCTCTTCTCTCTTTTCTCTTCTTTTCTCTTTACTCTTCTTTTATCTTTTCGCTTTTCTTTTTTCAATTTTCTCTTCTTTTCTCTTCTCTCTTCTTTTCTCTTCTTTTCCCTTCTTTTCTCTTTTCTTTATTCTCTTCTTTTGTCTTTTCGCTTTTCTCTTTTCGATTTTCTCTTCTTTTCTCTTCTTTTTTTTTCTTTTGTCTTCTTTTGTCTTCTTTTCTCTTTTCTCTCTTCTCTTCTTTCTTCTCTTCTCTTCTTTTCTCTTTTCTCTTCTTTCCACTTCTTTTCTCTTTTGTCTTCTCTTCTCTCTTCTTTTCTCTTCTTTTCCCTTCTTTTCTCTTTTCTTTTCTCGTTTCTCTTCTTTTCTCTTTTCTTTATTCTCTTCTTTTGTCTTTTCGCTTTTCTCTTTTCGATTTTCTCTTCTTTTTTCTTCTTTTGTCTTCTTTTGTCTTCTTTTCTCTTTTCTCTCTTCTTCTCTTCTCTCTTCTTTTCTCTTCTTTTCTCTTTTCTCTTCTTTCCACTTCTTTTCTCTTTTGTCTTTTCTTTTCTCTTCTTTTCCCTTCTTTTCTCTTTTCTTTTCTCTTTTCTCTTCTTTTCACTTTTCTTTATTCTCTTCTTTTGTCTTTTTGCTTTTCTCTTTTCGATTTTCTCTTCTTTTCTCTTCTTTTGTCTTCTTTTGTCTTCTTTTCTCTTTTGTCTCTTCTCGTCTCTCTTCTTTTCTCTTCTTTTCTCTTTTCTCTTCTTTCCACTTCTTTTCTCTTTTGTCTTTTCTTTTCTCTTATTTTGTCTTCTTTTCTCTTCTTTTTGATTTTCTCAATTTTTTTTCTCATCTTTTTTCTTTTCCCTTTTCAATTTTCTCTTTTGTCTTGTTTTCTCATATTTTCTCTTCTATATTCATTTCTCTTTTCTCTTCTTTTCTCTGCTTTTCTCTTCTTTTGTCTTCGTTCTCTTTTCTTTTCTCTTTTCTCTTTTCTCTTCTTTTCTCTTTTTTCTTCTTTTCTCTTCTTTTCTCATTTCTCTTCTTTCTTTTCTCTTCTTTTCTCTTTTCTCTTCTCTTTTTTCTCTTCTTTTCTCTTTTCTCTTTTCTCGTTTTTCTTGTTTTCCCTGGCTTTCTCTTTGCTCTTTTCTCTTTCCTCTGCTTTCCACTTCTTTTCTCTTCTTTTCTCTTTTCTCATCTGTACTCTTCTTTTCTCTTTCTCTTTTCTCTTTTCTCTTCTTTTCTCTTCTTTTGTATTTTCTCTTTTCTCTTCTTTTCTCTGCTTTTCTCTTCATTTCTCTTTTCTCTTCTTTCCTCTCCTTTTCTCTTTTACCTTCTTTCCTCTTCTTTTCTCTTTTCTCTTCTTTTCTCTTGTTTTGTCTTCTTTTCCCTTCGCTTTTCTCAATTTTTTTTCTCATCTTTTCTATTTTCCTTTTTCAATTTTCTCTTTTGTCTTCTTTTCTCTTCTTTTCTCTTCTTTACTCTTTTCTCTTATTTTCTCATTTCTCTTTTCTCTTTTTTGCTCTTTTTTCTTCTTATCTCATTTCTCTTCTCTCTTTTCTCTTCTTTTCTCTTTTCACTTTTCTCTTTTCGATTTTCTCTTCTTTTCTCTTTTCCCTTTTCAATTTTCTCTTTTGTCTTGTTTTCTCATATTTTCTCTTCTGTTCTCATTTCTCTTTTCTCTTCTTTTCTCTGCTTTTCTCTTCTTTTCTCTTCGTTCTCTTTTCTTTTCTCCTTTCTCTTTTCTCTTCTTTTCTCTTTTCTCACCTTTTCTCTTCTTTTCTCTTTCCTCCTTTCTCTTTTCTCTTCTTTTCTCTTTTCGATTTTCTCTTCTTTTCTCTTCTTTTCGCTTTTTTCTTCTTTTGTCTTATTTTGTCTTCTTTTCTCTTTTCTCTCTTCTCTTTTCTCTTCTTTTCTCTTCTCTCTTCTGTTCTCTTCTTTTCCCTTTTTTCTCTTTTCTCTTCTTTTCTCTTTTCTTTTCTCTTCTTTTCTCTTCTCCCTTCTTTTCACTTCTTTTCCCTTCTTTTCTCTTTTCTCTTCTTTCCTCTCCTTTTCTCTTTTGTCTTTTCTTTCCTCTTCTTTTTTCTTCTTTTCTCTTCTTTCCTGTTTTCCCTTTTCTCTTTTCTCTGCATTTCACTTCTTTTCTTTTCTCGTTTCCCTTTTCTCTTCTTTTCTCTTCGTTTCACTTTTCTCTTTTCTCTTCTTTTCTATACTTTTCTCTTCTTTTCTCTTCTTTTCCCTTCTTTTCTCTTTTCTTTTCTCTTTTCTCTTCTTTTCTCTTTTCTTTATTCTCTTCATCTGTCTTTTTGCTTTTCTCTTTTCGATTTTCTCTTCTTTTCTCTTCTTTTGTCTTCTTTTGTCTTCTTTTCTCTTTTGACTCTTCTCTTCTTTCTTCTTTTCTCTTCTTTACTCTTTTCTCTTCTTTCCTCTTCTTTTCTCTTTTGTCTTTTCTTTTCTCTTCTTTTTTCTTCTTTTCTCTTCATTCCTCTTTTCTCTTTTCTCTGCGTTTCACTTCTTTTCTCTTCTTTTCTCGTTTCCCATTTCTCTTTTTTTCTCTTCTTTTCACTTATTTTCTCTTTTCCCTTTTCTCTTCTTTTCTCTTTTCTCTTTTCTTTTCTCGTCCTTTCTCTTTTCTCTTCTTTTCTCTTCTTTTCTCATTTCTCTTTCTCTTTTCTCTTCTTTTTTCCTGTTTTCTCTTCTATTCTCTTTTTTCTTCTTTTCCCTTTTCTCTTTTCTCTTCTTTTCTCATTTCTCTTCTCTCGTTTCTCTTCTTTTCTCTTTTCTCTTTTCTCTTCTCTTTTCTCTTCTTTTCCCTTTGTACTGTTCCCTTCTTTTCTATTTTCTCTTTTAACCTATTTTCTCTTCTGTCCCTTTTATCTTCTTTTCTCTTTTGTCTTCTTTTCTCTTCTTTTCTCTTTTCCCTTTTCTCTTCCTTTCTCTTTTCTCTTCTTTTCTCTTCTTTTCTTTCTCTTCTCTCTTTTCTCTTCTTTTCTCTTTTCTCTTCTTTTCTTTTCTATTCTCTTTTTTCTTTTCTCTTCTGTTCTCTTTTCTCTTTTCTTGTCTTTTCCCATTTCCCTTTTCTCTTCTTTTCTCATTTCTCTTCTCTCTTTTCTCTTCTTTCTCTTCTTTTCTCATTTCTCTTTTATCTTCTTTTCTCTGCTTTTCTCTTCTTTTCTCTTCTTTCTATTTTCTGTTCTCTTTTCTCTTTTCTCTTCCTTTCTCTTTTCTCTTCTTTTCTCTTCTTTTCTTTCTCTTCTCTCTGTTCTCTTCTTTGCTCTTTTCTCTTTTCTCTTTTCTCTTCCTTTCTCTTCTATTCTCTTTTTTCTTTACTCTTCTTTTCTCTTTTCATTTTTTTTTCCCTTTTCTCTTTTCTATTCTCTTTTCTCTTCTTTTCTCTTTTTTCTTTTCCCTTCTTTTCTCTTTTCTCTTTTCTCTTTTAACTTATTTTCTCTTCTGTCCCTTTTATCTTCTTTTCTCTTCTCTTCTCTTTTCTCTTTTGTCTTCTTTTCTCTTTTCTCTTTTCACCTCTTTCCTCTTTTCTCTTTTCTCTTTTCTCTGCTTTTCTCTTCTTTTCTCTTATTTTCTCGTTTTTCTTCTGTTCTCTTCTTTTCACTTTTCACTTTTCTCTCTTTTCTATACTTTTCTCTTCTGTTATCTTCTTTTCTCTTATCTCATTTCTCTTCTTTTCTCTTCTTTTGTCTTTTGTCTTTTCTCTTCTTGTCTCTGATTTTCTCTTCTTTTCTCTTTTCTCTTTTCCTCTTTTTTCTTTTCTGTTCTTTTCTCTTCTTTTGCTTTTCACTTTTCTCCTCTTTCCTCTTTTCTCTTCTATTTCTTCTTTACTCTTATCTCTTTTCTCTTTAATCTTCTTTTCTCTTTTCTCCTATCTCTATTTCTTTGATCATTTCTCTTCTTTTCTCTTTTTTCTTTTCTCTTTTCTCTTCTTTTCTCTTCTTCTCTCCTCTTTTCACATTTTCTCTTTTCTCTTTTCCCTTCTTTTCTCTTCTTTTCTCTTTTCTCTTCCTTTCTCTGCTTTTCTCTTCTATCTCTTTTCTTTTCTCTTTTCGATTTTCTCTTCTTTTCTCTACTTTTCGCTTTTTTCTTCTTTTGTCTTCTTTTGTCTTCTTTTCTCTTTTCTCTCTTCTCTTTTCTCTTCTTTTCTCTTCTCGCTTCTTTTCTCTTCTTTTCCCTTTTTTCTTTTCTCTTCTTTTCTCTTCGTTTCTTTTCTCTTCTCCCTTCTTTTCACTTCCTTTCCCCTCTTTTCTCTTTTCTCTTCTTTCCTCTTCTTTCCTCTTTCGTCTTTTCTTTTCTCTTCTTTTTTCTTCTTTTCTCTTCTTTCCTCTTTTCTCTTTTCTCTGCTTTTCACTTCTTTTCTCTTCTTTTCTCGTTTCCTTTTCTCTTCTTTTCTCTTCTTTTCACTTATTTTCTCTTTTCCCTTTTCTCTTCTTTTCTCTTTTCTCTTTTCTTTTCTCGTCCTTTCTCTTTACTCTTCTTTTCTCTTCTTTTCTCATTTCTCTTTTCTCTTCTTTTCTCCGCTTTTCTCTTCTTTTCTCTTCTTTCACTTTTCTGTTCTCTTTTCTCTTTTCTCTTCCTTTCTCTTTTCTCTTCTTTTCTCTTCTTTTCTTTCTTTTCTCTCTTTTCTCTTCTTTTCTCTTTTCACTTCTTTTCTCTTTTCTCGTTTCCCTTCTTTTTTCTTCTATTCTCTTTTTTCTTCTTTTCTCTTTTCTCTTTTCTCTTCTTTTCTCTTCTTTATTCTTCTTTTCTATTCTTTCCTCTTTTCTCTTTTCTCTTTTCTCTGCTTTTCACTTCTTTTCTCTTCTTTTCTCGTTTCCCTTTTCTCTTCTTTTCTCTTTTCTCATCTTTTCACTTATTTTCTCTTTTCTCTTTTCTCTTCTTTTCTATACTTTTCTCTTCTTTTCTCTTTTCTCTTCTGTTCTCTTCTTTGCTCTTTTCTCTTCTTTTCTCTTCTTTTCCCTGCTGTTCTCTTCTTTTCTCTTCTTTCTCTTTTCTTTTCTCTTTTTTTCTTTTCTGTTCTTTTCTCTTCTTTTTGCTTTTCCCTTTTCTCTTCTTTTCACTTTTCTCTTTTCTCTTCTATTTCTTCTTTACTCTTTTCTCTTTTCTCTTTAATCTTCTTTTCTCCCATCTCTTTTTGTTTCCTCATTTCTCTTACTTTCTCTTTTTTATTTTCTCTTTTGTCTTCTTTTCTCTTTCTCTCATTTCTCGCCTTTTCTCTTTTTTCTTCTGTTCTCTTCTTTTCACTTTTCACTTTTCTCTCTTTTCTATACTTTTCTCTTCTGTTATCTTCTTTTCTCTTTTCTCATTTCTCTTCTTTTCTCTTCTTTTGTCTTTTCTCTTTTCTCTTCTTTTCTCTGCTTTTCTCTTCTTTTCTCTTTTCTCTTCTTTTATCTTCTTTCTCTTTTACCTTCTTTCCTCTTCTTTTCTCATTTCTCTTCTTTTCTCTTGGTTTGTCTTCTTTTCTCTTCTTTTCGCTTTTCTCATTTTTTTTCTCATCTTTTCTCTTTTCCCTTTTCAATTTTCTCTTTTGTCTTCTTTTCTCTTCTTTTCTCTTCTTTACACTTTTCTCTTTTCTCTTATTTTCTCATTTCTCTTTTCTCTTCTTTTCTCTGCTTTTCTCTTCTTTTCTCTTCTTTCTCTTTTCTTTTCTCTTTTCTCTTCTTTTCTCTTTTTTCTTCATTTCTCTTCTTTTCTCATTTCTCTTCTCTCTTTTCTCTTCTTTTCTCTTTTCTCTTCTCTTCTTTTCCCTTTTCTCTTTTATCTTTTTTCTTCATTTTTCTTGTTTTTTCTTTGCTCTTTTCTCTGCTTTACACTTCTTTTCTCTTCTTTTCTCATTTCCCCTTTAATTTCTGGTCTCTTTTCGCTTATTTTCTCTTCTTTTCACGTTTCTCTTCTTTACTTTTCTCTTTTTTTCTCTTTTCTGATCTGTTCTCTTCTTTCCTCTTTCTCTTTTCTCTTTTCTTTTCTCTGCTTTTCTCTTCTTTTCTCTTCTTTTCTCATTTCCCCTTTAATTTCTTGTCTCTTTTCGCTTCTTTTCTCTTCTTTTCACGTTTCTCTTTTTTTCTTTTCTCTTCTGTTCTCTTTTCTCATCTGTTCTCTTCTTTTCTCTTTCTCTTTTCTATTTACGTTTCTCTGTTTTTCTCTTCTTTTCTCATTTCCCCTTTAATTTCTTGTTTCTTTTCGCTTCTTTTCTCTTCTTTTCACGTTTCTCTTCTTTTCTTTTCTCTTCTGTTCTCTTTTCTCTTCTGTTCTCTTTTCTCTTCTGTTCTCTACTTTTCTCATTTCTCTTCTCTCTTTTCTCTTCTTTTCTCTTTACTCTTCTTTTATCTTTTCGCTTTTCTTTTTTCAATTTTCTCTTCTTTTCTCTTCTCTCTTCTTTTCTCTTCTTTTCCCTTCTTTTCTCTTTTCTTTATTCTCTTCTTTTGTCTTTTCGCTTTTCTCTTGTCGATTTTCTCTTCTTTTCTCTTCTTTTTTTTTCTTTTGTCTTCTTTTGTCTTCTTTTCTCTTTTCTCTCTTCTCTTCTTTCTTCTCTTCTCTTCTTTTCTCTTTTCTCTTCTTTCCACTTCTTTTCTCTTTTGTCTTCTCTTCTCTCTTCTTTTCTCTTCTTTTCCCTTCTTTTCTCTTTTCTTTTCTCGTTTCTCTTCTTTTCTCTTTTCTTTATTCTCTTCTTTTGTCTTTTCGCTTTTCTCTTTTCGATTTTCTCTTCTTTTTTCTTCTTTTGTCTTCTTTTGTCTTCTTTTCTCTTTTCTCTCTTCTTCTCTTCTTTCTTCTCTTCTCTTCTTTTCTCTTTTCTCTTCTTTCCACTTCTTTTCTCTTTTGTCTTCTCTTCTCTCTTCTTTTCTCTTCTTTTCCCTTCTTTTCTCTTTTCTTTTCTCGTTTCTCTTCTTTTCTCTTTTCTTTATTCTCTTCTTTTGTCTTTTCGCTTTTCTCTTTTCGATTTTCTCTTCTTTTTTCTTCTTTTGTCTTCTTTTGTCTTCTTTTCTCTTTTCTCTCTTCTTCTCTTCTCTCTTCTTTTCTCTTCTTTTCTCTTTTCTCTTCTTTCCACTTCTTTTCTCTTTTGTCTTTTCTTTTCTCTTCTTTTTTCTTCTTTTCTCTTCATTCCTCTTTTCTCTTTTCTCTGCGTTTCACTTCTTTTCTCTTCTTTTCTCGTTTCCCATTTCTCTTTTTTTCTCTTCTTTTCACTTATTTTCTCTTTTCCCTTTTCTCTTCTTTTCTCTTTTCTCTTTTCTTTTCTCGTCCATTCTCTTTTCTCTTCTTTTCTCTTCTTTTCCCTTTTTTCTTTTCTCTTCTTTTCTCTTCGTTTCTTTTCTCTTCTCCCTTCTTTTCACTTCCTTTCCCCTCTTTTCTCTTTTCTCTTCTTTCCTCTTCTTTCCTCTTTCGTCTTTTCTTTTCTCTTCTTTTTTCTTCTTTTCTCTTCTTTCCTCTTTTCTCTTTTCTCTGCTTTTCACTTCTTTTCTCTTCTTTTCTCGTTTCCTTTTCTCTTCTTTTCTCTTTTGACTCTTCTCTTCTTTCTTCTTTTCTCTTCTTTACTCTTTTCTCTTCTTTCCTCTTCTTTTCTCTTTTGTCTTTTCTTTTCTCTTCTTTTTTCTTCTTTTCTCTTCATTCCTCTTTTCTCTTTTCTCTGCGTTTCACTTCTTTTCTCTTCTTTTCTCGTTTCCCATTTCTCTTTTTTTCTCTTCTTTTCACTTATTTTCTCTTTTCCCTTTTCTCTTCTTTTCTCTTTTCTCTTTTCTTTTCTCGTCCTTTCTCTTTTCTCTTCTTTTCTCTTCTTTTCTCATTTCTCTTTCTCTTTTCTCTTCTTTTTTCCTGTTTTCTCTTCTATTCTCTTTTTTCTTCTTTTCCCTTTTCTCTTTTCTCTTCTTTTCTCATTTCTCTTCTCTCGTTTCTCTTCTTTTCTCTTCTTTTCTCTTTTCTCTTTTCTCTTCTCTTTTCTCTTCTTTTCCCTTTGTACTGTTCCCTTCTTTTCTATTTTCTCTTTTAACTTATTTTCTCTTCTGTCCCTTTTATCTTCTTTTCTCTTTTCTCTTCTTTTCTCTTCTTTTCTCTTTTCCCTTTTCTCTTCCTTTCTCTTTTCTCTTCTTTTCTCTTCTTTTCTTTCTCTTCTCTCTTTTCTCTTCTTTTCTCTTTTCTCTTCTTTTCTTTTCTATTCTCTTTTTTCTTTTCTCTTCTGTTCTCTTTTCTCTTTTCTTGTCTTTTCCCATTTCCCTTTTCTCTTCTTTTCTCATTTCTCTTCTCTCTTTTCTCTTCTTTCTCTTCTTTTCTCATTTCTCTTTTATCTTCTTTTCTCTGCTTTTCTCTTCTTTTCTCTTCTTTCTATTTTCTGTTCTCTTTTCTCTTTTCTCTTCCTTTCTCTTTTCTCTTCTTTTCTCTTCTTTTCTTTCTCTTCTCTCTGTTCTCTTCTTTGCTCTTTTCTCTTTTCTCTTTTCTCTTCCTTTCTCTTCTATTCTCTTTTTTCTTTACTCTTCTTTTCTCTTTTCATTTTTTTTTTCCCTTTTCTCTTTTCTATTCTCTTTTCTCTTCTTTTCTCTTTTCTCTTTTCTCTTTTAACTTATTTTCTCTTCTGTCCCTTTTATCTTCTTTTCTCTTCTCTTCTCTTTTCTCTTTTGTCTTCTTTTCTCTTTTCTCTTTTCACCTCTTTCCTCTTTTCTCTTTTCTCTTTTCTCTGCTTTTCTCTTCTTTTCTCTTATTTTCTCTTTTCTCTTCTTTTCTATACTTTTCTCTTCTTTTCTCTTTTCTCTTCTGTTCTCTTCTTTGCTATTTTCTCTTCTTTTCTCTGCTGTTCTCTTCTCTTCTCTTCTTTCTCTTTTCTTTTCTCTTTTCTCTTTTTTCTTTTCTGTTCTTTTCTCTTCTTTTTGCTTTTCCTTTTTCTCTTCTTTTCTCTTTTCTCTTTTCTCTTCTATTTCTTCTTTACTCTTTTCCCTTTTCTCTTTTCTCTGCTTTTCTCCCATCTCTTTTTCTTTCCTCATTTCTCTTATTTTCTCTGTTTTTATTTTCTCTTTGGTCTTCTTTTCTCTTCTTTTCTCTTTTCTCATTTCTCTCCTTTTCTCGTTTTTCTTCTGTTCTCTTCTTTTCACTTTTCACTTTTCTCTCTTTTCTATACTTTTCTCTTCTGTTATCTTCTTTTCTCTTATCTCATTTCTCTTCTTTTCTCTTCTTTTGTCTTTTGTCTTTTCTCTTCTTGTCTCTGATTTTCTCTTCTTTTCTCTTTTCTCTTTTCCTCTTTTTTCTTTTCCGTTCTTTTCTCTTCTTTTTGCTTTCACTTTTCTCCTCTTTCCTCTTTTCTCTTCTATTTCTTCTTTACTTTTATCTCTTTTCTCTTTAATCTTCTTTTCTCCTTTCTCCTATCTCTATTTCTTTGATAATTTCTCTTCTTTTCTCTTTTTTTCTTTTCTCTTTTCTCTTCTTTTCTCTTCTTCTCTCCTCTTTTCACATTTTCTCTTTTCTCTTTTCGCTTCTTTTCTCTTCTTTACTCTTTTCTCTTTTCTCTTCCTTTCTCTGCTTTTCTCTTCTATCGCTTTTCTTTTCTCTTTTCGATTTTCTCTTCTTTTCTCTACTTTTCGCTTTTTTCTTCTTTTGTCTTCTTTTGTCTTCTTTTCTCTTTTCTATCTTCTCTTTTCTCTTCTTTTCTCTTCTTTTCTCTACTCGCTTCTTT
The DNA here is from genome assembly GCF_047496795.1 of Chiloscyllium punctatum. Lineage (NCBI taxonomy): Eukaryota > Metazoa > Chordata > Chondrichthyes > Orectolobiformes > Hemiscylliidae > Chiloscyllium > Chiloscyllium punctatum. Next base: position 17,021,805 of record NC_092786.1, read on the forward strand.
GCTCTTCTTTTCCCTTTTTTCTTTTCTCTTCTTTTCTCTTCGTTTCTTTTCTCTTCTCCCTTCTTTTCACTTCCTTTCCCCTCTTTTCTCTTTTCTCTTCTTTCCTCTTCTTTCCTCTTTCGTCTTTTCTTTTCTCTTCTTTTTTCTTCTTTTCTCTTCTTTCCTCTTTTCTCTTTTCTCTGCTTTTCACTTCTTTTCTCTTCTTTTCTCGTTTCCTTTTTCTCTTCTTTTCTCTTTTCTCTTTTCTCTTCTATTTCTTCTTTACTCTTTTCCCTTTTCTCTTTTCTCTGCTTTTCTCCCATCTCTTTTTCTTTCCTCATTTCTCTTATTTTCTCGTTTTTCTTCTGTTCTCTTCTTTTCACTTTTCACTTTTCTCTCTTTTCTATACTTTTCTCTTCTGTTATCTTCTTTTCTCTTATCTCATTTCTCTTCTTTTCTCTTCTTTTGTCTTTTGTCTTTTCTCTTCTTGTCTCTGATTTTCTCTTCTTTTCTCTTTTCTCTTTTCCTCTTTTTTCTTTTCTGTTCTTTTCTCTTCTTTTGCTTTTCACTTTTCTCCTCTTTCCTCTTTTCTCTTCTATTTCTTCTTTACTCTTATCTCTTTTCTCTTTAATCTTCTTTTCTCTTTTCTCCTATCTCTATTTCTTTGATCATTTCTCTTCTTTTCTCTTTTTTCTTTTCTCTTTTCTCTTCTTTTCTCTTCTTCTCTCCTCTTTTCACATTTTCTCTTTTCTCTTTTCCCTTCTTTTCTCTTCTTTTCTCTTTTCTCTTCCTTTCTCTGCTTTTCTCTTCTATCTCTTTTCTTTTCTCTTTTCGATTTTCTCTTCTTTTCTCTACTTTTCGCTTTTTTCTTCTTTTGTCTTCTTTTGTCTTCTTTTCTCTTTTCTCTCTTCTCTTTTCTCTTCTTTTCTCTTCTCGCTTCTTTTCTCTTCTTTTCCCTTTTTTCTTTTCTCTTCTTTTCTCTTCGTTTCTTTTCTCTTCTCCCTTCTTTTCACTTCCTTTCCCCTCTTTTCTCTTTTCTCTTCTTTCCTCTTCTTTCCTCTTTCGTCTTTTCTTTTCTCTTCTTTTTTCTTCTTTTCTCTTCTTTCCTCTTTTCTCTTTTCTCTGCTTTTCACTTCTTTTCTCTTCTTTTCTCGTTTCCTTTTCTCTTCTTTTCTCTTTTGACTCTTCTCTTCTTTCTTCTTTTCTCTTCTTTACTCTTTTCTCTTCTTTCCTCTTCTTTTCTCTTTTGTCTTTTCTTTTCTCTTCTTTTTTCTTCTTTTCTCTTCATTCCTCTTTTCTCTTTTCTCTGCGTTTCACTTCTTTTCTCTTCTTTTCTCGTTTCCCATTTCTCTTTTTTTCTCTTCTTTTCACTTATTTTCTCTTTTCCCTTTTCTCTTCTTTTCTCTTTTCTCTTTTCTTTTCTCGTCCTTTCTCTTTTCTCTTCTTTTCTCTTCTTTTCTCATTTCTCTTTCTCTTTTCTCTTCTTTTTTCCTGTTTTCTCTTCTATTCTCTTTTTTCTTCTTTTCCCTTTTCTCTTTTCTCTTCTTTTCTCATTTCTCTTCTCTCGTTTCTCTTCTTTTCTCTTCTTTTCTCTTTTCTCTTTTCTCTTCTTTTCCCTTTGTACTGTTCCCTTCTTTTCGATTTTCTCTTTTAACTTATTTTCTCTTCTGTCCCTTTTATCTTCTTTTCTCTTTTCTCTTCTTTTCTCTTCTTTTCTCTTTTCCCTTTTCTCTTCCTTTCTCTTTTCTCTTCTTTTCTCTTCTTTTCTTTCTCTTCTCTCTTTTCTCTTCTTTTCTCTTTTCTCTTCTTTTCTTTTCTATTCTCTTTTTTCTTTTCTCTTCTGTTCTCTTTTCTCTTTTCTTGTCTTTTCCCATTTCCCTTTTCTCTTCTTTTCTCATTTCTCTTCTCTCTTTTCTCTTCTTTCTCTTCTTTTCTCATTTCTCTTTTATCTTCTTTTCTCTGCTTTTCTCTTCTTTTCTCTTCTTTCTATTTTCTGTTCTCTTTTCTCTTTTCTCTTCCTTTCTCTTTTCTCTTCTTTTCTCTTCTTTTCTTTCTCTTCTCTCTGTTCTCTTCTTTGCTCTTTTCTCTTTTCTCTTTTCTCTTCCTTTCTCTTCTATTCTCTTTTTTCTTTACTCTTCTTTTCTCTTTTCATTTTTTTTTCCCCTTTTCTCTTTTCTATTCTCTTTTCTCTTCTTTTCTCTTTTCTCTTTTCTCTTTTAACTTATTTTCTCTTCTGTCCCTTTTATCTTCTTTTCTCTTCTCTTCTCTTTTCTCTTTTGTCTTCTTTTCTCTTTTCTCTTTTCACCTCTTTCCTCTTTTCTCTTTTCTCTTTTCTCTGCTTTTCTCTTCTTTTCTCTTATTTTCTCTTTTCTCTTCTTTTCTATGCTTTTCTCTTCTTTTCTCTTTTCTCTTCTGTTCTCTTCTTTGCTATTTTCTCTTCTTTTCTCTGCTGTTCTCTTCTCTTCTCTTCTTTCTCTTTTCTTTTCTCTTTTCTCTTTTTTCTTTTCTGTTCTTTTCTCTTCTTTTTGCTTTTCCTTTTTCTCTTCTTTTCTCTTTTCTCTTTTCTCTTCTATTTCTTCTTTACTCTTTTCCCTTTTCTCTTTTCTCTGCTTTTCTCCCATCTCTTTTTCTTTCCTCATTTCTCTTATTTTCTCTGTTTTTATTTTCTCTTTTGTCTTCTTTTCTCTTCTTTTCTCTTTTCTCATTTCTCTCCTTTTCTCGTTTTTCTTCTGTTCTCTTCTTTTCACTTTTCACTTTTCTCTCTTTTCTATACTTTTCTCTTCTGTTATCTTCTTTTCTCTTATCTCATTTCTCTTCTTTTCTCTTCTTTTGTCTTTTGTCTTTTCTCTTCTTGTCTCTGATTTTCTCTTCTTTTCTCTTTTCTCTTTTCCTCTTTTTTCTTTTCTGTTCTTTTCTCTTCTTTTTGCTTTCACTTTTCTCCTCTTTCCTCTTTTCTCTTCTATTTCTTCTTTACTTTTATCTCTTTTCTCTTTAATCTTCTTTTCTCCTTTCTCCTATCTCTATTTCTTTGATAATTTCTCTTCTTTTCTCTTTTTTCTTTTCTCTTTTCTCTTCTTTTCTCTTCTTCTCTCCTCTTTTCACATTTTCTCTTTTCTCTTTTCCCTTCTTTTCTCTTCTTTACTCTTTTCTCTTTTCTCTTCCTTTCTCTGCTTTTCTCTTCTATCGCTTTTCTTTTCTCTTTTCGATTTTCTCTTCTTTTCTCTACTTTTCGCTTTTTTCTTCTTTTGTCTTCTTTTGTCTTCTTTTCTTTTTTCTATCTTCTCTTTTCTCTTCTTTTCTCTTCTTTTCTCTACTCGCTTCTTTGCTCTTTTTTTCCCTTTTTTCTTTTCTCTTCTTTTCTCTTCGTTTCTTTTCTCTTCTCCCTTCTTTTCACTTCCTTTCCCCTCTTTTCTCTTTTCTCTTCTTTCCTCTTCTTTCCTCTTTCGTCTTTTCTTTTCTCTTCTTTTTTCTTCTTTTCTCTTCTTTCCTCTTTTCTCTTTTCTCTGCTTTTCACTTCTTTTCTCTTCTTTTCTCGTTTCCTTTTTCTCTTCTTTTCTCTTTTCTCTTTTCTCTTCTATTTCTTCTTTACTCTTTTCCCTTTTCTCTTTTCTCTGCTTTTCTCCCATCTCTTTTTCTTTCCTCATTTCTCTTATTTTCTCGTTTTTCTTCTGTTCTCTTCTTTTCACTTTTCACTTTTCTCTCTTTTCTATACTTTTCTCTTCTGTTATCTTCTTTTCTCTTATCTCATTTCTCTTCTTTTCTCTTCTTTTGTCTTTTGTCTTTTCTCTTCTTGTCTCTGATTTTCTCTTCTTTTCTCTTTTCTCTTTTCCTCTTTTTTCTTTTCTGTTCTTTTCTCTTCTTTTGCTTTTCACTTTTCTCCTCTTTCCTCTTTTCTCTTCTATTTCTTCTTTACTCTTATCTCTTTTCTCTTTAATCTTCTTTTCTCTTTTCTCCTATCTCTATTTCTTTGATCATTTCTCTTCTTTTCTCTTTTTTCTTTTCTCTTTTCTCTTCTTTTCTCTTCTTCTCTCCTCTTTTCACATTTTCTCTTTTCTCTTTTCCCTTCTTTTCTCTTCTTTTCTCTTTTCTCTTCCTTTCTCTGCTTTTCTCTTCTATCTCTTTTCTTTTCTCTTTTCGATTTTCTCTTCTTTTCTCTACTTTTCGCTTTTTTCTTCTTTTGTCTTCTTTTGTCTTCTTTTCTCTTTTCTCTCTTCTCTTTTCTCTTCTTTTCTCTTCTCGCTTCTTTTCTCTTCTTTTCCCTTTTTTCTTTTCTCTTCTTTTCTCTTCGTTTCTTTTCTCTTCTCCCTTCTTTTCACTTCCTTTCCCCTCTTTTCTCTTTTCTCTTCTTTCCTCTTCTTTCCTCTTTCGTCTTTTCTTTTCTCTTCTTTTTTCTTCTTTTCTCTTCTTTCCTCTTTTCTCTTTTCTCTGCTTTTCACTTCTTTTCTCTTCTTTTCTCGTTTCCTTTTCTCTTCTTTTCTCTTCTTTTCACTTATTTTCTCTTTTCCCTTTTCTCTTCTTTTCTCTTTTCTCTTTTCTTTTCTCGTCCTTTCTCTTTACTCTTCTTTTCTCTTCTTTTCTCATTTCTCTTTTCTCTTCTTTTCTCCGCTTTTCTCTTCTTTTCTCTTCTTTCACTTTTCTGTTCTCTTTTCTCTTTTCTCTTCCTTTCTCTTTTCTCTTTTCTCTTCTTTTCTCTTCTTTTCTTTCTTTTCTCTCTTTTCTCTTCTTTTCTCTTTTCACTTCTTTTCTCTTTTCTCGTTTCCCTTCTTTTTTCTTCTATTCTCTTTTCTCTTCTTTTCACTTTTCTCTTTTCTCTTCTATTTCTTCTTTACTCTTTTCTCTTTTCTCTTTAATCTTCTTTTCTCCCATCTCTTTTTGTTTCCTCATTTCTCTTACTTTCTCTTTTTTATTTTCTCTTTTGTCTTCTTTTCTCTTTCTCTCATTTCTCGCCTTTTCTCTTTTTTCTTCTGTTCTCTTCTTTTCACTTTTCACTTTTCTCTCTTTTCTATACTTTTCTCTTCTGTTATCTTCTTTTCTCTTTTCTCATTTCTCTTCTTTTCTCTTCTTTTGTCTTTTCTCTTTTCTCTTCTTTTCTCTGCTTTTCTCTTCTTTTCTCTTTTCTCTTCTTTTATCTTCTTTCTCTTTTACCTTCTTTCCTCTTCTTTTCTCATTTCTCTTCTTTTCTCTTGGTTTGTCTTCTTTTCTCTTCTTTTCGCTTTTCTCATTTTTTTTCTCATCTTTTCTCTTTTCCCTTTTCAATTTTCTCTTTTGTCTTCTTTTCTCTTCTTTTCTCTTCTTTACACTTTTCTCTTTTCTCTTATTTTCTCATTTCTCTTTTCTCTTCTTTTCTCTGCTTTTCTCTTCTTTTCTCTTCTTTCTCTTTTCTTTTCTCTTTTCTCTTCTTTTCTCTTTTTTCTTCATTTCTCTTCTTTTCTCATTTCTCTTCTCTCTTTTCTCTTCTTTTCTCTTTTCTCTTCTCTTCTTTTCCCTTTTCTCTTTTATCTTTTTTCTTCATTTTTCTTGTTTTTTCTTTGCTCTTTTCTCTGCTTTACACTTCTTTTCTCTTCTTTTCTCATTTCCCCTTTAATTTCTGGTCTCTTTTCGCTTATTTTCTCCTCTTTTCACGTTTCTCTTCTTTACTTTTCTCTTTTTTTCTCTTTTCTGATCTGTTCTCTTCTTTCCTCTTTCTCTTTTCTCTTTTCTTTTCTCTGCTTTTCTCTTCTTTTCTCTTCTTTTCTCATTTCCCCTTTAATTTCTTGTCTCTTTTCGCTTCTTTTCTCTTTTCACGTTTCTCTTCTTTTCTTTTCTCTTCTGTTCTCTTTTCTCATCTGTTCTCTTCTTTTCTCTTTCTCTTTTCCATTTACGCTTCTCTGTTTTTCTCTTCTTTTCTCATTTCCCCTTTAATTTCTTGTTTCTTTTTGCTTCTTTTCTCTTCTTTTCACGTTTCTCTTCTTTTCTTTTCTCTTCTGTTCTCTTTTCTCTTCTGTTCTCTTTTCTCTTCTGTTCTCTTCTTTTCTCATTTCTCTTCTCTCTTTTCTCTTCTTTTCTCTTTACTCTTCTTTTATCTTTTCGCTTTTCTTTTTTCAATTTTCTCTTCTTTTCTCTTCTCTCTTCTTTTCTCTTCTTTTCCCTTCTTTTCTCTTTTCTTTATTCTCTTCTTTTGTCTTTTCGCTTTTCTCTTTTCGATTTTCTCTTCTTTTCTCTTCTTTTTTCTTCTTTTGTCTTCTTTTCTCTTTTCTCTCTTCTCTTCTTTCTTCTCTTCTCTTCTTTTCTCTTTTCTCTTCTTTCCACTTCTTTTCTCTTTTGTCTTTTCTTTTCTCTTCTTTTCCCTTCTTTTCTCTTTTCTTTTCTCTTTTCTCTTCTTTTCACTTTTCTTTATTCTCTTCTTTTGTCTTTTTGCTTTTCTCTTTTCGATTTTCTCTTCTTTTCTCTTCTTTTGTCTTCTTTTGTCTTCTTTTCTCTTTTGTCTCTTCTCTTCTCTCTTCTTTTCTCTTCTTTTCTCTTTTCTCTTCTTTCCACTTCTTTTCTCTTTTGTCTTTTCTTTTCTCTTATTTTGTCTTCTTTTCTCTTCTTTTTGATTTTCTCAATTTTTTTTCTCATCTTTTTTCTTTTCCCTTTTCAATTTTCTCTTTTGTCTTGTTTTCTCATATTTTCTCTTCTATATTCATTTCTCTTTTCTCTTCTTTTCTCTGCTTTTCTCTTCTTTTGTCTTCGTTCTCTTTTCTTTTCTCTTTTCTCTTTTCTCTTCTTTTCTCTTTTTTCTTCTTTTCTCTTCTTTTCTCATTTCTCTTCTTTCTTTTCTCTTCTTTTCTCTTTTCTCTTCTCTTTTTTCTCTTCTTTTCTCTTTTCTCTTTTCTCGTTTTTCTTGTTTTCCCTGGCTTTCTCTTTGCTCTTTTCTCTTTCCTCTGCTTTCCACTTCTTTTCTCTTCTTTTCTCTTTTCTCATCTGTACTCTTCTTTTCTCTTTCTCTTTTCTCTTTTCTCTTCTTTTCTCTTCTTTTGTATTTTCTCTTTTCTCTTCTTTTCTCTTCTTTTCTCTTCTTTTCTCTTCATTTCTCTTTTCTCTTCTTTCCTCTCCTTTTCTCTTTTACCTTCTTTCCTCTTCTTTTCTCTTTTCTCTTCTTTTCTCTTGTTTTGTCTTCTTTTCCCTTCGCTTTTCTCAATTTTTTTTCTCATCTTTTCTATTTTCCTTTTTCAATTTTCTCTTTTGTCTTCTTTTCTCTTCTTTTCTCTTCTTTACTCTTTTCTCTTATTTTCTCATTTCTCTTTTCTCTTTTTTGCTCTTTTTTCTTCTTATCTCATTTCTCTTCTCTCTTTTCTCTTCTTTTCTCTTTTCACTTTTCTCTTTTCGATTTTCTCTTCTTTTCTCTTTTCCCTTTTCAATTTTCTCTTTTGTCTTGTTTTCTCATATTTTCTCTTCTGTTCTCATTTCTCTTTTCTCTTCTTTTCTCTGCTTTTCTCTTCTTTTCTCTTCGTTCTCTTTTCTTTTCTCCTTTCTCTTTTCTCTTCTTTTCTCTTTTCTCACCTTTTCTCTTCTTTTCTCTTTCCTCCTTTCTCTTTTCTCTTCTTTTCTCTTTTCTCTTTTCGATTTTCTCTTATTTTCTCTTCTTTTCGCTTTTTTCTTCTTTTGTCTTATTTTGTCTTCTTTTCTCTTTTCTCTCTTCTCTTTTCTCTTCTTTTCTCTTCTCTCTTCTGTTCTCTTCTTTTCCCTTTTTTCTCTTTTCTCTTCTTTTCTCTTTTCTTTTCTCTTCTTTTCTCTTCTCCCTTCTTTTCACTTCTTTTCCCTTCTTTTCTCTTTTCTCTTCTTTCCTCTCCTTTTCTCTTTTGTCTTTTCTTTCCTCTTCTTTTTTCTTCTTTTCTCTTCTTTCCTGTTTTCCCTTTTCTCTTTTCTCTGCATTTCACTTCTTTTCTTTTCTCGTTTCCCTTTTCTCTTCTTTTCTCTTCGTTTCACTTTTCTCTTTTCTCTTCTTTTCTATACTTTTCTCTTCTTTTCTCTTCTTTTCCCTTCTTTTCTCTTTTCTTTTCTCTTTTCTCTTCTTTTCTCTTTTCTTTATTCTCTTCATCTGTCTTTTTGCTTTTCTCTTTTCGATTTTCTCTTCTTTTCTCTTCTTTTCTCTTCTTTTGTCTTCTTTTCTCTTTTGACTCTTCTCTTCTTTCTTCTTTTCTCTTCTTTTCTCTTTTCTCTTCTTTCCTCTTCTTTTCTCTTTTGTCTTTTCTTTTCTCTTCTTTTTTCTTCTTTTCTCTTCATTCCTCTTTTCTCTTTTCTCTGCGTTTCACTTCTTTTCTCTTCTTTTCTCGTTTCCTTTTCTCTTCTTTTCTCTTTTGACTCTTCTCTTCTTTCTTCTTTTCTCTTCTTTACTCTTTTCTCTTCTTTCCTCTTCTTTTCTCTTTTGTCTTTTCTTTTCTCTTCTTTTTTCTTCTTTTCTCTTCATTCCTCTTTTCTCTTTTCTCTGCGTTTCACTTCTTTTCTCTTCTTTTCTCGTTTCCCATTTCTCTTTTTTTCTCTTCTTTTCACTTATTTTCTCTTTTCCCTTTTCTCTTCTTTTCTCTTTTCTCTTTTCTTTTCTCGTCCTTTCTCTTTTCTCTTCTTTTCTCTTCTTTTCTCATTTCTCTTTCTCTTTTCTCTTCTTTTTTCCTGTTTTCTCTTCTATTCTCTTTTTTCTTCTTTTCCCTTTTCTCTTTTCTCTTCTTTTCTCATTTCTCTTCTCTCGTTTCTCTTCTTTTCTCTTCTTTTCTCTTTTCTCTTTTCTCTTCTCTTTTCTCTTCTTTTCCCTTTGTACTGTTCCCTTCTTTTCTATTTTCTCTTTTAACTTATTTTCTCTTCTGTCCCTTTTATCTTCTTTTCTCTTTTGTCTTCTTTTCTCTTCTTTTCTCTTTTCCCTTTTCTCTTCCTTTCTCTTTTCTCTTCTTTTCTCTTCTTTTCTCTCTTCTCTCTTTTCTCTTCTTTTCTCTTTTCTCTTCTTTTCTTTTCTATTCTCTTTTTTCTTTTCTCTTCTGTTCTCTTTTCTCTTTTCTTGTCTTTTCCCATTTCCCTTTTCTCTTATTTTCTCATTTCTCTTCTCTCTTTTCTCTTCTTTCTCTTCTTTTCTCATTTCTCTTTTATCTTCTTTTCTCTGCTTTTCTCTTCTTTTCTCTTCTTTCTATTTTCTGTTCTCTTTTCTCTTTTCTCTTCCTTTCTCTTTTCTCTTCTTTTCTCTTCTTTTCTTTCTCTTCTCTCTGTTCTCTTCTTTGCTCTTTTCTCTTTTCTCTTTTCTCTTCCTTTCTCTTCTATTCTCTTTTTTCTTTACTCTTCTTTTCTCTTTTCATTTTTTTTTTCCCTTTTCTCTTTTCTATTCTCTTTTCTCTTCTTTTCTCTTTTTTCTTTTCCCTTCTTTTCTCTTTTCTCTTTTCTCTTTTAACTTATTTTCTCTTCTGTCCCTTTTATCTTCTTTTCTCTTCTCTTCTCTTTTCTCTTTTGTCTTCTTTTCTCTTTTCTCTTTTCACCTCTTTCCTCTTTTCTCTTTTCTCTTTTCTCTGCTTTTCTCTTCTTTTCTCTTATTTTCTCTTTTCTCTTCTTTTCTATGCTTTTCTCTTCTTTTCTCTTTTCTCTTCTGTTCTCTTCTTTGCTATTTTCTCTTCTTTTCTCTGCTGTTCTCTTCTCTTCTCTTCTTTCTCTTTTCTTTTCTCTTTTCTCTTTTTTCTTTTCTGTTCTTTTCTCTTCTTTTTGCTTTTCCTTTTTCTCTTCTTTTCTCTTTTCTCTTTTCTCTTCTATTTCTTCTTTACTCTTTTCCCTTTTCTCTTTTCTCTGCTTTTCTCCCATCTCTTTTTCTTTCCTCATTTCTCTTATTTTCTCTGTTTTTATTTTCTCTTTTGTCTTCTTTTCTCTTCTTTTCTCTTTTCTCATTTCTCTCCTTTTCTCGTTTTTCTTCTGTTCTCTTCTTTTCACTTTTCACTTTTCTCTCTTTTCTATACTTTTCTCTTCTGTTATCTTCTTTTCTCTTATCTCATTTCTCTTCTTTTCTCTTCTTTTGTCTTTTGTCTTTTCTCTTCTTGTCTCTGATTTTCTCTTCTTTTCTCTTTTCTCTTTTCCTCTTTTTTCTTTTCTGTTCTTTTCTCTTCTTTTTGCTTTCACTTTTCTCCTCTTTCCTCTTTTCTCTTCTATTTCTTCTTTACTTTTATCTCTTTTCTCTTTAATCTTCTTTTCTCCTTTCTCCTATCTCTATTTCTTTGATAATTTCTCTTCTTTTCTCTTTTTTCTTTTCTCTTTTCTCTTCTTTTCTCTTCTTCTCTCCTCTTTTCACATTTTCTCTTTTCTATTTTCGCTTCTTTTCTCTTCTTTACTCTTTTCTCTTTTCTCTTCTTTTCTCTTTTCGATTTTCTCTTCTTTTCTCTACTTTTTGCTTTTTTCTTCTTTTGTCTTCTTTTGTCTTCTTTTCTCTTTTCTATCTTCTCTTTTCTCTTCTTTTCTCTACTCGCTTCTTTGCTCTTCTTTTCCCTTTTTTCTTTTCTCTTCTTTTCTCTTCCTTTCTTTTCTCTTCTCCCTTCTTTTCACTTCCTTTCCCCTCTTTTCTCTTTTCTCTTCTTTCCTCTTCTTTCCTCTTTCGTCTTTTCTTTTCTCTTCTTTTTTCTTCTTTTCTCTTCTTTCCTCTTTTCTCTTTTCTCTGCTTTTCACTTCTTTTCTCTTCTTTTCTCGTTTCCTTTTTCTCTTCTTTTCTCTTTTCTCTTTTCTCTTCTATTTCTTCTTTACTCTTTTCCCTTTTCTCTTTTCTCTGCTTTTCTCCCATCTCTTTTTCTTTCCTCATTTCTCTTATTTTCTCGTTTTTCTTCTGTTCTCTTCTTTTCACTTTTCACTTTTCTCTCTTTTCTATACTTTTCTCTTCTGTTATCTTCTTTTCTCTTATCTCATTTCTCTTCTTTTGTCCTTTGTCTTTTCTCTTCTTGTCTCTGATTTTCTCTTCTTTTCTCTTTTCTCTTTTCCTCTTTTTTCTTTTCTGTTCTTTTCTCTTCTTTTGCTTTTCACTTTTCTCCTCTTTCCTCTTTTCTCTTCTATTTCTTCTTTACTCTTATCTCTTTTCTCTTTAATCTTCTTTTCTCTTTTCTCCTATCTCTATTTCTTTGATCATTTCTCTTCTTTTCTCTTTTTTCTTTTCTCTTTTCTCTTCTTTTCTCTTCTTCTCTCCTCTTTTCACATTTTCTCTTTTCTCTTTTCCCTTCTTTTCTCTTCTTTTCTCTTTTCTCTTCCTTTCTCTGCTTTTCTCTTCTATCTCTTTTCTTTTCTCTTTTCGATTTTCTCTTCTTTTCTCTACTTTTCGCTTTTTTCTTCTTTTGTCTTCTTTTGTCTTCTTTTCTCTTTTCTCTCTTCTCTTTTCTCTTCTTTTCTCTTCTCGCTTCTTTTCTCTTCTTTTCCCTTTTTTCTTTTCTCTTCTTTTCTCTTCGTTTCTTTTCTCTTCTCCCTTCTTTTCACTTCCTTTCCCCTCTTTTCTCTTTTCTCTTCTTTCCTCTTCTTTCCCCTTTCGTCTTTTCTTTTCTCTTCTTTTTTCTTCTTTTCTCTTCTTTCCTCTTTTCTCTTTTCTCTGCTTTTCACTTCTTTTCTCTTCTTTTCTCGTTTCCTTTTCTCTTCTTTTCTCTTCTTTTCACTTATTTTCTCTTTTCCCTTTTCTCTTCTTTTCTCTTTTCTCTTTTCTTTTCTCGTCCTTTCTCTTTACTCTTCTTTTCTCTTCTTTTCTCATTTCTCTTTTCTCTTCTTTTCTCCGCTTTTCTCTTCTTTTCTCTTCTTTCACTTTTCTGTTCTCTTTTCTCTTTTCTCTTCCTTTCTCTTTTCTCTTTTCTCTTCTTTTCTCTTCTTTTCTTTCTTTTCTCTCTTTTCTCTTCTTTTCTCTTTTCACTTCTTTTCTCTTTTCTCGTTTCCCTTCTTTTTTCTTCTATTCTCTTTTTTCTTCTTTTCTCTTTTCTCTTTTCTCTTCTTTTCTCTTCTTTATTCTTCTTTTCTATTCTTTCCTCTTTTCTCTTTTCTCTTTTCTCTGCTTTTCACTTCTTTTCTCTTCTTTTCTCGTTTCCCTTTTCTCTTCTTTTCTCTTTTCTCATCTTTTCACTTATTTTCTCTTTTCTCTTTTCTCTTCTTTTCTATACTTTTCTCTTCTTTTCTCTTTTCTCTTCTGTTCTCTTCTTTGCTCTTTTCTCTTCTTTTCTCTTCTTTTCTCTGCTGTTCTCTTCTTTTCTCTTCTTTCTCTTTTCTTTTCTCTTTTTTTCTTTTCTGTTCTTTTCTCTTCTTTTTGCTTTTCCCTTTTCTCTTCTTTTCACTTTTCTCTTTTCTCTTCTATTTCTTCTTTACTCTTTTCTCTTTTCTCTTTAATCTTCTTTTCTCCCATCTCTTTTTGTTTCCTCATTTCTCTTACTTTCTCTTTTTTATTTTCTCTTTTGTCTTCTTTTCTCTTTCTCTCATTTCTCGCCTTTTCTCTTTTTTCTTCTGTTCTCTTCTTTTCACTTTTCACTTTTCTCTCTTTTCTATACTTTTCTCTTCTGTTATCTTCTTTTCTCTTTTCTCATTTCTCTTCTTTTCTCTTCTTTTGTCTTTTCTCTTTTCTCTTCTTTTCTCTGCTTTTCTCTTCTTTTCTCTTTTCTCTTCTTTTATCTTCTTTCTCTTTTACCTTCTTTCCTCTTCTTTTCTCATTTCTCTTCTTTTCTCTTGGTTTGTCTTCTTTTCTCTTCTTTTCGCTTTTCTCATTTTTTTTCTCATCTTTTCTCTTTTCCCTTTTCAATTTTCTCTTTTGTCTTCTTTTCTCTTCTTTTCTCTTCTTTACACTTTTCTCTTTTCTCTTATTTTCTCATTTCTCTTTTCTCTTCTTTTCTCTGCTTTTCTCTTCTTTTCTCTTCTTTCTCTTTTCTTTTCTCTTTTCTCTTCTTTTCTCTTTTTTCTTCATTTCTCTTCTTTTCTCATTTCTCTTCTCTCTTTTCTCTTCTTTTCTCTTTTCTCTTCTCTTCTTTTCCCTTTTCTCTTTTATCTTTTTTCTTCATTTTTCTTGTTTTTTCTTTGCTCTTTTCTCTGCTTTACACTTCTTTTCTCTTCTTTTCTCATTTCCCCTTTAATTTCTGGTCTCTTTTCGCTTATTTTCTCTTCTTTTCACGTTTCTCTTCTTTACTTTTCTCTTTTTTTGCTCTTTTCTGATCTGTTCTCTTCTTTCCTCTTTCTCTTTTCTCTTTTCTTTTCTCTGCTTTTCTCTTCTTTTCTCTTCTTTTCTCATTTCCCCTTTAATTTCTTGTCTCTTTTCGCTTCTTTTCTCTTCTTTTCACGTTTCTCTTCTTTTCTTTTCTCTTCTGTTCTCTTTTCTCATCTGTTCTCTTCTTTTCTCTTTCTCTTTTCTATTTACGTTTCTCTGTTTTTCTCTTCTTTTCTCATTTCCCCTTTAATTTCTTGTTTCTTTTCGCTTCTTTTCTCTTCTTTTCACGTTTCTCTTCTTTTCTTTTCTCTTCTGTTCTCTTTTCTCTTCTGTTCTCTTTTCTCTTCTGTTCTCTTCTTTTCTCATTTCTCTTCTCTCTTTTCTCTTCTTTTCTCTTTACTCTTCTTTTATCTTTTCGCTTTTCTTTTTTCAATTTTCTCTTCTTTTCTCTTCTCTCTTCTTTTCTCTTCTTTTCCCTTCTTTTCTCTTTTCTTTATTCTCTTCTTTTGTCTTTTCGCTTTTCTCTTTTCGATTTTCTCTTCTTTTCTCTTCTTTTTTTTTCTTTTGTCTTCTTTTGTCTTCTTTTCTCTTTTCTCTCTTCTCTTCTTTCTTCTCTTCTCTTCTTTTCTCTTTTCTCTTCTTTCCACTTCTTTTCTCTTTTGTCTTCTCTTCTCTCTTCTTTTCTCTTCTTTTCCCTTCTTTTCTCTTTTCTTTTCTCGTTTCTCTTCTTTTCTCTTTTCTTTATTCTCTTCTTTTGTCTTTTCGCTTTTCTCTTTTCGATTTTCTCTTCTTTTTTCTTCTTTTGTCTTCTTTTGTCTTCTTTTCTCTTTTCTCTCTTCTTCTCTTCTCTCTTCTTTTCTCTTCTTTTCTCTTTTCTCTTCTTTCCACTTCTTTTCTCTTTTGTCTTTTCTTTTCTCTTCTTTTCCCTTCTTTTCTCTTTTCTTTTCTCTTTTCTCTTCTTTTCACTTTTCTTTATTCTCTTCTTTTGTCTTTTTGCTTTTCTCTTTTCGATTTTCTCTTCTTTTCTCTTCTTTTGTCTTCTTTTGTCTTCTTTTCTCTTTTGTCTCTTCTCTTCTCTCTTCTTTTCTCTTCTTTTCTCTTTTCTCTTCTTTCCACTTCTTTTCTCTTTTGTCTTTTCTTTTCTCTTATTTTGTCTTCTTTTCTCTTCTTTTTGATTTTCTCAATTTTTTTTCTCATCTTTTTTCTTTTCCCTTTTCAATTTTCTCTTTTGTCTTGTTTTCTCATATTTTCTCTTCTATATTCATTTCTCTTTTCTCTTCTTTTCTCTGCTTTTCTCTTCTTTTGTCTTCGTTCTCTTTTCTTTTCTCTTTTCTCTTTTCTCTTCTTTTCTCTTTTTTCTTCTTTTCTCTTCTTTTCTCATTTCTCTTCTTTCTTTTCTCTTCTTTTCTCTTTTCTCTTCTCTTTTTTCTCTTCTTTTCTCTTTTCTCTTTTCTCGTTTTTCTTGTTTTCCCTGGCTTTCTCTTTGCTCTTTTCTCTTTCCTCTGCTTTCCACTTCTTTTCTCTTCTTTTCTCTTTTCTCATCTGTACTCTTCTTTTCTCTTTCTCTTTTCTCTTTTCTCTTCTTTTCTCTTCTTTTGTATTTTCTCTTTTCTCTTCTTTTCTCTGCTTTTCTCTTCATTTCTCTTTTCTCTTCTTTCCTCTCCTTTTCTCTTTTACCTTCTTTCCTCTTCTTTTCTCTTTTCTCTTCTTTTCTCTTGTTTTGTCTTCTTTTCCCTTCGCTTTTCTCAATTTTTTTTCTCATCTTTTCTATTTTCCTTTTTCAATTTTCTCTTTTGTCTTCTTTTCTCTTCTTTTCTCTTCTTTACTCTTTTCTCTTATTTTCTCATTTCTCTTTTCTCTTTTTTGCTCTTTTTTCTTCTTATCTCATTTCTCTTCTCTCTTTTCTCTTCTTTTCTCTTTTCACTTTTCTCTTTTCGATTTTCTCTTCTTTTCTCTTTTCCCTTTTCAATTTTCTCTTTTGTCTTGTTTTCTCATATTTTCTCTTCTGTTCTCATTTCTCTTTTCTCTTCTTTTCTCTGCTTTTCTCTTCTTTTCTCTTCGTTCTCTTTTCTTTTCTCCTTTCTCTTTTCTCTTCTTTTCTCTTTTCTCACCTTTTCTCTTCTTTTCTCTTTCCTCCTTTCTCTTTTCTCTTCTTTTCTCTTTTCGATTTTCTCTTCTTTTCTCTTCTTTTCGCTTTTTTCTTCTTTTGTCTTATTTTGTCTTCTTTTCTCTTTTCTCTCTTCTCTTTTCTCTTCTTTTCTCTTCTCTCTTCTGTTCTCTTCTTTTCCCTTTTTTCTCTTTTCTCTTCTTTTCTCTTTTCTTTTCTCTTCTTTTCTCTTCTCCCTTCTTTTCACTTCTTTTCCCTTCTTTTCTCTTTTCTCTTCTTTCCTCTCCTTTTCTCTTTTGTCTTTTCTTTCCTCTTCTTTTTTCTTCTTTTCTCTTCTTTCCTGTTTTCCCTTTTCTCTTTTCTCTGCATTTCACTTCTTTTCTTTTCTCGTTTCCCTTTTCTCTTCTTTTCTCATCGTTTCACTTTTCTCTTTTCTCTTCTTTTCTATACTTTTCTCTTCTTTTCTCTTCTTTTCCCTTCTTTTCTCTTTTCTTTTCTCTTTTCTCTTCTTTTCTCTTTTCTTTATTCTCTTCATCTGTCTTTTTGCTTTTCTCTTTTCGATTTTCTCTTCTTTTCTCTTCTTTTCTCTTCTTTTGTCTTCTTTTCTCTTTTGACTCTTCTCTTCTTTCTTCTTTTCTCTTCTTTTCTCTTTTCTCTTCTTTCCTCTTCTTTTCTCTTTTGTCTTTTCTTTTCTCTTCTTTTTTCTTCTTTTCTCTTCATTCCTCTTTTCTCTTTTCTCTGCGTTTCACTTCTTTTCTCTTCTTTTCTCGTTTCCTTTTCTCTTCTTTTCTCTTTTGACTCTTCTCTTCTTTCTTCTTTTCTCTTCTTTACTCTTTTCTCTTCTTTCCTCTTCTTTTCTCTTTTGTCTTTTCTTTTCTCTTCTTTTTTCTTCTTTTCTCTTCATTCCTCTTTTCTCTTTTCTCTGCGTTTCACTTCTTTTCTCTTCTTTTCTCGTTTCCCATTTCTCTTTTTTTCTCTTCTTTTCACTTATTTTCTCTTTTCCCTTTTCTCTTCTTTTCTCTTTTCTCTTTTCTTTTCTCGTCCTTTCTCTTTTCTCTTCTTTTCTCTTCTTTTCTCATTTCTCTTTCTCTTTTCTCTTCTTTTTTCCTGTTTTCTCTTCTATTCTCTTTTTTCTTCTTTTCCCTTTTCTCTTTTCTCTTCTTTTCTCATTTCTCTTCTCTCGTTTCTCTTCTTTTCTCTTCTTTTCTCTTTTCTCTTTTCTCTTCTCTTTTCTCTTCTTTTCCCTTTGTACTGTTCCCTTCTTTTCTATTTTCTCTTTTAACTTATTTTCTCTTCTGTCCCTTTTATCTTCTTTTCTCTTTTGTCTTCTTTTCTCTTCTTTTCTCTTTTCCCTTTTCTCTTCCTTTCTCTTTTCTCTTCTTTTCTCTTCTTTTCTCTCTTCTCTCTTTTCTCTTCTTTTCTCTTTTCTCTTCTTTTCTTTTCTATTCTCTTTTTTCTTTTCTCTTCTGTTCTCTTTTCTCTTTTCTTGTCTTTTCCCATTTCCCTTTTCTCTTATTTTCTCATTTCTCTTCTCTCTTTTCTCTTCTTTCTCTTCTTTTCTCATTTCTCTTTTATCTTCTTTTCTCTGCTTTTCTCTTCTTTTCTCTTCTTTCTATTTTCTGTTCTCTTTTCTCTTTTCTCTTCCTTTCTCTTTTCTCTTCTTTTCTCTTCTTTTCTTTCTCTTCTCTCTGTTCTCTTCTTTGCTCTTTTCTCTTTTCTCTTTTCTCTTCCTTTCTCTTCTATTCTCTTTTTTCTTTACTCTTCTTTTCTCTTTTCATTTTTTTTTTCCCTTTTCTCTTTTCTATTCTCTTTTCTCTTCTTTTCTCTTTTTTCTTTTCCCTTCTTTTCTCTTTTCTCTTTTCTCTTTTAACTTATTTTCTCTTCTGTCCCTTTTATCTTCTTTTCTCTTCTCTTCTCTTTTCTCTTTTGTCTTCTTTTCTCTTTTCTCTTTTCACCTCTTTCCTCTTTTCTCTTTTCTCTTTTCTCTGCTTTTCTCTTCTTTTCTCTTATTTTCTCTTTTCTCTTCTTTTCTATGCTTTTCTCTTCTTTTCTCTTTTCTCTTCTGTTCTCTTCTTTGCTATTTTCTCTTCTTTTCTCTGCTGTTCTCTTCTCTTCTCTTCTTTCTCTTTTCTTTTCTCTTTTCTCTTTTTTCTTTTCTGTTCTTTTCTCTTCTTTTTGCTTTTCCTTTTTCTCTTCTTTTCTCTTTTCTCTTTTCTCTTCTATTTCTTCTTTACTCTTTTCCCTTTTCTCTTTTCTCTGCTTTTCTCCCATCTCTTTTTCTTTCCTCATTTCTCTTATTTTCTCTGTTTTTATTTTCTCTTTTGTCTTCTTTTCTCTTCTTTTCTCTTTTCTCATTTCTCTCCTTTTCTCGTTTTTCTTCTGTTCTCTTCTTTTCACTTTTCACTTTTCTCTCTTTTCTATACTTTTCTCTTCTGTTATCTTCTTTTCTCTTATCTCATTTCTCTTCTTTTCTCTTCTTTTGTCTTTTGTCTTTTCTCTTCTTGTCTCTGATTTTCTCTTCTTTTCTCTTTTCTCTTTTCCTCTTTTTTCTTTTCTGTTCTTTTCTCTTCTTTTTGCTTTCACTTTTCTCCTCTTTCCTCTTTTCTCTTCTATTTCTTCTTTACTTTTATCTCTTTTCTCTTTAATCTTCTTTTCTCCTTTCTCCTATCTCTATTTCTTTGATAATTTCTCTTCTTTTCTCTTTTTTCTTTTCTCTTTTCTCTTCTTTTCTCTTCTTCTCTCCTCTTTTCACATTTTCTCTTTTCTATTTTCGCTTCTTTTCTCTTCTTTACTCTTTTCTCTTTTCTCTTCTTTTCTCTTTTCGATTTTCTCTTCTTTTCTCTACTTTTTGCTTTTTTCTTCTTTTGTCTTCTTTTGTCTTCTTTTCTCTTTTCTATCTTCTCTTTTCTCTTCTTTTCTCTACTCGCTTCTTTGCTCTTCTTTTCCCTTTTTTCTTTTCTCTTCTTTTCTCTTCCTTTCTTTTCTCTTCTCCCTTCTTTTCACTTCCTTTCCCCTCTTTTCTCTTTTCTCTTCTTTCCTCTTCTTTCCTCTTTCGTCTTTTCTTTTCTCTTCTTTTTTCTTCTTTTCTCTTCTTTCCTCTTTTCTCTTTTCTCTGCTTTTCACTTCTTTTCTCTTCTTTTCTCGTTTCCTTTTTCTCTTCTTTTCTCTTTTCTCTTTTCTCTTCTATTTCTTCTTTACTCTTTTCCCTTTTCTCTTTTCTCTGCTTTTCTCCCATCTCTTTTTCTTTCCTCATTTCTCTTATTTTCTCGTTTTTCTTCTGTTCTCTTCTTTTCACTTTTCACTTTTCTCTCTTTTCTATACTTTTCTCTTCTGTTATCTTCTTTTCTCTTATCTCATTTCTCTTCTTTTGTCCTTTGTCTTTTCTCTTCTTGTCTCTGATTTTCTCTTCTTTTCTCTTTTCTCTTTTCCTCTTTTTTCTTTTCTGTTCTTTTCTCTTCTTTTGCTTTTCACTTTTCTCCTCTTTCCTCTTTTCTCTTCTATTTCTTCTTTACTCTTATCTCTTTTCTCTTTAATCTTCTTTTCTCTTTTCTCCTATCTCTATTTCTTTGATCATTTCTCTTCTTTTCTCTTTTTTCTTTTCTCTTTTCTCTTCTTTTCTCTTCTTCTCTCCTCTTTTCACATTTTCTCTTTTCTCTTTTCCCTTCTTTTCTCTTCTTTTCTCTTTTCTCTTCCTTTCTCTGCTTTTCTCTTCTATCTCTTTTCTTTTCTCTTTTCGATTTTCTCTTCTTTTCTCTACTTTTCGCTTTTTTCTTCTTTTGTCTTCTTTTGTCTTCTTTTCTCTTTTCTCTCTTCTCTTTTCTCTTCTTTTCTCTTCTCGCTTCTTTTCTCTTCTTTTCCCTTTTTTCTTTTCTCTTCTTTTCTCTTCGTTTCTTTTCTCTTCTCCCTTCTTTTCACTTCCTTTCCCCTCTTTTCTCTTTTCTCTTCTTTCCTCTTCTTTCCCCTTTCGTCTTTTCTTTTCTCTTCTTTTTTCTTCTTTTCTCTTCTTTCCTCTTTTCTCTTTTCTCTGCTTTTCACTTCTTTTCTCTTCTTTTCTCGTTTCCTTTTCTCTTCTTTTCTCTTCTTTTCACTTATTTTCTCTTTTCCCTTTTCTCTTCTTTTCTCTTTTCTCTTTTCTTTTCTCGTCCTTTCTCTTTACTCTTCTTTTCTCTTCTTTTCTCATTTCTCTTTTCTCTTCTTTTCTCCGCTTTTCTCTTCTTTTCTCTTCTTTCACTTTTCTGTTCTCTTTTCTCTTTTCTCTTCCTTTCTCTTTTCTCTTTTCTCTTCTTTTCTCTTCTTTTCTTTCTTTTCTCTCTTTTCTCTTCTTTTCTCTTTTCACTTCTTTTCTCTTTTCTCGTTTCCCTTCTTTTTTCTTCTATTCTCTTTTTTCTTCTTTTCTCTTTTCTCTTTTCTCTTCTTTTCTCTTCTTTATTCTTCTTTTCTATTCTTTCCTCTTTTCTCTTTTCTCTTTTCTCTGCTTTTCACTTCTTTTCTCTTCTTTTCTCGTTTCCCTTTTCTCTTCTTTTCTCTTTTCTCATCTTTTCACTTATTTTCTCTTTTCTCTTTTCTCTTCTTTTCTATACTTTTCTCTTCTTTTCTCTTTTCTCTTCTGTTCTCTTCTTTGCTCTTTTCTCTTCTTTTCTCTTCTTTTCTCTGCTGTTCTCTTCTTTTCTCTTCTTTCTCTTTTCTTTTCTCTTTTTTTCTTTTCTGTTCTTTTCTCTTCTTTTTGCTTTTCCCTTTTCTCTTCTTTTCACTTTTCTCTTTTCTCTTCTATTTCTTCTTTACTCTTTTCTCTTTTCTCTTTAATCTTCTTTTCTCCCATCTCTTTTTGTTTCCTCATTTCTCTTACTTTCTCTTTTTTATTTTCTCTTTTGTCTTCTTTTCTCTTTCTCTCATTTCTCGCCTTTTCTCTTTTTTCTTCTGTTCTCTTCTTTTCACTTTTCACTTTTCTCTCTTTTCTATACTTTTCTCTTCTGTTATCTTCTTTTCTCTTTTCTCATTTCTCTTCTTTTCTCTTCTTTTGTCTTTTCTCTTTTCTCTTCTTTTCTCTGCTTTTCTCTTCTTTTCTCTTTTCTCTTCTTTTATCTTCTTTCTCTTTTACCTTCTTTCCTCTTCTTTTCTCATTTCTCTTCTTTTCTCTTGGTTTGTCTTCTTTTCTCTTCTTTTCGCTTTTCTCATTTTTTTTCTCATCTTTTCTCTTTTCCCTTTTCAATTTTCTCTTTTGTCTTCTTTTCTCTTCTTTTCTCTTCTTTACACTTTTCTCTTTTCTCTTATTTTCTCATTTCTCTTTTCTCTTCTTTTCTCTGCTTTTCTCTTCTTTTCTCTTCTTTCTCTTTTCTTTTCTCTTTTCTCTTCTTTTCTCTTTTTTCTTCATTTCTCTTCTTTTCTCATTTCTCTTCTCTCTTTTCTCTTCTTTTCTCTTTTCTCTTCTCTTCTTTTCCCTTTTCTCTTTTATCTTTTTTCTTCATTTTTCTTGTTTTTTCTTTGCTCTTTTCTCTGCTTTACACTTCTTTTCTCTTCTTTTCTCATTTCCCCTTTAATTTCTGGTCTCTTTTCGCTTATTTTCTCTTCTTTTCACGTTTCTCTTCTTTACTTTTCTCTTTTTTTGCTCTTTTCTGATCTGTTCTCTTCTTTCCTCTTTCTCTTTTCTCTTTTCTTTTCTCTGCTTTTCTCTTCTTTTCTCTTCTTTTCTCATTTCCCCTTTAATTTCTTGTCTCTTTTCGCTTCTTTTCTCTTCTTTTCACGTTTCTCTTCTTTTCTTTTCTCTTCTGTTCTCTTTTCTCATCTGTTCTCTTCTTTTCTCTTTCTCTTTTCTATTTACGTTTCTCTGTTTTTCTCTTCTTTTCTCATTTCCCCTTTAATTTCTTGTTTCTTTTCGCTTCTTTTCTCTTCTTTTCACGTTTCTCTTCTTTTCTTTTCTCTTCTGTTCTCTTTTCTCTTCTGTTCTCTTTTCTCTTTTGTTCTCTTCTTTTCTCATTTCTCTTCTCTCTTTTCTCTTCTTTTCTCTTTACTCTTCTTTTATCTTTTCGCTTTTCTTTTTTCAATTTTCTCTTCTTTTCTCTTCTCTCTTCTTTTCTCTTCTTTTCCCTTCTTTTCTCTTTTCTTTATTCTCTTCTTTTGTCTTTTCGCTTTTCTCTTTTCGATTTTCTCTTCTTTTCTCTTCTTTTTTTTTCTTTTGTCTTCTTTTGTCTTCTTTTCTCTTTTCTCTCTTCTCTTCTTTCTTCTCTTCTCTTCTTTTCTCTTTTCTCTTCTTTCCACTTCTTTTCTCTTTTGTCTTCTCTTCTCTCTTCTTTTCTCTTCTTTTCCCTTCTTTTCTCTTTTCTTTTCTCGTTTCTCTTCTTTTCTCTTTTCTTTATTCTCTTCTTTTGTCTTTTCGCTTTTCTCTTTTCGATTTTCTCTTCTTTTTTCTTCTTTTGTCTTCTTTTGTCTTCTTTTCTCTTTTCTCTCTTCTTCTCTTCTCTCTTCTTTTCTCTTCTTTTCTCTTTTCTCTTCTTTCCACTTCTTTTCTCTTTTGTCTTTTCTTTTCTCTTCTTTTCCCTTCTTTTCTCTTTTCTTTTCTCTTTTCTCTTCTTTTCACTTTTCTTTATTCTCTTCTTTTGTCTTTTTGCTTTTCTCTTTTCGATTTTCTCTTCTTTTCTCTTCTTTTGTCTTCTTTTGTCTTCTTTTCTCTTTTGTCTCTTCTCGTCTCTCTTCTTTTCTCTTCTTTTCTCTTTTCTCTTCTTTCCACTTCTTTTCTCTTTTGTCTTTTCTTTTCTCTTATTTTGTCTTCTTTTCTCTTCTTTTTGATTTTCTCAATTTTTTTTCTCATCTTTTTTCTTTTCCCTTTTCAATTTTCTCTTTTGTCTTGTTTTCTCATATTTTCTCTTCTATATTCATTTCTCTTTTCTCTTCTTTTCTCTGCTTTTCTCTTCTTTTGTCTTCGTTCTCTTTTCTTTTCTCTTTTCTCTTTTCTCTTCTTTTCTCTTTTTTCTTCTTTTCTCTTCTTTTCTCATTTCTCTTCTTTCTTTTCTCTTCTTTTCTCTTTTCTCTTCTCTTTTTTCTCTTCTTTTCTCTTTTCTCTTTTCTCGTTTTTCTTGTTTTCCCTGGCTTTCTCTTTGCTCTTTTCTCTTTCCTCTGCTTTCCACTTCTTTTCTCTTCTTTTCTCTTTTCTCATCTGTACTCTTCTTTTCTCTTTCTCTTTTCTCTTTTCTCTTCTTTTCTCTTCTTTTGTATTTTCTCTTTTCTCTTCTTTTCTCTGCTTTTCTCTTCATTTCTCTTTTCTCTTCTTTCCTCTCCTTTTCTCTTTTACCTTCTTTCCTCTTCTTTTCTCTTTTCTCTTCTTTTCTCTTGTTTTGTCTTCTTTTCCCTTCGCTTTTCTCAATTTTTTTTCTCATCTTTTCTATTTTCCTTTTTCAATTTTCTCTTTTGTCTTCTTTTCTCTTCTTTTCTCTTCTTTACTCTTTTCTCTTATTTTCTCATTTCTCTTTTCTCTTTTTTGCTCTTTTTTCTTCTTATCTCATTTCTCTTCTCTCTTTTCTCTTCTTTTCTCTTTTCACTTTTCTCTTTTCGATTTTCTCTTCTTTTCTCTTTTCCCTTTTCAATTTTCTCTTTTGTCTTGTTTTCTCATATTTTCTCTTCTGTTCTCATTTCTCTTTTCTCTTCTTTTCTCTGCTTTTCTCTTCTTTTCTCTTCGTTCTCTTTTCTTTTCTCCTTTCTCTTTTCTCTTCTTTTCTCTTTTCTCACCTTTTCTCTTCTTTTCTCTTTCCTCCTTTCTCTTTTCTCTTCTTTTCTCTTTTCGATTTTCTCTTCTTTTCTCTTCTTTTCGCTTTTTTCTTCTTTTGTCTTATTTTGTCTTCTTTTCTCTTTTCTCTCTTCTCTTTTCTCTTCTTTTCTCTTCTCTCTTCTGTTCTCTTCTTTTCCCTTTTTTCTCTTTTCTCTTCTTTTCTCTTTTCTTTTCTCTTCTTTTCTCTTCTCCCTTCTTTTCACTTCTTTTCCCTTCTTTTCTCTTTTCTCTTCTTTCCTCTCCTTTTCTCTTTTGTCTTTTCTTTCCTCTTCTTTTTTCTTCTTTTCTCTTCTTTCCTGTTTTCCCTTTTCTCTTTTCTCTGCATTTCACTTCTTTTCTTTTCTCGTTTCCCTTTTCTCTTCTTTTCTCTTCGTTTCACTTTTCTCTTTTCTCTTCTTTTCTATACTTTTCTCTTCTTTTCTCTTCTTTTCCCTTCTTTTCTCTTTTCTTTTCTCTTTTCTCTTCTTTTCTCTTTTCTTTATTCTCTTCATCTGTCTTTTTGCTTTTCTCTTTTCGATTTTCTCTTCTTTTCTCTTCTTTTCTCTTCTTTTGTCTTCTTTTCTCTTTTGACTCTTCTCTTCTTTCTTCTTTTCTCTTCTTTTCTCTTTTCTCTTCTTTCCTCTTCTTTTCTCTTTTGTCTTTTCTTTTCTCTTCTTTTTTCTTCTTTTCTCTTCATTCCTCTTTTCTCTTTTCTCTGCGTTTCACTTCTTTTCTCTTCTTTTCTCGTTTCCTTTTCTCTTCTTTTCTCTTTTGACTCTTCTCTTCTTTCTTCTTTTCTCTTCTTTACTCTTTTCTCTTCTTTCCTCTTCTTTTCTCTTTTGTCTTTTCTTTTCTCTTCTTTTTTCTTCTTTTCTCTTCATTCCTCTTTTCTCTTTTCTCTGCGTTTCACTTCTTTTCTCTTCTTTTCTCGTTTCCCATTTCTCTTTTTTTCTCTTCTTTTCACTTATTTTCTCTTTTCCCTTTTCTCTTCTTTTCTCTTTTCTCTTTTCTTTTCTCGTCCTTTCTCTTTTCTCTTCTTTTCTCTTCTTTTCTCATTTCTCTTTCTCTTTTCTCTTCTTTTTTCCTGTTTTCTCTTCTATTCTCTTTTTTCTTCTTTTCCCTTTTCTCTTTTCTCTTCTTTTCTCATTTCTCTTCTCTCGTTTCTCTTCTTTTCTCTTCTTTTCTCTTTTCTCTTTTCTCTTCTCTTTTCTCTTCTTTTCCCTTTGTACTGTTCCCTTCTTTTCTATTTTCTCTTTTAACTTATTTTCTCTTCTGTCCCTTTTATCTTCTTTTCTCTTTTGTCTTCTTTTCTCTTCTTTTCTCTTTTCCCTTTTCTCTTCCTTTCTCTTTTCTCTTCTTTTCTCTTCTTTTCTCTCTTCTCTCTTTTCTCTTCTTTTCTCTTTTCTCTTCTTTTCTTTTCTATTCTCTTTTTTCTTTTCTCTTCTGTTCTCTTTTCTCTTTTCTTGTCTTTTCCCATTTCCCTTTTCTCTTATTTTCTCATTTCTCTTCTCTCTTTTCTCTTCTTTCTCTTCTTTTCTCATTTCTCTTTTATCTTCTTTTCTCTGCTTTTCTCTTCTTTTCTCTTCTTTCTATTTTCTGTTCTCTTTTCTCTTTTCTCTTCCTTTCTCTTTTCTCTTCTTTTCTCTTCTTTTCTTTCTCTTCTCTCTGTTCTCTTCTTTGCTCTTTTCTCTTTTCTCTTTTCTCTTCCTTTCTCTTCTATTCTCTTTTTTCTTTACTCTTCTTTTCTCTTTTCATTTTTTTTTTCCCTTTTCTCTTTTCTATTCTCTTTTCTCTTCTTTTCTCTTTTTTCTTTTCCCTTCTTTTCTCTTTTCTCTTTTCTCTTTTAACTTATTTTCTCTTCTGTCCCTTTTATCTTCTTTTCTCTTCTCTTCTCTTTTCTCTTTTGTCTTCTTTTCTCTTTTCTCTTTTCACCTCTTTCCTCTTTTCTCTTTTCTCTTTTCTCTGCTTTTCTCTTCTTTTCTCTTATTTTCTCTTTTCTCTTCTTTTCTATGCTTTTCTCTTCTTTTCTCTTTTCTCTTCTGTTCTCTTCTTTGCTATTTTCTCTTCTTTTCTCTGCTGTTCTCTTCTCTTCTCTTCTTTCTCTTTTCTTTTCTCTTTTCTCTTTTTTCTTTTCTGTTCTTTTCTCTTCTTTTTGCTTTTCCTTTTTCTCTTCTTTTCTCTTTTCTCTTTTCTCTTCTATTTCTTCTTTACTCTTTTCCCTTTTCTCTTTTCTCTGCTTTTCTCCCATCTCTTTTTCTTTCCTCATTTCTCTTATTTTCTCTGTTTTTATTTTCTCTTTTGTCTTCTTTTCTCTTCTTTTCTCTTTTCTCATTTCTCTCCTTTTCTCGTTTTTCTTCTGTTCTCTTCTTTTCACTTTTCACTTTTCTCTCTTTTCTATACTTTTCTCTTCTGTTATCTTCTTTTCTCTTATCTCATTTCTCTTCTTTTCTCTTCTTTTGTCTTTTGTCTTTTCTCTTCTTGTCTCTGATTTTCTCTTCTTTTCTCTTTTCTCTTTTCCTCTTTTTTCTTTTCTGTTCTTTTCTCTTCTTTTTGCTTTCACTTTTCTCCTCTTTCCTCTTTTCTCTTCTATTTCTTCTTTACTTTTATCTCTTTTCTCTTTAATCTTCTTTTCTCCTTTCTCCTATCTCTATTTCTTTGATAATTTCTCTTCTTTTCTCTTTTTTCTTTTCTCTTTTCTCTTCTTTTCTCTTCTTCTCTCCTCTTTTCACATTTTCTCTTTTCTCTTTTCCCTTCTTTTCTCTTCTTTACTCTTTTCTCTTTTCTCTTCCTTTCTCTGCTTTTCTCTTCTATCGCTTTTCTTTTCTCTTTTCGATTTTCTCTTCTTTTCTCTACTTTTCGCTTTTTTCTTCTTTTGTCTTCTTTTGTCTTCTTTTCTCTTTTCTATCTTCTCTTTTCTCTTCTTTTCTCTTCTTTTCTCTACTCGCTTCTTTGCTCTTCTTTTCCCTTTTTTCTTTTCTCTTCTTTTCTCTTCGTTTCTTTTCTCTTCTCCCTTCTTTTCACTTCCTTTCCCCTCTTTTCTCTTTTCTCTTCTTTCCTCTTCTTTCCTCTTTCGTCTTTTCTTTTCTCTTCTTTTTTCTTCTTTTCTCTTCTTTCCTCTTTTCTCTTTTCTCTGCTTTTCACTTCTTTTCTCTTCTTTTCTCGTTTCCTTTTTCTCTTCTTTTCTCTTTTCTCTTTTCTCTTCTATTTCTTCTTTACTCTTTTCCCTTTTCTCTTTTCTCTGCTTTTCTCCCATCTCTTTTTCTTTCCTCATTTCTCTTATTTTCTCGTTTTTCTTCTGTTCTCTTCTTTTCACTTTTCACTTTTCTCTCTTTTCTATACTTTTCTCTTCTGTTATCTTCTTTTCTCTTATCTCATTTCTCTTCTTTTCTCTTCTTTTGTCTTTTGTCTTTTCTCTTCTTGTCTCTGATTTTCTCTTTTCTCTTTTCTCTTTTCCTCTTTTTTCTTTTCTGTTCTTTTCTCTTCTTTTGCTTTTCACTTTTCTCCTCTTTCCTCTTTTCTCTTCTATTTCTTCTTTACTCTTATCTCTTTTCTCTTTAATCTTCTTTTCTCTTTTCTCCTATCTCTATTTCTTTGATCATTTCTCTTCTTTTCTCTTTTTTCTTTTCTCTTTTCTCTTCTTTTCTCTTCTTCTCTCCTCTTTTCACATTTTCTCTTTTCTCTTTTCCCTTCTTTTCTCTTCTTTTCTCTTTTCTCTTCCTTTCTCTGCTTTTCTCTTCTATCTCTTTTCTTTTCTCTTTTCGATTTTCTCTTCTTTTCTCTACTTTTCGCTTTTTTCTTCTTTTGTCTTCTTTTGTCTTCTTTTCTCTTTTCTCTCTTCTCTTTTCTCTTCTTTTCTCTTCTCGCTTCTTTTCTCTTCTTTTCCCTTTTTTCTTTTCTCTTCTTTTCTCTTCGTTTCTTTTCTCTTCTCCCTTCTTTTCACTTCCTTTCCCCTCTTTTCTCTTTTCTCTTCTTTCCTCTTCTTTCCTCATTCGTCTTTTCTTTTCTCTTCTTTTTTCTTCTTTTCTCTTCTTTCCTCTTTTCTCTTTTCTCTGCTTTTCACTTCTTTTCTCTTCTTTTCTCGTTTCCTTTTCTCTTCTTTTCTCTTCTTTTCACTTATTTTCTCTTTTCCCTTTTCTCTTCTTTTCTCTTTTCTCTTTTCTTTTCTCGTCCTTTCTCTTTACTCTTCTTTTCTCTTCTTTTCTCATTTCTCTTTTCTCTTCTTTTCTCCGCTTTTCTCTTCTTTTCTCTTCTTTCACTTTTCTGTTCTCTTTTCTCTTTTCTCTTCCTTTCTCTTTTCTCTTTTCTCTTCTTTTCTCTTCTTTTCTTTCTTTTCTCTCTTTTCTCTTCTTTTCTCTTTTCACTTCTTTTCTCTTTTCTCGTTTCCCTTCTTTTTTCTTCTATTCTCTTTTTTCTTCTTTTCTCTTTTCTCTTCTTTTCTCTTCTTTATTCTTCTTTTCTATTCTTTCCTTTTTTCTCTTTTCTCTTTTCTCTGCTTTTCACTTCTTTTCTCTTGTTTTCTCGTTTCCCTTTTCTCTTCTTTTCTCTTTTCTCATCTTTTCACTTATTTTCTCTTTTCTCTTTTCTCTTCTTTTCTATACTTTTCTCTTCTTTTCTCTTTTCTCTTCTGTTCTCTTCTTTGCTCTTTTCTCTTCTTTTCTCTTCTTTTCTCTGCTGTTCTCTTCTTTTCTCTTCTTTCTCTTTTCTTTTCTCTTTTTTTCTTTTCTGTTCTTTTCTCTTCTTTTTGCTTTTCCCTTTTCTCTTCTTTTCACTTTTCTCTTTTCTCTTCTATTTCTTCTTTACTCTTTTCTCTTTTCTCTTTAATCTTCTTTTCTCCCATCTCTTTTTGTTTCCTCATTTCTCTTACTTTCTCTTTTTTATTTTCTCTTTTGTCTTCTTTTCTCTTTCTCTCATTTCTCGCCTTTTCTCTTTTTTCTTCTGTTCTCTTCTTTTCACTTTTCACTTTTCTCTCTTTTCTATACTTTTCTCTTCTGTTATCTTCTTTTCTCTTTTCTCATTTCTCTTCTTTTCTCTTCTTTTGTCTTTTCTCTTTTCTCTTCTTTTCTCTGCTTTTCTCTTCTTTTCTCTTTTCTCTTCTTTTATCTTCTTTCTCTTTTACCTTCTTTCCTCTTCTTTTCTCATTTCTCTTCTTTTCTCTTGGTTTGTCTTCTTTTCTCTTCTTTTCGCTTTTCTCATTTTTTTTCTCATCTTTTCTCTTTTCCCTTTTCAATTTTCTCTTTTGTCTTCTTTTCTCTTCTTTTCTCTTCTTTACACTTTTCTCTTTTCTCTTATTTTCTCATTTCTCTTTTCTCTTCTTTTCTCTGCTTTTCTCTTCTTTTCTCTTCTTTCTCTTTTCTTTTCTCTTTTCTCTTCTTTTCTCTTTTTTCTTCATTTCTCTTCTTTTCTCATTTCTCTTCTCTTCTTTTCCCTTTTCTCTTTTATCTTTTTTCTTCATTTTTCTTGTTTTTTCTTTGCTCTTTTCTCTGCTTTACACTTCTTTTCTCTTCTTTTCTCATTTCCCCTTTAATTTCTGGTCTCTTTTCGCTTATTTTCTCTTCTTTTCACGTTTCTCTTCTTTACTTTTCTCTTTTTTTCTCTTTTCTGATCTGTTCTCTTCTTTCCTCTTTCTCTTTTCTCTTTTCTTTTCTCTGCTTTTCTCTTCTTTTCTCTTCTTTTCTCATTTCCCCTTTAATTTCTTGTCTCTTTTCTCTTCTTTTCTCTTCTTTTTTCTTCTTTTGTCTTCTTTTGTCTTCTTTTCTCTTTTCTCTCTTCTCTTCTTTCTTCTCTTCTCTTCTTTTCTCTTTTCTCTTCTTTCCACTTCTTTTCTCTTTTGTCTTCTCTTCTCTCTTCTTTTCTCTTCTTTTCCCTTCTTTTCTCTTTTCTTTTCTCTTTTCTCTTCTTTTCTCTTTTCTTTATTCTCTTCTTTTGTCTTTTCGCTTTTCTCTTTTCGATTTTCTCTTCTTTTTTCTTCTTTTGTCTTCTTTTGTCTTCTTTTCTCTTTTCTCTCTTCTTCTCTTCTCTCTTCTTTTCTCTTCTTTTCTCTTTTCTCTTCTTTCCACTTCTTTTCTCTTTTGTCTTTTCTTTTCTCTTCTTTTCCCTTCTTTTCTCTTTTCTTTTCTCTTTTCTCTTCTTTTCACTTTTCTTTATTCTCTTCTTTTGTCTTTTTGCTTTTCTCTTTTCGATTTTCTCTTCTTTTCTCTTCTTTTGTCTTCTTTTGTCTTCTTTTCTCTTTTGTCTCTTCTCTTCTCTCTTCTTTTCTCTTCTTTTCTCTTTTCTCTTCTTTCCACTTCTTTTCTCTTTTGTCTTTTCTTTTCTCTTATTTTGTCTTCTTTTCTCTTCTTTTTGATTTTCTCAATTTTTTTTCTCATCTTTTTTCTTTTCCCTTTTCAATTTTCTCTTTTGTCTTGTTTTCTCATATTTTCTCTTCTACATTCATTTCTCTTTTCTCTTCTTTTCTCTGCTTTTCTCTTCTTTTCCCTTCTTTTCTCTTTTCTTTTCTCTTTTCTCTTCTTTTCACTTTTCTTTATTCTCTTCTTTTGTCTTTTTGCTTTTCTCTTTTCGATTTTCTCTTCTTTTCTCTTCTTTTGTCTTCTTTTGTCTTCTTTTCTCTTTTCTCTCTTCTCTTTTCTCTTCTTTTCTCTTCTCGCTTCTTTTCTCTTCTTTTCCCTTTTTTCTTTTCTCTTCTTTTCTCTTCGTTTCTTTTCTCTTCTCCCTTCTTTTCACTTCCTTTCCCCTCTTTTCTCTTTTCTCTTCTTTCCTCTTCTTTCCTCTTTCGTCTTTTCTTTTCTCTTCTTTTTTCTTCTTTTCTCTTCTTTCCTCTTTTCTCTTTTCTCTGCTTTTCACTTCTTTTCTCTTCTTTTCTCGTTTCCTTTTCTCTTCTTTTCTCTTCTTTTCACTTATTTTCTCTTTTCCCTTTTCTCTTCTTTTCTCTTTTCTCTTTTCTTTTCTCGTCCTTTCTCTTTACTCTTCTTTTCTCTTCTTTTCTCATTTCTCTTTTCTCTTCTTTTCTCCGCTTTTCTCTTCTTTTCTCTTCTTTCACTTTTCTGTTCTCTTTTCTCTTTTCTCTTCCTTTCTCTTTTCTCTTTTCTCTTCTTTTCTCTTCTTTTCTTTCTTTTCTCTCTTTTCTCTTCTTTTCTCTTTTCACTTCTTTTCTCTTTTCTCGTTTCCCTTCTTTTTTCTTCTATTCTCTTTTTTCTTCTTTTCTCTTTTCTCTTCTTTTCTCTTCTTTATTCTTCTTTTCTATTCTTTCCTTTTTTCTCTTTTCTCTTTTCTCTGCTTTTCACTTCTTTTCTCTTCTTTTCTCGTTTCCCTTTTCTCTTCTTTTCTCTTTTCTCATCTTTTCACTTATTTTCTCTTTTCTCTTTTCTCTTCTTTTCTATACTTTTCTCTTCTTTGCTCTTTTCTCTTCTTTTCTCTTCTTTTCTCTGCTGTTCTCTTCTTTTCTCTTCTTTCTCTTTTCTTTTCTCTTTTTTTCTTTTCTGTTCTTTTCTCTTCTTTTTGCTTTTCCCTTTTCTCTTCTTTTCACTTTTCTCTTTTCTCTTCTATTTCTTCTTTACTCTTTTCTCTTTTCTCTTTAATCTTCTTTTCTCCCATCTCTTTTTGTTTCCTCATTTCTCTTACTTTCTCTTTTTTATTTTCTCTTTTGTCTTCTTTTCTCTTTCTCTCATTTCTCGCCTTTTCTCTTTTTTCTTCTGTTCTCTTCTTTTCACTTTTCACTTTTCTCTCTTTTCTATACTTTTCTCTTCTGTTATCTTCTTTTCTCTTTTCTCATTTCTCTTCTTTTCTCTTCTTTTGTCTTTTCTCTTTTCTCTTCTTTTCTCTGCTTTTCTCTTCTTTTCTCTTTTCTCTTCTTTTATCTTCTTTCTCTTTTACCTTCTTTCCTCTTCTTTTCTCATTTCTCTTCTTTTCTCTTGGTTTGTCTTCTTTTCTCTTCTTTTCGCTTTTCTCATTTTTTTTCTCATCTTTTCTCTTTTCCCTTTTCAATTTTCTCTTTTGTCTTCTTTTCTCTTCTTTTCTCTTCTTTACACTTTTCTCTTTTCTCTTATTTTCTCATTTCTCTTTTCTCTTCTTTTCTCTGCTTTTCTCTTCTTTTCTCTTCTTTCTCTTTTCTTTTCTCTTTTCTCTTCTTTTCTCTTTTTTCTTCATTTCTCTTCTTTTCTCATTTCTCTTCTCTCTTTTCTCTATTTTTCTCTTTTCTCTTCTCTTCTTTTCCCTTTTCTCTTTTATCTTTTTTCTTCATTTTTCTTGTTTTTTCTTTGCTCTTTTCTCTGCTTTACACTTCTTTTCTCTTCTTTTCTCATTTCCCCTTTAATTTCTGGTCTCTTTTCGCTTATTTTCTCTTCTTTTCACGTTTCTCTTCTTTACTTTTCTCTTTTTTTCTCTTTTCTGATCTGTTCTCTTCTTTCCTCTTTCTCTTTTCTCTTTTCTTTTCTCTGCTTTTCTCTTCTTTTCTCTTCTTTTCTCATTTCCCCTTTAATTTCTTGTCTCTTTTCGCTTCTTTTCTCTTCTTTTCACGTTTCTCTTCTTTTCTTTTCTCTTCTGTTCTCTTTGCTCATCTGTTCTCTTCTTTTCTCTTTCTCTTTTCTATTTACGTTACTCTGTTTTTCTCTTCTATTCTCTTTTCTCTTCCTTTCTCTGCTTTTCTCTTCTATCTCTTTTCTTTTCTCTTTTCGATTTTCTCTTCTTTTCTCTACTTTTCGCTTTTTTCTTCTTTTGTCTTCTTTTGTCTTCTTTTCTCTTTTCTCTCTTCTCTTTTCTCTTCTTTTCTCTTCTCGCTTCTTTTCTCTTCTTTTCCCTTTTTTCTTTTCTCTTCTTTTCTCTTCGTTTCTTTTCTCTTCTCCCTTCTTTTCACTTCCTTTCCCCTCTCTTCTCTTTTCTCTTCTTTCCTCTTCTTTCCCCTTTCGTCTTTTCTTTTCTCTTCTTTTTTCTTCTTTTCTCTTCTTTCCTCTTTTCTCTTTTCTCTGCTTTTCACTTCTTTTCTCTTCTTTTCTCGTTTCCTTTTCTCTTCTTTTCTCTTCTTTTCACTTATTTTCTCTTTTCCCTTTTCTCTTCTTTTCTCTTTTCTCTTTTCTTTTCTCGTCCTTTCTCTTTACTCTTCTTTTCTCATTTCTCTTTTCTCTTCTTTTCTCCGCTTTTCTCTTCTTTTCTCTTCTTTCACTTTTCTGTTCTCTTTTCTCTTTTCTCTTCCTTTCTCTTTTCTCTTTTCTCTTCTTTTCTCTTCTTTTCTTTCTTTTCTCTCTTTTCTCTTCTTTTCTCTTTTCACTTCTTTTCTCTTTTCTCGTTTCCCTTCTTTTTTCTTCTATTCTCTTTTTTCTTCTTTTCTCTTTTCTCTTTTCTCTTCTTTTCTCTTCTTTATTCTTCTTTTCTATTCTTTCCTCTTTTCTCTTTTCTCTTTTCTCTGCTTTTCACTTCTTTTCTCTTCTTTTCTCGTTTCCCTTTTCTCTTCTTTTCTCTTTTCTCATCTTTTCACTTATTTTCTCTTTTCTCTTTTCTCTTCTTTTCTATACTTTTCTCTTCTTTTCTCTTTTCTCTTCTGTTCTCTTCTTTGCTCTTTTCTCTTCTTTTCTCTGCTGTTCTCTTCTTTTCTCTTCTTTCTCTTTTCTTTTCTCTTTTTTTCTTTTCTGTTCTTTTCTCTTCTTTTTGCTTTTCCCTTTTCTCTTCTTTTCACTTTTCTCTTTTCTCTTCTATTTCTTCTTTACTCTTTTCTCTTTTCTCTTTAATCTTCTTTTCTCCCATCTCTTTTTGTTTCCTCA
This sequence comes from Chiloscyllium punctatum, assembly GCF_047496795.1. Taxonomy (NCBI): domain Eukaryota; kingdom Metazoa; phylum Chordata; class Chondrichthyes; order Orectolobiformes; family Hemiscylliidae; genus Chiloscyllium; species Chiloscyllium punctatum. The sequence goes on from NC_092786.1 coordinate 17,054,510, forward strand.
TTTCTCTTACTTTCTCTTTTTTATTTTCTCTTTTGTCTTCTTTTCTCTTTCTCTCATTTCTCGCCTTTTCTCTTTTTTCTTCTGTTCCCTTCTTTTCACTTTTCACTTTTCTCTCTTTTCTATACTTTTCTCTTCTGTTATCTTCTTTTCTCTTTTCTCATTTCTCTTCTTTTCTCTTCTTTTGTCTTTTCTCTTTTCTCTTCTTTTCTCTGCTTTTCTCTTCTTTTCTCTTTTCTCTTTTCTTTTCTCGTCCTTTCTCTTTTCTCTTCTTTTCTCTTCTTTTCTCATTTCTCTTTCTCTTTTCTCTTCTTTTTTTCCTGTTTTCTCTTCTATTCTCTTTTTTCTTTTCTCTTCTTTTCTCTTTTCTCTTCTTTTCTCATTTCTCTTCTCTCTTTTCTCTTCTTTTCTCTTTTCTCTTCTCTTTTCTCTTCTTTTCCCTTTGTACTGTTCCCTTCTTTTCTCTTTTCTCTTTTAACTTATTTTCTCTTCTGTCCCTTTTCTCTTCCTTTCTCTTTTCTCTTCTTTTCTTTCTCTTCTCTCTTTTCTCTTCTTTTCTCTTTTCTCTTCTTTTCTCTTTTTTCTTTTCCCTTCTTTTCTCTTTTCTCTTTTCTCTTTTAACTTATTTTCTCTTCTGTCCCTTTTATCTTCTTTTCTCTTCTCTTCTCTTTTCTCTTTTGTCTTCTTTTCTCTTTTCTCTTTTCACCTCTTTCCTCTTTTCTCTTTTCTCTTTTCTCTGCTTTTCTCTTCTTTTCTCTTATTTTCTCTTTTCTCTTCTTTTCTATGCTTTTCTCTTCTTTTCTCTTTTCTCTTCTGTTCTCTTCTTTGCTATTTTCTCTTCTTTTCTCTGCTGTTCTCTTCTCTTCTCTTCTTTCTCTTTTCTTTTCTCTTTTCTCTTTTTTCTTTTCTGTTCTTTTTGCTTTTCCCTTTTCTCTTCTTTTCTCTTTTCTCTTTTCTCTTCTATTTCTTCTTTACTCTTTTCCCTTTTCTCTTTTCTCTGCTTTTCTCCCATCTCTTTTTCTTTCCTCATTTCTCTTATTTTCTCTTTTGTCTTCTTTTGTCTTCTTTCTCTTTTCTCATTTCTCTCCTTTTCTCGTTTTTCTTCTGTTCTCTTCTTTTCACTTTTCACTTTTCTCTCTTTTCTATACTTTTCTCTTCTGTTATCTTCTTTTCTCTTTTCTCATTTCTCTTCTTTTCTCTTCTTTTGTCTTTTGTCTTTTCTCTTCTTGTCTCTGATTTTCTCTTCTTTTCTCTTTTCTCTTTTCCTCTTTTTTCTTTTCTGTTCTTTTCTCTTCTTTTTGCTTTTCACTTTTCTCCTCTTTCCTCTTTTCTCTTCTATTTCTTCTTTACTTTTATCTCTTTTCTCTTTAATCTTCTTTTCTCCTTTCTCCTATCTCTATTTCTTTGATAATTTCTCTTCTTTTCTCTTTTTTCTTTTCTCTTTTCTCTTCTTTTCTCTTCTTCTCTCCTCTTTTCACATTTTCTCTTTTCTCTTTTCCCTTCTTTTCTCTTCTTTACTCTTTTCTCTTTTCTCTTCCTTTCTCTGCTTTTCTCTTCTATCTCTTTTCTTTTCTCTTTTCGATTTTCTCTTCTTTTCTCTACTTTTCGCTTTTTTCTTCTTTTGTCTTCTTTTGTCTTCTTTTCTCTTTTCTCTCTTCTCTTTTCTCTTCTTTTCTCTTCTTTTCTCTACTCACTTCTTTGCTCTTCTTTTCCCTTTTTTCTTTTCCCTTCTTTTCTCTTCGTTTCTTTTCTCTTCTCCCTTCTTTTCACTTCCTTTCCCCTCTTTTCTCTTTTCTCTTCTTTCCTCTTCTTTCCTCTTTCGTCTTTTCTTTTCTCTTCTTTTTTCTTCTTTTCTCTTCTTTCCTCTTTTCTCTTTTCTCTGCTTTTCACTTCTTTTCTCTTCTTTTCTCGTTTCCTTTTCTCTTCTTTTCACTTACTTTCTCTTTTCCCTTTTCTCTTCTTTTCTCTTTTCTCTTTTCTTTTCTCGTCCTTTCTCTTTACTCTTCTTTTCTCTTCTTTTCTCATTTCTCTTTTCTCTTCTTTTCTCCGCTTTTCTCTTCTTTTCTCTTCTTTCACTTTTCTGTTCTCTTTTCTCTTTTCTCTTCCTTTCTCTTTTCTCTTTTCTCTTCTTTTCTCTTCTTTTCTTTCTTTTCTCTCTTTTCTCTTCTTTTCTCTTTTCACTTCTTTTCTCTTTTCTCGTTTCCCTTCTTTTTTCTTCTATTCTCTTTTTTCTTCTTTTCTCTTTTCTCTTTTCTCTTCTTTTCTCTTCTTTATTCTTCTTTTCTATTCTTTCCTCTTTTCTCTTTTCTCTTTTCTCTGCTTTTCACTTCTTTTCTCTACTTTTCTCGTTTCCCTTTTCTCTTCTTTTCTCTTTTCTCATCTTTTCACTTATTTTCTCTTTTCTCTTTTCTCTTCTTTTCTATACTTTTCTCTTCTTTTCTCTTTTCTCTTCTGTTCTCTTCTTTGCTCTTTTCTCTTCTTTTCTCTTCTTTTCTCTGCTGTTCTCTTCTTTTCTCTTCTTTCTCTTTTCTTTTCTCTTTTTTTTCTTTTCTGTTCTTTTCTCTTCTTTTTGCTTTTCCCTTTTCTCTTCTTTTCACTTTTCTCTTTTCTCTTCTATTTCTTCTTTACTCTTTTCTCTTTTCTCTTTAATCTTCTTTTCTCCCATCTCTTTTTCTTTCCTCATTTCTCTTATTTTCTCTTTTTTATTTTCTCTTTTGTCTTCTTTTCTCTTTCTCTCATTTCTCGCCTTTTCTCTTTTTTCTTCTGTTCTCTTCTTTTCACTTTTCACTTTTCTCTCTTTTCTATACTTTTCTCTTCTGTTATCTTCTTTTCTCTTTTCTCATTTCTCTTCTTTTCTCTTCTTTTGTCTTTTGTCTTTTCTCTTCTTTTCTCTTTTCCTCTTTTTTTCTTTTCTGTTCTTTTCTCTTCTTTTTGCTTTTCACTTTTCTCTTCTTTTCTCTTTTCTCTTTTCTCTTCTATTTCTTCTTTACTCTTATCTCTTTTCTCTTTAATCTTCTTTTCTCTTTTCTCCTATCTCTTTTTCTTTCATCATTTCTCTTCTTTTCTCTTTTTTCTTTTCTCCTTTGTCTTCTTTTGTCTTCTTTTCACTTTTCTCTCCTTTTCTCTTTTCTCATCTTTTCTCTTCTTCTCTCTTCTTTTCACATTTTCTCTTTTCTCTTTTCCCTTCTTTTCTCTTCTTTTCTCTTCTTTACTCTTTTATCTTTTCTCTTCTTTTCTCTGCTTGTCCCTTCTTTCTATTTTCTTTTCTCTTTTCTCTATTCTCTTCTTTTCTCTTTTCACTTTTCTCTTTTCGATTTTCTCTTCTTTTCTCTTTTCCCTTCTCAATTTTCTCTTTTGTCTTGTTTTCTCATATTTTCTCTTCTTTACTCATTTCTCTTTTCTCTTCTTTTCTCTGCTTTTCTCTTCTTTTCTCTTCGTTCTCTTTTCTTTTCTCCTTTCTCTTTTCACTTCTTTTCTCCTTTCTCACCTTTTCTCTTTTTTTCTCTTTCCTCCTTTCTCTTCTCTCTTCTTTCTCTTCTTTTCTCTTTTCTCTTCTTTCCTCTTCTTTTCTCTTTTGTCTTTTCTTTTCTCTTCTTTTTCCTTCTTTTCTCTTCTTTCCTCTTTTCTCTTTTCTCTGCGTTTCACTTCTTTTCTCGTTTCCCTTTTCTCTTTTTTTCTCCTCTTTTCACTTATTTTCTCTTTTCCCTTTTCTCTTCTTTTCTCTTTTCTCTTTTCTTTTCTCGTCCTTTCTCTTTTCTCTTCTTTTCTTTCTTTTCTCATTTCTCTTTTCTCTTCTTTTTTCCTGTTTTCTCTTCTATTCTCTTTTTTCTTTTCTCTTTTCTTTTCTCTTTTCTCTTCTTTTCCCTTTTCTCTTTTCTCTTCTTTTCTCATTTCTCTTCTCTCTTTTCTCTTCTTTTCTCTTCTTTTCTCTTTTCTCTTTTCTCTTCTCTTTTCTCTTCTTTTCCCTTTGTACTGTTCCCTTCTTTTCTATTTTCTCTTTTAACTTCTTTTCTCTTCTGTCCCTTTTATCTTCTTTTCTCTCTTGTCTTCTTTTCTCTTCTTTTCTCTTTTCCCTTTTCTCTTCCTTTCTCTTTTCTCTTCTTTTCTTTCTCTTTTCTCTTTTCTCTTTTCTCTGCTTTTCACTTCTTTTCTCTTCTTTTCTCGTTTCCCTTTTCTCTTCTTTTCTCTTTTCTCATCTTTTCACTTATTTTCTCTTTTCTCTTTTCTCTTCTTTTCTATACTTTTCTCTTCTTTTCTCTTTTCTCTTCTGTTCTCTTCTTTGCTCTTTTCTCTTCTTTTCTCTTCTTTTCTCTGCTGTTCTCTTCTTTTCTCTTCTTTCTCTTTTCTTTTCTCTTTTTTTCTTTTCTGTTCTTTTCTCTTCTTTTTGCTTTTCCCTTTTCTCTTCTTTTCACTTTTCTCTTTTCTCTTCTATTTCTTCTTTACTCTTTTCTCTTTTCTCTTTAATCTTCTTTTCTCCCATCTCTTTTTGTTTCCTCATTTCTCTTACTTTCTCTTTTTTATTTTCTCTTTTGTCTTCTTTTCTCTTTCTCTCATTTCTCGCCTTTTCTCTTTTTTCTTCTGTTCTCTTCTTTTCACTTTTCACTTTTCTCTCTTTTCTATACTTTTCTCTTCTGTTATCTTCTTTTCTCTTTTCTCATTTCTCTTCTTTTCTCTTCTTTTGTCTTTTCTCTTTTCTCTTCTTTTCTCTGCTTTTCTCTTCTTTTCTCTTTTCTCTTTTATCTTCTTTCTCTTTTACCTTCTTTCCTCTTCTTTTCTCATTTCTCTTCTTTTCTCTTGGTTTGTCTTCTTTTCTCTTCTTTTCGCTTTTCTCATTTTTTTTCTCATCTTTTCTCTTTTCCCTTTTCAATTTTCTCTTTTGTCTTCTTTTCTCTTCTTTTCTCTTCTTTACACTTTTCTCTTTTCTCTTATTTTCTCATTTCTCTTTTCTCTTCTTTTCTCTGCTTTTCTCTTCTTTCTCTTTTCTTTTCTCTTTTCTCTTCTTTTCTCTTTTTTCTTCATTTCTCTTCTTTTCTCATTTCTCTTCTCTCTTTTCTCTTCTTTTCTCTTTTCTCTTCTCTTCTTTTCCCTTTTCTCTTTTATCTTTTTTCTTCATTTTTCTTGTTTTTTCTTTGCTCTTTTCTCTGCTTTACACTTCTTTTCTCTTCTTTTCTCATTTCCCCTTTAATTTCTGGTCTCTTTTCGCTTATTTTCTCTTCTTTTCACGTTTCTCTTCTTTACTTTTCTCTTTTTTTCTCTTTTCTGATCTGTTCTCTTCTTTCCTCTTTCTCTTTTCTCTTTTCTTTTCTCTGCTTTTCTCTTCTTTTCTCTTCTTTTCTCATTTCCCCTTTAATTTCTTGTCTCTTTTCGCTTCTTTTCTCTTCTTTTCACGTTTCTCTTCTTTTCTTTTCTCTTCTGTTCTCTTTTCTCATCTGTTCTCTTCTTTTCTCTTTCTCTTTTCTATTTACGTTTCTCTGTTTTTCTCTTCTTTTCTCATTTCCCCTTTAATTTCTTGTTTCTTTTCGCTTCTTTTCTCTTCTTTTCACGTTTCTCTTCTTTTCTTTTCTCTTCTGTTCTCTTTTCTCTTCTGTTCTCTTTTCTCTTCTGTTCTCTTCTTTTCTCATTTCTCTTCTCTCTTTTCTCTTCTTTTCTCTTTACTCTTCTTTTATCTTTTCGCTTTTCTTTTTTCAATTTTCTCTTCTTTTCTCTTCTCTCTTCTTTTCTCTTCTTTTCCCTTCTTTTCTCTTTTCTTTATTCTCTTCTTTTGTCTTTTCGCTTTTCTCTTTTCGATTTTCTCTTCTTTTCTCTTCTTTTTTCTTCTTTTGTCTTCTTTTGTCTTCTTTTCTCTTTTCTCTCTTCTCTTCTTTCTTCTCTTCTCTTCTTTTCTCTTTTCTCTTCTTTCCACTTCTTTTCTCTTTTGTCTTCTCTTCTCTCTTCTTTTCTCTTCTTTTCCCTTCTTTTCTCTTTTCTTTTCTCTTCTTTTCTCTTTTCTTTATTCTCTTCTTTTGTCTTTTCGCTTTTCTCTTTTCGATTTTCTCTTCTTTTTTCTTCTTTTGTCTTCTTTTGTCTTCTTTTCTCTTTTCTCTCTTCTTCTCTTCTCTCTTCTTTTCTCTTCTTTTCTCTTTTCTCTTCTTTCCACTTCTTTTCTCTTTTGTCTTTTCTTTTCTCTTCTTTTCCCTTCTTTTCTCTTTTCTTTTCTCTTTTCTCTTCTTTTCACTTTTCTTTATTCTCTTCTTTTGTCTTTTTGCTTTTCTCTTTTCGATTTTCTCTTCTTTTCTATTCTTTTGTCTTCTTTTGTCTTCTTTTCTCTTTTGTCTCTTCTCTTCTCTCTTCTTTTCTCTTCTTTTCTCTTTTCTCTTCTTTCCTCTTCTTTCCTCTTTCGTCTTTTCTTTTCTCTTCTTTTTTCTTCTTTTCTCTTCTTTCCTCTTTTCTCTTTTCTCTGCTTTTCACTTCTTTTCTCTTCTTTTCTCGTTTCCTTTTTCTCTTCTTTTCTCTTTTCTCTTTTCTCTTCTATTTCTTCTTTACTCTTTTCCCTTTTCTCTTTTCTCTGCTTTTCTCCCATCTCTTTTTCTTTCCTCATTTCTCTTATTTTCTCGTTTTTCTTCTGTTCTCTTCTTTTCACTTTTCACTTTTCTCTCTTTTCTATACTTTTCTCTTCTGTTATCTTCTTTTCTCTTATCTCATTTCTCTTCTTTTCTCTTCTTTTGTCTTTTGTCTTTTCTCTTCTTGTCTCTGATTTTCTCTTCTTTTCTCTTTTCTCTTTTCCTCTTTTTTCTTTTCTGTTCTTTTCTCTTCTTTTGCTTTTCACTTTTCTCCTCTTTCCTCTTTTCTCTTCTATTTCTTCTTTACTCTTATCTCTTTTCTCTTTAATCTTCTTTTCTCTTTTCTCCTATCTCTATTTCTTTGATCATTTCTCTTCTTTTCTCTTTTTTCTTTTCTCTTTTCTCTTCTTTTCTCTTCTTCTCTCCTCTTTTCACATTTTCTCTTTTCTCTTTTCCCTTCTTTTCTCTTCTTTTCTCTTTTCTCTTCCTTTCTCTGCTTTTCTCTTCTATCTCTTTTCTTATCTCTTTTCGATTTTCTCTTCTTTTCTCTACTTTTCGCTTTTTTCTTCTTTTGTCTTCTTTTGTCTTCTTTTCTCTTTTCTCTCTTCTCTTTTCTCTTCTTTTCTCTTTTCTCTCTTCTCTTTTCTCTTCTTTTCTCTTCTCGCTTCTTTTCTCTTCTTTTCCCTTTTTTCTTTTCTCTTCTTTTCTCTTCGTTTCTTTTCTCTTCTCCCTTCTTTTCACTTCCTTTCCCCTCTTTTCTCTTTTCTCTTCTTTCCTCTTCTTTCCTCTTTCGTCTTTTCTTTTCTCTTCTTTTTTCTTCTTTTCTCTTCTTTCCTCTTTTCTCTTTTCTCTGCTTTTCACTTCTTTTCTCTTCTTTTCTCGTTTCCTTTTCTCTTCTTTTCTCTTCTTTTCACTTATTTTCTCTTTTCCCTTTTCTCTTCTTTTCTCTTTTCTCTTTTCTTTTCTCGTCCTTTCTCTTTACTCTTCTTTTCTCTTCTTTTCTCATTTCTCTTTTCTCTTCTTTTCTCCGCTTTTCTCTTCTTTTCTCTTCTTTCACTTTTCTGTTCTCTTTTCTCTTTTCTCTTCCTTTCTCTTTTCTCTTTTCTCTTCTTTTCTCTTCTTTTCTTTCTTTTCTCTCTTTTCTCTTCTTTTCTCTTTTCACTTCTTTTCTCTTTTCTCGTTTCCCTTCTTTTTTCTTCTATTCTCTTTTTTCTTCTTTTCTCTTTTCTCTTTTCTCTTCTTTTCTCTTCTTTATTCTTCTTTTCTATTCTTTCCTCTTTTCTCTTTTCTCTTTTCTCTGCTTTTCACTTCTTTTCTCTTCTTTTCTCGTTTCCCTTTTCTCTTCTTTTCTCTTTTCTCATCTTTTCACTTATTTTCTCTTTTCTCTTTTCTCTTCTTTTCTATACTTTTCTCTTCTTTTCTCTTTTCTCTTCTGTTCTCTTCTTTGCTCTTTTCTCTTCTTTTCTCTTCTTTTCTCTGCTGTTCTCTTCTTTTCTCTTCTTTCTCTTTTCTTTTCTCTTTTTTCTTTTCTGTTCTTTTCTCTTCTTTTTGCTTTTCCCTTTTCTCTTCTTTTCACTTTTCTCTTTTCTCTTCTATTTCTTCTTTACTCTTTTCTCTTTTCTCTTTAATCTTCTTTTCTCCCATCTCTTTTTGTTTCCTCATTTCTCTTACTTTCTCTTTTTTATTTTCTCTTTTGTCTTCTTTTCTCTTTCTCTCATTTCTCGCCTTTTCTCTTTTTTCTTCTGTTCTCTTCTTTTCACTTTTCACTTTTCTCTCTTTTCTATACTTTTCTCTTCTGTTATCTTCTTTTCTCTTTTCTCATTTCTCTTCTTTTCTCTTCTTTTGTCTTTTCTCTTTTCTCTTCTTTTCTCTGCTTTTCTCTTCTTTTCTCTTTTCTCTTCTTTTATCTTCTTTCTCTTTTACCTTCTTTCCTCTTCTTTTCTCATTTCTCTTCTTTTCTCTTGGTTTGTCTTCTTTTCTCTTCTTTTCGCTTTTCTCATTTTTTTTCTCATCTTTTCTCTTTTCCCTTTTCAATTTTCTCTTTTGTCTTCTTTTCTCTTCTTTTCTCTTCTTTACACTTTTCTCTTTTCTCTTATTTTCTCATTTCTCTTTTCTCTTCTTTTCTCTGCTTTTCTCTTCTTTTCTCTTCTTTCTCTTTTCTTTTCTCTTTTCTCTTCTTTTCTCTTTTTTCTTCATTTCTCTTCTTTTCTCATTTCTCTTCTCTCTTTTCTCTATTTTTCTCTTTTCTCTTCTCTTCTTTTCCCTTTTCTCTTTTATCTTTTTTCTTCATTTTTCTTGTTTTTTCTTTGCTCTTTTCTCTGCTTTACACTTCTTTTCTCTTCTTTTCTCATTTCCCCTTTAATTTCTGGTCTCTTTTCGCTTATTTTCTCTTCTTTTCACGTTTCTCTTCTTTACTTTTCTCTTTTTTTCTCTTTTCTGATCTGTTCTCTTCTTTCCTCTTTCTCTTTTCTCTTTTCTTTTCTCTGCTTTTCTCTTCTTTTCTCTTCTTTTCTCATTTCCCCTTTAATTTCTTGTCTCTTTTCGCTTCTTTTCTCTTCTTTTCACGTTTCTCTTCTTTTCTTTTCTCTTCTGTTCTCTTTTCTCATCTGTTCTCTTCTTTTCTCTTTCTCTTTTCTATTTACGTTTCTCTGTTTTTCTCTTCTTTTCTCATTTCCCCTTTAATTTCTTGTTTCTTTTCGCTTCTTTTCTCTTCTTTTCACGTTTCTCTTCTTTTCTTTTCTCTTCTGTTCTCTTTTCTCTTCTGTTCTCTTTTCTCTTCTGTTCTCTTCTTTTCTCATTTCTCTTCTCTCTTTTCTCTTCTTTTCTCTTTACTCTTCTTTTATCTTTTCGCTTTTCTTTTTTCAATTTTCTCTTCTTTTCTCTTCTCTCTTCTTTTCTCTTCTTTTCCCTTCTTTTCTCTTTTCTTTATTCTCTTCTTTTGTCTTTTCGCTTTTCTCTTTTCGATTTTCTCTTCTTTTCTCTTCTTTTTTCTTCTTTTGTCTTCTTTTGTCTTCTTTTCTCTTTTCTCTCTTCTCTTCTTTCTTCTCTTCTCTTCTTTTCTCTTTTCTCTTCTTTCCACTTCTTTTCTCTTTTGTCTTTTCTTTTCTCTTCTTTTCCCTTCTTTTCTCTTTTCTTTTCTCTTTTCTCTTCTTTTCACTTTTCTTTATTCTCTTCTTTTGTCTTTTTGCTTTTCTCTTTTCGATTTTCTCTTCTTTTCTCTTCTTTTGTCTTCTTTTGTCTTCTTTTCTCTTTTGTCTCTTCTCTTCTCTCTTCTTTTCTCTTCTTTTCTCTTTTCTCTTCTTTCCACTTCTTTTCTCTTTTGTCTTTTCTTTTCTCTTATTTTGTCTTCTTTTCTCTTCTTTTTGATTTTCTCAATTTTTTTTCTCATCTTTTTTCTTTTCCCTTTTCAATTTTCTCTTTTGTCTTGTTTTCTCATATTTTCTCTTCTATATTCATTTCTCTTTTCTCTTCTTTTCTCTGCTTTTCTCTTCTTTTGTCTTCGTTCTCTTTTCTTTTCTCTTTTCTCTTTTCTCTTCTTTTCTCTTTTTTCTTCTTTTCTCTTCTTTTCTCATTTCTCTTCTTTCTTTTCTCTTCTTTTCTCTTTTCTCTTCTCTTTTTTCTCTTCTTTTCTCTTTTCTCTTTTCTCGTTTTTCTTGTTTTCCCTGGCTTTCTCTTTGCTCTTTTCTCTTTCCTCTGCTTTCCACTTCTTTTCTCTTCTTTTCTCTTTTCTCATCTGTACTCTTCTTTTCTCTTTCTCTTTTCTCTTTTCTCTTCTTTTCTCTTCTTTTGTATTTTCTCTTTTCTCTTCTTTTCTCTGCTTTTCTCTTCATTTCTCTTTTCTCTTCTTTCCTCTCCTTTTCTCTTTTACCTTCTTTCCTCTTCTTTTCTCTTTTCTCTTCTTTTCTCTTGTTTTGTCTTCTTTTCCCTTCGCTTTTCTCAATTTTTTTTCTCATCTTTTCTATTTTCCTTTTTCAATTTTCTCTTTTGTCTTCTTTTCTCTTCTTTTCTCTTCTTTACTCTTTTCTCTTATTTTCTCATTTCTCTTTTCTCTTTTTTGCTCTTTTTTCTTCTTATCTCATTTCTCTTCTCTCTTTTCTCTTCTTTTCTCTTTTCACTTTTCTCTTTTCGATTTTCTCTTCTTTTCTCTTTTCCCTTTTCAATTTTCTCTTTTGTCTTGTTTTCTCATATTTTCTCTTCTGTTCTCATTTCTCTTTTCTCTTCTTTTCTCTGCTTTTCTCTTCTTTTCTCTTCTTTCTCTTTTCTTTTCTCCTTTCTCTTTTCTCTTCTTTTCTCTTTTCTCACCTTTTCTCTTCTTTTCTCTTTCCTCCTTTCTCTTTTCTCTTCTTTTCTCTTTTCTCTTTTCGATTTTCTCTTCTTTTCTCTTCTTTTCGCTTTTTTCTTCTTTTGTCTTATTTTGTCTTCTTTTCTCTTTTCTCTCTTCTCTTTTCTCTTCTTTTCTCTTCTCTCTTCTGTTCTCTTCTTTTCCCTTTTTTCTCTTTTCTCTTCTTTTCTCTTTTCTTTTCTCTTCTTTTCTCTTCTCCCTTCTTTTCACTTCTTTTCCCTTCTTTTCTCTTTTCTCTTCTTTCCTCTCCTTTTCTCTTTTGTCTTTTCTTTCCTCTTCTTTTTTCTTCTTTTCTCTTCTTTCCTGTTTTCCCTTTTCTCTTTTCTCTGCATTTCACTTCTTTTCTTTTCTCGTTTCCCTTTTCTCTTCTTTTCTATACTTTTCTCTTCTTTTCTCTTCTTTTCCCTTCTTTTCTCTTTTCTTTTCTCTTTTCTCTTCTTTTCTCTTTTCTTTATTCTCTTCATCTGTCTTTTTGCTTTTCTCTTTTCGATTTTCTCTTCTTTTCTCTTCTTTTCTCTTCTTTTGTCTTCTTTTCTCTTTTGACTCTTCTCTTCTTTCTTCTTTTCTCTTCTTTACTCTTTTCTCTTCTTTCCTCTTCTTTTCTCTTTTGTCTTTTCTTTTCTCTTCTTTTTTCTTCTTTTCTCTTCATTCCTCTTTTCTCTTTTCTCTGCGTTTCACTTCTTTTCTCTTCTTTTCTCGTTTCCCATTTCTCTTTTTTTCTCTTCTTTTCACTTATTTTCTCTTTTCCCTTTTCTCTTCTTTTCTCTTTTCTCTTTTCTTTTCTCGTCCTTTCTCTTTTCTCTTCTTTTCTCTTCTTTTCTCATTTCTCTTTCTCTTTTCTCTTCTTTTTTCCTGTTTTCTCTTCTATTCTCTTTTTTCTTCTTTTCCCTTTTCTCTTTTCTCTTCTTTTCTCATTTCTCTTCTCTCGTTTCTCTTCTTTTCTCTTTTCTCTTTTCTCTTCTCTTTTCTCTTCTTTTCCCTTTGTACTGTTCCCTTCTTTTCTATTTTCTCTTTTAACCTATTTTCTCTTCTGTCCCTTTTATCTTCTTTTCTCTTTTGTCTTCTTTTCTCTTCTTTTCTCTTTTCCCTTTTCTCTTCCTTTCTCTTTTCTCTTCTTTTCTCTTCTTTTCTTTCTCTTCTCTCTTTTCTCTTCTTTTCTCTTTTCTCTTCTTTTCTTTTCTATTCTCTTTTTTCTTTTCTCTTCTGTTCTCTTTTCTCTTTTCTTGTCTTTTCCCATTTCCCTTTTCTCTTCTTTTCTCATTTCTCTTCTCTCTTTTCTCTTCTTTCTCTTCTTTTCTCATTTCTTTTTTATCTTCTTTTCTCTGCTTTTCTCTTCTTTTCTCTTCTTTCTATTTTCTGTTCTCTTTTCTCTTTTCTCTTCCTTTCTCTTTTCTCTTCTTTTCTCTTCTTTTCTTTCTCTTCTCTCTGTTCTCTTCTTTGCTCTTTTCTCTTTTCTCTTTTCTCTTCCTTTCTCTTCTATTCTCTTTTTTCTTTACTCTTCTTTTCTCTTTTCATTTTTTTTTCCCTTTTCTCTTTTCTATTCTCTTTTCTCTTCTTTTCTCTTTTTTCTTTTCCCTTCTTTTCTCTTTTCTCTTTTCTCTTTTAACTTATTTTCTCTTCTGTCCCTTTTATCTTCTTTTCTCTTCTCTTCTCTTTTCTCTTTTGTCTTCTTTTCTCTTTTCTCTTTTCACCTCTTTCCTCTTTTCTCTTTTCTCTTTTCTCTGCTTTTCTCTTCTTTTCTCTTATTTTCTCTTTTCTCTTCTTTTCTATGCTTTTCTCTTCTTTTCTCTTTTCTCTTCTGTTCTCTTCTTTGCTATTTTCTCTTCTTTTCTCTGCTGTTCTCTTCTCTTCTCTTCTTTCTCTTTTCTTTTCTCTTTTCTCTTTTTTCTTTTCTGTTCTTTTCTCTTCTTTTTGCTTTTCCTTTTTCTCTTCTTTTCTCTTTTCTCTTTTCTCTTCTATTTCTTCTTTACTCTTTTCCCTTTTCTCTTTTCTCTGCTTTTCTCCCATCTCTTTTTCTTTCCTCATTTCTCTTATTTTCTCTGTTTTTATTTTCTCTTTTGTCTTCTTTTCTCTTCTTTTCTCTTTTCTCATTTCTCTCCTTTTCTCGTTTTTCTTCTGTTCTCTTCTTTTCACTTTTCACTTTTCTCTCTTTTCTATACTTTTCTCTTCTGTTATCTTCTTTTCTCTTATCTCATTTCTCTTCTTTTCTCTTCTTTTGTCTTTTGTCTTTTCTCTTCTTGTCTCTGATTTTCTCTTCTTTTCTCTTTTCTCTTTTCCTCTTTTTTCTTTTCTGTTCTTTTCTCTTCTTTTTGCTTTCACTTTTCTCCTCTTTCCTCTTTTCTCTTCTATTTCTTCTTTACTTTTATCTCTTTTCTCTTTAATCTTCTTTTCTCCTTTCTCCTATCTCTATTTCTTTGATAATTTCTCTTCTTTTCTCTTTTTTCTTTTCTCTTTTCTCTTCTTTTCTCTTCTTCTCTCCTCTTTTCACATTTTCTCTTTTCTCTTTTCCCTTCTTTTCTCTTCTTTACTCTTTTCTCTTTTCTCTTCTTTTCTCTTTTCGATTTTCTCTTCTTTTCTCTACTTTTCGCTTTTTTCTTCTTTTGTCTTCTTTTGTCTTCTTTTCTCTTTTCTATCTTCTCTTTTCTCTTCTTTTCTCTTCTTTTCTCTACTCGCTTCTTTGCTCTTCTTTTCCCTTTTTTCTTTTCTCTTCTTTTCTCTTCGTTTCTTTTCTCTTCTCCCTTCTTTTCACTTCCTTTCCCCTCTTTTCTCTTTTCTCTTCTTTCCTCTTCTTTCCTCTTTCGTCTTTTCTTTTCTCTTCTTTTTTCTTCTTTTCTCTTCTTTCCTCTTTTCTCTTTTCTCTGCTTTTCACTTCTTTTCTCTTCTTTTCTCGTTTCCTTTTTCTCTTCTTTTCTCTTTTCTCTTTTCTCTTCTATTTCTTCTTTACTCTTTTCCCTTTTCTCTTTTCTCTGCTTTTCTCCCATCTCTTTTTCTTTCCTCATTTCTCTTATTTTCTCGTTTTTCTTCTGTTCTCTTCTTTTCACTTTTCACTTTTCTCTCTTTTCTATACTTTTCTCTTCTGTTATCTTCTTTTCTCTTATCTCATTTCTCTTCTTTTCTCTTCTTTTGTCTTTTGTCTTCTTGTCTCTGATTTTCTCTTCTTTTCTCTTTTCCTCTTTTTTCTTTTCTGTTCTTTTCTCTTCTTTTGCTTTTCACTTTTCTCCTCTTTCCTCTTTTCTCTTCTATTTCTTCTTTACTCTTATCTCTTTTCTCTTTAATCTTCTTTTCTCTTTTCTCCTATCTCTATTTCTTTGATCATTTCTCTTCTTTTCTCTTTTTTCTTTTCTCTTTTCTCTTCTTTTCTCTTCTTCTCTCCTCTTTTCACATTTTCTCTTTTCTCTTTTCCCTTCTTTTCTCTTCTTTTCTCTTTTCTCTTCCTTTCTCTGCTTTTCTCTTCTATCTCTTTTCTTTTCTCTTTTCGATTTTCTCTTCTTTTCTCTACTTTTCGCTTTTTTCTTCTTTTGTCTTCTTTTGTCTTCTTTTCTCTTTTCTCTCTTCTCTTTTCTCTTCTTTTCTCTTCTCGCTTCTTTTCTCTTCTTTTCCCTTTTTTCTTTTCTCTTCTTTTCTCTTCGTTTCTTTTCTCTTCTCCCTTCTTTTCACTTCCTTTCCCCTCTTTTCTCTTTTCTCTTCTTTCCTCTTCTTTCCCCTTTCGTCTTTTCTTTTCTCTTCTTTTTTCTTCTTTTCTCTTCTTTCCTCTTTTCTCTTTTCTCTGCTTTTCACTTCTTTTCTCTTCTTTTCTCGTTTCCTTTTCTCTTCTTTTCTCTTCTTTTCAATTATTTTCTCTTTTCCCTTTTCTCTTCTTTTCTCTTTTCTCTTTTCTTTTCTCGTCCTTTCTCTTTACTCTTCTTTTCTCTTCTTTTCTCATTTCTCTTTTCTCTTCTTTTCTCCGCTTTTCTCTTCTTTTCTCTTCTTTCACTTTTCTGTTCTCTTTTCTCTTTTCTCTTCCTTTCTCTTTTCTCTTTTCTCTTCTTTTCTCTTCTTTTCTTTCTTTTCTCTCTTTTCTCTTCTTTTCTCTTTTCACTTCTTTTCTCTTTTCTCGTTTCCCTTCTTTTTTCTTCTATTCTCTTTTTTCTTCTTTTCTCTTTTCTCTTTTCTCTTCTTTTCTCTTCTTTATTCTTCTTTTCTATTCTTTCCTCTTTTCTCTTTTCTCTTTTCTCTGCTTTTCACTTCTTTTCTCTTCTTTTCTCGTTTCCCTTTTCTCTTCTTTTCTCTTTTCTCATCTTTTCACTTATTTTCTCTTTTCTCTTTTCTCTTCTTTTCTATACTTTTCTCTTCTTTTCTCTTTTCTCTTCTGTTCTCTTCTTTGCTCTTTTCTCTTCTTTTCTCTTCTTTTCTCTGCTGTTCTCTTCTTTTCTCTTCTTTCTCTTTTCTTTTCTCTTTTTTTCTTTTCTGTTCTTTTCTCTTCTTTTTGCTTTTCCCTTTTCTCTTCTTTTCACTTTTCTCTTTTCTCTTCTATTTCTTCTTTACTCTTTTCTCTTTTCTCTTTAATCTTCTTTTCTCCCATCTCTTTTTGTTTCCTCATTTCTCTTACTTTCTCTTTTTTATTTTCTCTTTTGTCTTCTTTTCTCTTTCTCTCATTTCTCGCCTTTTCTCTTTTTTCTTCTGTTCTCTTCTTTTCACTTTTCACTTTTCTCTCTTTTCTATACTTTTCTCTTCTGTTATCTTCTTTTCTCTTTTCTCATTTCTCTTCTTTTCTCTTCTTTTGTCTTTTCTCTTTTCTCTTCTTTTCTCTGCTTTTCTCTTCTTTTCTCTTTTCTCTTCTTTTATCTTCTTTCTCTTTTACCTTCTTTCCTCTTCTTTTCTCATTTCTCTTCTTTTCTCTTGGTTTGTCTTCTTTTCTCTTTTTTTCGCTTTTCTCATTTTTTTTCTCATCTTTTCTCTTTTCCCTTTTCAATTTTCTCTTTTGTCTTCTTTTCTCTTCTTTTCTCTTCTTTACACTTTTCTCTTTTCTCTTATTTTCTCATTTCTCTTTTCTCTTCTTTTCTCTGCTTTTCTCTTCTTTTCTCTTCTTTCTCTTTTCTTTTCTCTTTTCTCTTCTTTTCTCTTTTTTCTTCATTTCTCTTCTTTTCTCATTTCTCTTCTCTATTTTCTCTTCTTTTCTCTTTTCTCTTCTCTTCTTTTCCCTTTTCTCTTTTATCTTTTTTCTTCATTTTTCTTGTTTTTTCTTTGCTCTTTTCTCTGCTTTACACTTCTTTTCTCTTCTTTTCTCATTTCCCCTTTAATTTCTGGTCTCTTTTCGCTTATTTTCTCTTCTTTTCACGTTTCTCTTCTTTACTTTTCTCTTTTTTTCTCTTTTCTGATCTGTTCTCTTCTTTCCTCTTTCTCTTTTCTCTTTTCTTTTCTCTGCTTTTCTCTTCTTTTCTCTTCTTTTCTCATTTCCCCTTTAATTTCTTGTCTCTTTTCGCTTCTTTTCTCTTCTTTTCACGTTTCTCTTCTTTTCTTTTCTCTTCTGTTCTCTTTTCTCATCTGTTCTCTTCTTTTCTCTTTCTCTTTTCTATTTACGTTTCTCTGTTTTTCTCTTCTTTTCTCATTTCCCCTTTAATTTCTTGTTTCTTTTCGCTTCTTTTCTCTTCTTTTCACGTTTCTCTTCTTTTCTTTTCTCTTCTGTTCTCTTTTCTCTTCTGTTCTCTTTTCTCTTCTGTTCTCTTCTTTTCTCATTTCTCTTCTCTCTTTTCTCTTCTTTTCTCTTTACTCTTCTTTTATCTTTTCGCTTTTCTTTTTTCAATTTTCTCTTCTTTTCTCTTCTCTCTTCTTTTCTCTTCTTTTCCCTTCTTTTCTCTTTTCTTTATTCTCTTCTTTTGTCTTTTCGCTTTTCTCTTTTCGATTTTCTCTTCTTTTCTCTTCTTTTTTCTTCTTTTGTCTTCTTTTGTCTTCTTTTCTCTTTTCTCTCTTCTCTTCTTTCTTCTCTTCTCTTCTTTTCTCTTTTCTCTTCTTTCCACTTCTTTTCTCTTTTGTCTTCTCTTCTCTCTTCTTTTCTCTTCTTTTCCCTTCTTTTCTCTTTTCTTTTCTCTTCTTTTCTCTTTTCTTTATTCTCTTCTTTTATCTTTTCGCTTTTCTTTTTTCAATTTTCTCTTCTTTTCTCTTCTCTCTTCTTTTCTCTTCTTTTCCCTTCTTTTCTCTTTTCTTTATTCTCTTCTTTTGTCTTTTCGCTTTTCTCTTTTCGATTTTCTCTTCTTTTCTCTTCTTTTTTCTTCTTTTGTCTTCTTTTGTCTTCTTTTCTCTTTTCTCTCTTCTTCTCTTCTCTCTTCTTTTCTCTTCTTTTCTCTTTTCTCTTCTTTCCACTTCTTTTCTCTTTTGTCTTTTCTTTTCTCTTCTTTTCCCTTCTTTTCTCTTTTCTTTTCTCTTTTCTCTTCTTTTCACTTTTCTTTATTCTCTTCTTTTGTCTTTTTGCTTTTCTCTTTTCGATTTTCTCTTCTTTTCTATTCTTTTGTCTTCTTTTGTCTTCTTTTCTCTTTTGTCTCTTCTCTTCTCTCTTCTTTTCTCTTCTTTTCTCTTTTCTCTTCTTTCCTCTTCTTTCCTCTTTCGTCTTTTCTTTTCTCTTCTTTTTTCTTCTTTTCTCTTCTTTCCTCTTTTCTCTTTTCTCTGCTTTTCACTTCTTTTCTCTTCTTTTCTCGTTTCCTTTTTCTCTTCTTTTCTCTTTTCTCTTTTCTCTTCTATTTCTTCTTTACTCTTTTCCCTTTTCTCTTTTCTCTGCTTTTCTCCCATCTCTTTTTCTTTCCTCATTTCTCTTATTTTCTCGTTTTTCTTCTGTTCTCTTCTTTTCACTTTTCACTTTTCTCTCTTTTCTATACTTTTCTCTTCTGTTATCTTCTTTTCTCTTATCTCATTTCTCTTCTTTTCTCTTCTTTTGTCTTTTGTCTTTTCTCTTCTTGTCTCTGATTTTCTCTTCTTTTCTCTTTTCTCTTTTCCTCTTTTTTCTTTTCTGTTCTTTTCTCTTCTTTTGCTTTTCACTTTTCTCCTCTTTCCTCTTTTCTCTTCTATTTCTTCTTTACTCTTATCTCTTTTCTCTTTAATCTTCTTTTCTCTTTTCTCCTATCTCTATTTCTTTGATCATTTCTCTTCTTTTCTCTTTTTTCTTTTCTCTTTTCTCTTCTTTTCTCTTCTTCTCTCCTCTTTTCACATTTTCTATTTTCTCTTTTCCCTTCTTTTCTCTTCTTTTCACGTTTCTCTTCTTTACTTTTCTCTTTTTTTCTCTTTTCTGATCTGTTCTCTTCTTTCCTCTTTCTCTTTTCTCTTTTCTTTTCTCTGCTTTTCTCTTCTTTTCTCTTCTTTTCTCATTTCCCCTTTAATTTCTTGTCTCTTTTCGCTTCTTTTCTCTTCTTTTCACGTTTCTCTTCTTTTCATTTCTCTTCTGTTCTCTTTTCTCATCTGTTCTCTTCTTTTCTCTTTCTCTTTTCTCTTTACGTTTCTCTGTTTTTCTCTTCTTTTCTCATTTCCCCTTTAATTTCTTGTTTGTTTTCGCTTCTTTTCTCTTCTTTTCACGTTTCTCTTCTTTTCTTTTCTCTTCTGTTCTCTTTTCTCTTCTGTTCTCTTTTTCTTCTGTTCTCTTCTTTTCTCATTTCTCTTCTCTCTTTTCTCTTCTTTTCTCTTTACTCTTCTTTTATCTTTTCGCTTTTCTTTTTTCAATTTTCTCTTCTTTTCTCTTCTCTCTTCTTTTCTCTTCTTTTCCCTTCTTTTCTCTTTTCTTTATTCTCTTCTTTTGTCTTTTCGCTTTTCTCTTTTCGATTTTCTCTTCTTTTCTCTTCTTTTTTCTTCTTTTGTCTTCTTTTGTCTTCTTTTCTCTTTTCTCTCTTCTCTTCTCTCTTCTCTTCTCTTCTTTTCTCTTTTCTCTTCTTTCCACTTCTTTTCTCTTTTGTCTTCTCTTCTCTCTTCTTTTCTCTTCTTTTCCCTTCTTTTCTCTTTTCTTTTCTCTTTTCTCTTCTTTTCTCTTTTCTTTATTCTCTTCTTTTGTCTTTTCGCTTTTCTCTTTTCGATTTTCTCTTCTTTTTTCTTCTTTTGTCTTCTTTTGTCTTCTTTTCTCTTTTCTCTCTTCTTCTCTTCTCTCTTCTTTTCTCTTCTTTTCTCTTTTCTCTTCTTTCCACTTCTTTTCTCTTTTGTCTTTTCTTTTCTCTTCTTTTCCCTTCTTTTCTCTTTTCTTTTCTCTTTTCTCTTCTTTTCACTTTTCTTTATTCTCTTCTTTTGTCTTTTTGCTTTTCTCTTTTCGATTTTCTCTTCTTTTCTCTTCTTTTGTCTTCTTTTGTCTTCTTTTCTCTTTTGTCTCTTCTCTTCTCTCTTCTTTTCTCTTCTTTTCTCTTTTCTCTTCTTTCCACTTCTTTTCTCTTTTGTCTTTTCTTTTCTCTTATTTTGTCTTCTTTTCTCTTCTTTTTGATTTTCTCAATTTTTTTTCTCATCTTTTTTCTTTTCCCTTTTCAATTTTCTCTTTTGTCTTGTTTTCTCATATTTTCTCTTCTGTATTCATTTCTCTTTTCTCTTCTTTTCTCTGCTTTTCTCTTCTTTTGTCTTCGTTCTCTTTTCTTTTCTCTTTTCTCTTTTCTCTTCTTTTCTCTTTTTTCTTCTTTTCTCTTCTTTTCTCATTTCTCTTCTTTCTTTTCTCTTCTTTTCTCTTTTCTCATCTCTTTTTTCTCTTCTTTTCTCTTTTCTCTTTTCTCGTTTTTCTTGTTTTCCCTGGCTTTCTCTTTGCTCTTTTCTCTTTCCTCTGCTTTCCACTTCTTTTCTCTTCTTTTCTCTTTTCTCATCTGTACTCTTCTTTTCTCTTTCTCTTTTCTCTTTTCTCTTCTTTTCTCTTCTTTTGTATTTTCTCTTTTCTCTTCTTTTCTCTGCTTTTCTCTTCATTTCTCTTTTCTCTTCTTTCCTCTCCTTTTCTCTTTTACCTTCTTTCCTCTTCTTTTCTCTTTTCTCTTCTTTTCTCTTGTTTTGTCTTCTTTTCCCTTCGCTTTTCTCAATTTTTTTTCTCATCTTTTCTATTTTCCTTTTTCAATTTTCTCTTTTGTCTTCTTTTCTCTTCTTTTCTCTTCTTTACTCTTTTCTCTTATTTTCTCATTTCTCTTTTCTCTTTTTTGCTCTTTTTTCTTCTTATCTCATTTCTCTTCTCTCTTTTCTCTTCTTTTCTCTTTTCACTTTTCTCTTTTCGATTTTCTCTTCTTTTCTCTTTTCCCTTTTCAATTTTCTCTTTTGTCTTGTTTTCTCATATTTTCTCTTCTGTTCTCATTTCTCTTTTCTCTTCTTTTCTCTGCTTTTCTCTTCTTTTCTCTTCTTTCTCTTTTCTTTTCTCCTTTCTCTTTTCTCTTCTTTTCTCTTTTCTCACCTTTTCTCTTCTTTTCTCTTTCCTCCTTTCTCTTTTCTCTTCTTTTCTCTTTTCTCTTTTCGATTTTCTCTTCTTTTCTCTTCTTTTCGCTTTTTTCTTCTTTTGTCTTATTTTGTCTTCTTTTCTCTTTTCTCTCTTCTCTTTTCTCTTCTTTTCTCTTCTCTCTTCTGTTCTCTTCTTTTCCCTTTTTTCTCTTTTCTCTTCTTTTCTCTTTTCTTTTCTCTTCTTTTCTCTTCTCCCTTCTTTTCACTTCTTTTCCCTTCTTTTCTCTTTTCTCTTCTTTCCTCTCCTTTTCTCTTTTGTCTTTTCTTTCCTCTTCTTTTTTCTTCTTTTCTCTTCTTTCCTGTTTTCCCTTTTCTCTTTTCTCTGCATTTCACTTCTTTTCTTTTCTCGTTTCCCTTTTCTCTTCTTTTCTCTTCGTTTCACTTTTCTCTTTTCTCTTCTTTTCTATACTTTTCTCTTCTTTTCTCTTCTTTTCCCTTCTTTTCTCTTTTCTTTTCACTTTTCTCTTCTTTTCTCTTTTCTTTATTCTCTTCATCTGTCTTTTTGCTTTTCTCTTTTCGATTTTCTCTTCTTTTCTCTTCTTTTCTCTTCTTTTCTCTTTTGACTCTTCTCTTCTTTCTTCTTTCCTCTTCTTTTCTCTTTTGTCTTTTCTTTTCTCTTCTTTTTTCTTCTTTTCTCTTCATTCCTCTTTTCTCTTTTCTCTGCGTTTCACTTCTTTTCTCTTCATTTCTCGTTTCCCTTTTCTCTTTTTTTCTCTTCTTTTCACTTATTTTCTCTTTTCCCTATTCTCTTCTTTTCTCTTTTCTCTTTTCTTTTCTCGTCCTTTCTCTTTTCTCTTCTTTTCTCTTCTTTTCTCATTTCTCTTTCTCTTTTCTCTTCTTTTTTTCCTGTTTTCTCTTCTATTCTCTTTTTTCTTTTCTCTTCTTTTCTCTTTTCTCTTCTTTTCTCATTTCTCTTCTCTCTTTTCTCTTCTTTTCTCTTTTCTCTTCTCTTTTCTCTTCTTTTCCCTTTGTACTGTTCCCTTCTTTTCTCTTTTCTCTTTTAACTTATTTTCTCTTCTGTCCCTTTTCTCTTCCTTTCTCTTTTCTCTTCTTTTCTTTCTCTTCTCTCTTTTCTCTTCTTTTCTCTTTTCTCTTCTTTTCTCTTTTTTCTTTTCCCTTCTTTTCTCTTTTCTCTTTTCTCTTTTAACTTATTTTCTCTTCTGTCCCTTTTATCTTCTTTTCTCTTCTCTTCTCTTTTCTCTTTTGTCTTCTTTTCTCTTTTCTCTTTTCATCTCTTTCCTTTTTCTCTTTTCTCTTTTCTCTGCTTTTCTCTTCTTTTCTCTTATTTTCTCTTTTCTCTTCTTTTCTATGCTTTTCTCTTCTTTTCTCTTTTCTCTTCTGTTCTCTTCTTTGCTATTTTCTCTTCTTTTCTCTGCTGTTCTCTTCTCTTCTCTTCTTTCTCTTTTCTTTTCTCTTTTCTCTTTTTTCTTTTCTGTTCTTTTTGCTTTTCCCTTTTCTCTTCTTTTCTCTTTTCTCTTTTCTCTTCTATTTCTTCTTTACTCTTTTCCCTTTTCTCTTTTCTCTGCTTTTCTCCCATCTCTTTTTCTTTCCTCATTTCTCTTATTTTCTCTTTTGTCTTCTTTTGTCTTCTTTCTCTTTTCTCATTTCTCTCCTTTTCTCGTTTTTCTTCTGTTCTCTTCTTTTCACTTTTCACTTTTCTCTCTTTTCTATACTTTTCTCTTCTGTTATCTTCTTTTCTCTTTTCTCATTTCTCTTCTTTTCTCTTCTTTTGTCTTTTGTCTTTTCTCTTCTTGTCTCTGATTTTCTCTTCTTTTCTCTTTTCTCTTTTCCTCTTTTTTCTTTTCTGTTCTTTTCTCTTCTTTTCTCTACTCACTTCTTTTCTCTTCTTTTCCCTTTTTTCTTTTCCCTTCTTTTCTCTTCGTTTCTTTTCTCTTCTCCCTTCTTTTCACTTCCTTTCCCCTCTTTTCTCTTTTCTCTTCTTTCCTCTTCTTTCCTCTTTCGTCTTTTCTTTTCTCTTCTTTTTTCTTCTTTTCTCTTCTTTCCTCTTTTCTCTTTTCTCTGCTTTTCACTTCTTTTCTCTTCTTTTCTCGTTTCCTTTTCTCTTCTTTTCACTTACTTTCTCTTTTCCCTTTTCTCTTCTTTTCTCTTTTCTCTTTTCTTTTCTCGTCCTTTCTCTTTACTCTTCTTTTCTCTTCTTTTCTCATTTCTCTTTTCTCTTCTTTTCTCCGCTTTTCTCTTCTTTTCTCTTCTTTCACTTTTCTGTTCTCTTTTCTCTTTTCTCTTCCTTTCTCTTTTCTCTTTTCTCTTCTTTTCTCTTCTTTTCTTTCTTTTCTCTCTTTTCTCTTCTTTTCTCTTTTCACTTCTTTTCTCTTTTCTCGTTTCCCTTCTTTTTTCTTCTATTCTCTTTTTTCTTCTTTTCTCTTTTCTCTTTTCTCTTCTTTTCTCTTCTTTATTCTTCTTTTCTATTCTTTCCTCTTTTCTCTTTTCTCTTTTCTCTGCTTTTCACTTCTTTTCTCTACTTTTCTCGTTTCCCTTTTCTCTTCTTTTCTCTTTTCTCATCTTTTCACTTATTTTCTCTTTTCTCTTTTCTCTTCTTTTCTATACTTTTCTCTTCTTTTCTCTTTTCTCTTCTGTTCTCTTCTTTGCTCTTTTCTCTTCTTTTCTCTTCTTTTCTCTGCTGTTCTCTTCTTTTCTCTTCTTTCTCTTTTCTTTTCTCTTTTTTTTCTTTTCTGTTCTTTTCTCTTCTTTTTGCTTTTCCCTTTTCTCTTCTTTTCACTTTTCTCTTTTCTCTTCTATTTCTTCTTTACTCTTTTCTCTTTTCTCTTTAATCTTCTTTTCTCCCATCTCTTTTTCTTTCCTCATTTCTCTTATTTTCTCTTTTTTATTTTCTCTTTTGTCTTCTTTTCTCTTTCTCTCATTTCTCGCCTTTTCTCTTTTTTCTTCTGTTCTCTTCTTTTCACTTTTCACTTTTCTCTCTTTTCTATACTTTTCTCTTCTGTTATCTTCTTTTCTCTTTTCTCATTTCTCTTCTTTTCTCTTCTTTTGTCTTTTGTCTTTTCTCTTCTTTTCTCTTTTCCTCTTTTTTTCTTTTCTGTTCTTTTCTCTTCTTTTTGCTTTTCACTTTTCTCTTCTTTTCTCTTTTCTCTTTTCTCTTCTATTTCTTCTTTACTCTTATCTCTTTTCTCTTTAATCTTCTTTTCTCTTTTCTCCTATCTCTTTTTCTTTCATCATTTCTCTTCTTTTCTCTTTTTTCTTTTCTCCTTTGTCTTCTTTTGTCTTCTTTTCACTTTTCTCTCCTTTTCTCTTTTCTCATCTTTTCTCTTCTTCTCTCTTCTTTTCACATTTTCTCTTTTCTCTTTTCCCTTCTTTTCTCTTCTTTTCTCTTCTTTACTCTTTTATCTTTTCTCTTCTTTTCTCTGCTTGTCCCTTCTTTCTATTTTCTTTTCTCTTTTCTCTATTCTCTTCTTTTCTCTTTTCTCTTTTTTGTTCTTTTTTCTTCTTATCTCATTTCTCTTCTCTCTTTTCTCTTCTTTTCTCTTTTCACTTTTCTCTTTTCGATTTTCTCTTCTTTTCTCTTTTCCCTTTTCAATTTTCTCTTTTGTCTTGTTTTCTCATATTTTCTCTTCTTTACTCATTTCTCTTTTCTCTTCTTTTCTCTGCTTTTCTCTTCTTTTCTCTTCGTTCTCTTTTCTTTTCTCCTTTCTCTTTTCACTTCTTTTCTCTTTTCTCACCTTTTCTCTTTTTTTCTCTTTCCTCCTTTCTCTTCTCTCTTCTTTCTCTTCTTTTCTCTTTTCTCTTCTTTCCTCTTCTTTTCTCTTTTGTCTTTTCTTTTCTCTTCTTTTTCCTTCTTTTCTCTTCTTTCCTCTTTTCTCTTTTCTCTGTGTTTCACTTCTTTTCTCGTTTCCCTTTTCTCTTTTTTTCTCCTCTTTTCACTTATTTTCTCTTTTCCCTTTTCTCTTCTTTTCTCTTTTCTCTTTTCTTTTCTCGTCCTTTCTCTTTTCTCTTCTTTTCTTTCTTTTCTCATTTCTCTTTTCTCTTCTTTTTTCCTGTTTTCTCTTCTATTCTCTTTTTTCTTTTCTCTTTTCTTTTCTCTTTTCTCTTCTTTTCCCTTTTCTCTTTTCTCTTCTTTTCTCATTTCTCTTCTCTCTTTTCTCTTCTTTTCTCTTTTCTCTTCTCTTTTCTCTTCTTTTCCCTTTGTACTGTTCCCTTCTTTTCTATTTTCTCTTTTAACTTCTTTTCTCTTCTGTCCCTTTTATCTTCTTTTCTCTCTTGTCTTCTTTTCTCTTCTTTTCTCTTTTCCCTTTTCTCTTCCTTTCTCTTTTCTCTTCTTTTCTTTCTCTTTTCTCATTTCTCTCCTTTTCTCGTTTTTCTTCTGTTCTCTTCTTTTCGCTTTTCACTTTTCTCTCCTTTCTATACTTTTCTCTTCTGTTATCTTCTTTTCTCTTTTCTCATTTCTCTTCTTTATCTTCTTTTGTCTTTTGTCTTTTCTCTTCTTTTCTCTGATTTTCTCTTCTTTTCTCTTTTCTTTTTTCCTCTTTTTTCTTTTCTGTTCTTTTCTCTTCTTTTGCTTTTCACTTTTCTCTTCTTTTCTCTTTTCTCTTCTATTTCTTCTTTACTCTTATCTCTTTTCTCTTTAATCTTCTTTTCTCTTTTCTCCTATCTCTTTTTCTTTCATCATTTCTCTTCTTTTCTCTTTTCTCTTTTTTCTTTTCTCTTCTTTTCTCTTCTATTCTCTTTTTTCTTTACTCTTCTTTTCTCTTTTCTCGTTTCCCTTTTCTCTTCTTTTCTCTTTTCTATTCTCTTTTCTCTTCTTTTCTCTTTTTTCTATTCCCTTCTTTTCTCTTTTCTCGTTTAACTTATTTTCTCTTCTGTCCCTTTTATCTTCTTTTCTCTTCTCTTTTCTATTCTCTTTTGTCTTCTTTTCTCTTTTCTCTTTTCACTTCTTTTTTCTTTTCTCGTTTCCCTTTTTTCTTCTTTTCTCTTCTATTCTATTTTTTCTTTTCTCTTCTTTTCTCTTTTCTCTTCTTTTCTCTTCTTTATTCTCCTTTTCTCTTCTTTCCTCTTTTCTCTTTTCTCTTTTCTCGGCTTTTCACTTCTTTTCTCTTCTTTTCTCGTTTCCCTTTTCTCTTCTTTTCTCTTTTCTCTTCTTTTCTCTTATTTTCTCTTTTCTCTTTTCTCTTCTTTTCTATGCTTTTCTCTTCTTTTCTCTTTTCTCTTCTCTTCTCTTTTCTCTTTTGTCTTCTTTTCTCTTTTCACTTCTTTTCTCTTTTCTCGTTTCCCTTCTTTTTTCTTCTTTTCTCTTCTATTCTCTTTTTTTCTTTTCTCTTCTTTTCACTTTTCTCTTTTCTCTTCCTTTCTCTTCTTTATTCTCCTTTTCTCTTCTTTCCTCTTTTCTCTTTTCTCTTTTCTCTGCTTTTCACTTCTTTTCTATTCTTTTTTCATTTCCCTTTTCTCTTCTTTTCTCTTTTCTCTTCTTTTCTCTTATTTTCTCTTTTCTCTGCTGTTCTCTTCTTTTCTATGCTTTTCTCTTCTTTTCTCTTTTCTCTGCTGTTCTCTTCTTTGCTCTTTTCTCTTCTTTTCTCTTCTTTTCTCTGCTGTTCTCTTCTTTCTCTTTTCTCTTCTCTTTTCTCTTTTTTCTTTTCTGTTCTTTTCTCTTCTTTTTGCTTTTCCCTTTTCTCTTCTTTTCTCTTCTTTCTCTTTTCTTTTCTCTTTTCTCCTCTTTTCTCTTTTTTCTTCATATCTCTTCTTTTCTCATTTCTCTTCTGTCTTTTCTCTTCTTTTCTCTTTTGTCTTCTCTTCGTTTCCCTTTTCTCTTTTATCTTTTTTCTTCTTTTCTCTTGTTTTCTCTTTGCTCTTTTCTCTGCTTTCCACTTCTTTTCTCTTCTTTTCTCTTCTTTTCTTATTTCCCCTTTAATTTCTTCTCTCTTTTTGCTTCTTTTCTCTTCTTTTCACGTTTCTCTTCTTTTCTCTTCTCTTCTTTTCTCTTTTCTCATCTGTTCTCTTCTTTTCTCTTTCTCTTTTCTCTTTTCGTTTCTCTGCTTTTCTCTTCTTTTCTCTTCTTTCTCTTTTCTCTTTTCTCTTTTCTTTTCTCTTTTATCTTTTTTCTTCTTTTCTCTTCGTTTCTCATTTCTCTTCTCTCTTTTCTCTTTTCTCTCTTTACTCTTCTTTTATCTTTTTGCTTTTCTCTTTTCAATTTTCTCTTCTTTTCTCTTCTCTCTTCTTTTCTCTTCTTTTTCCTTCTTTTCTCTTTTCTTTTCTCTTTTCTCTTCTTGTCTCTTTTCTTTATTCTCTTCCTTTGTCTTTTCGCTTTTCTCTTTTCGATTTTCTCTTCTTTTCTCTTCTTTTGTCTTCTTTTCTCTTTTGTTTCTTCTCTTTTCTCTTCTTTTCTCCTCTTTTCTCTTTTCTCTTCTTTCCACTTCTTTTCTCTTTTGTCTTTTCTTTTCTCTTCTTTTCCCTTCTTTTCTCTTTTCTTTTCTCTTTTCTCTTCTTTCCTCTTCTTTTCTCTTTTGTCTTTTCTTTTCTCTTCTTTATTCTTCTTTTCTCATCTTTCCTCTTTTATCTTTTCTCTTTTCTCTGCTTTTCACTTCTTTCCTCTTCTTTTCTCATTTCCCTTTTCTCTTCTTTTCTCTTTTCTCTTCTTTTCTCTTTTCTCTTTTCTCTTCTTTTCTATACTTTTCTCTTCTTTTCTCTTTTCTCTTCTGTTCTCTTCTTTGCTCTTTTCTCTTCTTTTCTCTTCTTTTCTCTGCTGTTCTCTTCTTTCTCTTTTCTTTTCTCTTTTCTCTTTTTTCTTTTCTGTTCTTTTCTCTTCTTTTTGCTTTTCCCTTTTCTCTTCTTTTCTCTTCTATTTCTTCTTTACTCTTTTCTCTTTTCTCTGTAATCTTCTTTTCTCCCATCTCTCTTTCTTTCCTCATTTCTCTTCTTTTCTCTTTTCTCATCTGTTCTCTTCTTTGCTCTTTTCTCTTCTTTTCTCTGCTTTTCTCTTTTTTTCTCTTCTTTCCCTTTTCTTTTCTCTTTTCTCTTTTTTCTTTTCTGTTCTTTTCTCTTCTTTTTGCTTTTCCCTTTTCTCTTCTTTCCTCTTTTCTCTTTTCTCTTCTATTTCTTCTTTACTCTTTTCTCTTTTCTCTGTAATCTTCTTTTCTCCCATCTCTCTTTCTTTCCTCATTTCTCTTCTTTTCTCTTTTCTCTTCTGTTCTCTTCTTTGCTCTTTTCTCTTCTTTTCTCTGCTTTTCTCTTCTTTCTCTTTTCTTTTCTCTTTTCTCTTTTTTTCTTTTCTGTTCTTTTCTCTTCTTTTTGCTTTTCCCTTTTCTCTTCTTTTCCCTTTTCTCTTTTCTCTGCTTTTCACTTCTTTTCTCTTGTTTTCTCGTTTCCCTTTTCTCTTCTTTTCTCTTTTCTCTTCTTTTCTCTTCTTTTCTCTTTTCTCTTTTCTCTTCTTTTCTATGCTTTTCTCTTCTTTTCTCTTTTCTCTTCTGTTCTCTTCTTTGCTCTTTTCTCTTCTTTTCTCTGCTGTTCTCTTCTTTTCTCTTCTTTCTCTTTTCTTTTCTCTTTTCTCTTTTTTCTTTTCTGTTCTTTTCTCTTCTTTTTGCTTTTCCCTTTTCTCTTCTTTTCTCTTTTCTCTTTTCTCTTCTATATCTTCTTTACTCTTTTCTCTTTTCTCTTTAAACTTCTTTTCTCCCATCTCTTTTTCTTTCCTCATTTGTCTTATTTTCTCTTTTTTTTATTTTCTCTTTTGTCTTCTTTTCTCTTCTTTTCTCTTTTCTCATTTCTCTCCTTTTCTCGTTTTTCTTCTGTTCTCTTCTTTTCGCTTTTCACTTTTCTCTCTTTTCTATACTTTTCTCTTCTGTTATCTTCTTTTCTCTTTTCTCATTTCTCTTCTTTATCTTCTTTTGTCTTTTGTCTTTTCTCTTCTTTTCTCTGATTTTCTCTTCTTTTCTCTTTTCTCTTTTCCTCTTTTTTCTTTTCTGTTCTTTTCTCTTCTTTTGCTTTTCACTCTTCTCTTCTTTTCTCTTTTCTCTTCTATTTCTTCTTTACTCTTATCTCTTTTCTCTTTAATCTTCTTTTCTCTTTTCTCCTATCTCTTTTTCTTTCATCATTTCTCTTCTTTTCTCTTTTCTCTTTTTTCTTTTCTCTTCTTTTCTCTTCTATTCTCTTTTTTCTTTACTCTTCTTTTCTCTTTTCTCGTTTCCCTTTTCTCTTCTTTTCTCATTTCTATTCTCTTTTCTCTTCTTTTCTCTTTTTTCTTTTCCCTTCTTTTCTCTTTTCTCTTTTAACTTATTTTCTCTTACGTCCCTTTTATCTTCTTTTCTCTTCTCTTCTCTATTCTCTTTTGTCTTCTTTTCTCTTTTCTCTTTTCACTTCTTTTCTATTTTCTCGTTTCCCTTTTTTCTTCTTTTCTCTTCTATTCTATTTTTTCTTTTCTCTTCTTTTCTCTTTTCTCTTTTCTCTTCTATTTCTTCTTTACTCTTTTCTCTTTTCTCTGCTTTTCACTTCTTTTCTATTCTTTTTTCATTTCCCTTTTCTCTTCTTTTCTCTTTTCTCTTCTTTTCTCTTATTTTCTCTTTTCTCTGCTGTTCTCTTCTTTTCTATGCTTTTCTCTTCTTTTCTCTTTTCTCTGCTGTTCTCTTCTTTGCTCTTTTCTCTTCTTTTCTCTTCTTTTCTCTGCTGTTCTCTTCTTTCTCTTTTCTCTTCTCTTTTCTCTTTTTTCTTTTCTGTTCTTTTCTCTTCTTTTTGCTTTTCCCTTTTCTCTTCTTTTCTCTTCTTTCTCTTTTCTTTTCTCTTTTCTCCTCTTTTCTCTTTTTTCTTCATATCTCTTCTTTTCTCATTTCTCTTCTGTCTTTTCTCTTCTTTTCTCTTTTGTCTTCTCTTCGTTTCCCTTTTCTCTTTTATCTTTTTTCTTCTTTTCTCTTGTTTTCTCTTTGCTCTTTTCTCTGCTTTCCACTTCTTTTCTCTTCTTTTCTCTTCTTTTCTTATTTCCCCTTTAATTTCTTCTCTCTTTTTGCTTCTTTTCTCTTCTTTTCACGTTTCTCTTCTTTTCTCTTCTCTTCTTTTCTCTTTTCTCATCTGTTCTCTTCTTTTCTCTTTCTCTTTTCTCTTTTCGTTTCTCTGCTTTTCTCTTCTTTTCTCTTCTTTCTCTTTTCTCTTTTCTCTTTTCTTTTCTCTTTTATCTTTTTTCTTCTTTTCTCTTCGTTTCTCATTTCTCTTCTCTCTTTTCTCTTTTCTCTCTTTACTCTTCTTTTATCTTTTTGCTTTTCTCTTTTCAATTTTCTCTTCTTTTCTCTTCTCTCTTCTTTTTCCTTCTTTTCTCTTTTCTTTTCTCTTTTCTCTTCTTGTCTCTTTTCTTTATTCTCTTCTTTTGTCTTTTCGCTTTTCTCTTTTCGATTTTCTCTTCTTTTCTCTTCTTTTGTCTTCTTTTCTCTTTTGTTTCTTCTCTTTTCTCTTCTTTTCTCCTCTTTTCTCTTTTCTCTTCTTTCCACTTCTTTTCTCTTTTGTCTTTTCTTTTCTCTTCTTTTCCCTTCTTTTCTCTTTTCTTTTCTCTTTTCTCTTCTTTCCTCTTCTTTTCTCTTTTGTCTTTTCTTTTCTCTTCTTTATTCTTCTTTTCTCATCTTTCCTCTTTTATCTTTTCTCTTTTCTCTGCTTTTCACTTCTTTCCTCTTCTTTTCTCATTTCCCTTTTCTCTTCTTTTCTCTTTTCTCTTCTTTTCTCTTTTCTCTTTTCTCTTCTTTTCTATACTTTTCTCTTCTTTTCTCTTTTCTCTTCTGTTCTCTTCTTTGCTCTTTTCTCTTCTTTTCTCTTCTTTTCTCTGCTGTTCTCTTCTTTCTCTTTTCTTTTCTCTTTTCTCTTTTTTCTTTTCTGTTCTTTTCTCTTCTTTTTGCTTTTCCCTTTTCTCTTCTTTTCTCTTCTATTTCTTCTTTACTCTTTTCTCTTTTCTCTGTAATCTTCTTTTCTCCCATCTCTCTTTCTTTCCTCATTTCTCTTCTTTTCTCTTTTCTCATCTGTTCTCTTCTTTGCTCTTTTCTCTTCTTTTTTCTGCTTTTCTCTTTTTTTCTCTTCTTTCCCTTTTCTTTTCTCTTTTCTCTTTTTTCTTTTCTGTTCTTTTCTCTTCTTTTTGCTTTTCCCTTTTCTCTTCTTTCCTCTTTTCTCTTTTCTCTTCTATTTCTTCTTTACTCTTTTCTCTTTTCTCTGTAATCTTCTTTTCTCCCATCTCTCTTTCTTTCCTCATTTCTCTTCTTTTCTCTTTTCTCTTCTGTTCTCTTCTTTGCTCTTTTCTCTTCTTTTCTCTGCTTTTCTCTTCTTTCTCTTTTCTTTTCTCTTTTCTCTTTTTTTCTTTTCTGTTCTTTTCTCTTCTTTTTGCTTTTCCCTTTTCTCTTCTTTTCCCTTTTCTCTTTTCTCTGCTTTTCACTTCTTTTCTCTTGTTTTCTCATTTCCCTTTTCTCTTCTTTTCTCTTTTCTCTTCTTTTCTCTTCTTTTCTCTTTTCTCTTTTCTCTTCTTTTCTATGCTTTTCTCTTCTTTTCTCTTTTCTCTTCTGTTCTCTTCTTTGCTCTTTTCTCTTCTTTTCTCTGCTGTTCTCTTCTTTTCTCTTCTTTCTCTTTTCTTTTCTCTTTTCTCTTTTTTCTTTTCTGTTCTTTTCTCTTCTTTTTGCTTTTCCCTTTTCTCTTCTTTTCTCTTTTCTCTTTTCTCTTCTATATCTTCTTTACTCTTTTCTCTTTTCTCTTTAAACTTCTTTTCTCCCATCTCTTTTTCTTTCCTCATTTGTCTTATTTTCTCTTTTTTTTATTTTCTCTTTTGTCTTCTTTTCTCTTCTTTTCTCTTTTCTCATTTCTCTCCTTTTCTCGTTTTTCTTCTGTTCTCTTCTTTTCGCTTTTCACTTTTCTCTCTTTTCTATACTTTTCTCTTCTGTTATCTTCTTTTCTCTTTTCTCATTTCTCTTCTTTATCTTCTTTTGTCTTTTGTCTTTTCTCTTCTTTTCTCTGATTTTCTCTTCTTTTCTCTTTTCTCTTTTCCTCTTTTTTCTTTTCTGTTCTTTTCTCTTCTTTTGCTTTTCACTTTTCTCTTCTTTTCTCTTTTCTCTTCTATTTCTTCTTTACTCTTATCTCTTTTCTCTTTAATCTTCTTTTCTCTTTTCTCCTATCTCTTTTTCTTTCATCATTTCTCTTCTTTTCTCTTTTCTCTTTTTTCTTTTCTCTTCTTTTCTCTTCTATTCTCTTTTTTCTTTACTCTTCTTTTCTCTTTTCTCGTTTCCCTTTTCTCTTCTTTTCTCATTTCTATTCTCTTTTCTCTTCTTTTCTCTTTTTTCTTTTCCCTTCTTTTCTCTTTTCTCTTTTAACTTATTTTCTCTTACGTCCCTTTTATCTTCTTTTCTCTTCTCTTCTCTATTCTCTTTTGTCTTCTTTTCTCTTTTCTCTTTTCACTTCTTTTCTATTTTCTCGTTTCCCTTTTTTCTTCTTTTCTCTTCTATTCTATTTTTTCTTTTCTCTTCTTTTCTCTTTTCTCTTTTCTCTTCTATTTCTTCTTTACTCTTTTCTCTTTTCTCTGTAATCTTCTTTTCTCCCATCTCTCTTTCTTTCCTCATTTCTCTTCTTTTCTCTTTTCTCTTCTTTTCTCTGCTTTTCTCTTCTTTCTCTTTTCTTTTCTCTTTTCTCTTTTTTTCTTTTCTGTTCTTTTCTCTTCTATTTGCTTTTACCTTTTCTCTTCTTTTCTCTTTTCTCTTCTATTTCTTCTTTACTCTTTTCTCTTTTCTCTTTAATCTTCTTTTCTCCCATCTCTCTTTCTTTCCTCATTTCTCTTATTTTCTCTTTTTTCTTTTCTCTTTTGTCTTCTTGTCTCATCTTTTCTCTTTTCTCATTTCTCTCCTTTTCTCTTTTTTCTTCTGTTCTCTTCTTTTCACTTTTCACTTTTCTCTCTTTTCTATACTTTTCTCTTCTTTTACTCATTTTTTCTCTTCTTTTCTCTTTTCCCTTCCTTTCTCTTTTCTCTTTTCATCTATTTTTCCTTCTGTTCTCTTTTCTCTTATTCTTTTCACTTCTTTTCTCTTCTTTTATCTTCTTTTCTCTTTTCCATTTTCTCTTCTTTTCTTTCTTTTCTCTTTTCTCTTTTCTCTTCCTTTCTCCTCTTTTCTAATTTCCTTTTTCTCTTCTTTTCTCTGCTTTTGTTTTCTTTTCACTTCTTTCTCTTTTCTGTTCTCTTTTCTGGTTTCTCTTCCTTTCACTTTTCTCTTCTTTTCTCTTCTTTTCTTTCTCTTCTCTCTTTTCTCTTCTGTTCTCTTTTCTCTTTGCTCTTCTTTTCTCTGCTTTTCTCTTATTTTCTCTTCTTTCTCTTTTCTTTTCTCTTTTCTCTTCTTTTCTCTTTTCTCTTCTTTACTCTTTCCTCTTTTCTCTTCTCTCTTCTTTTGTCTTTTCACTTTTCTCTTTTCGATTTTCTCTTCTTTTGTCTTCTTTTGTCTTCTTTTCTCTTTTGTCTCTTCTCTTTTCTCTTCTTTTCTCCTCTTTTCTGTTTTCTCTTCTTTCCAATTCTTTTCTCTTTTGTCTTTTCTTTTCTCTTCTTTTCCCTTCTTTTCTCTTTTCTCTTCTCTTTTCCCTTCTTTTCTCTTTTCTCTTCTTTCCTCTTCTTTTCTCTTTTGTCTTTTCTTTTCTCTTCTTTATTCTTCTTTTCTCTTCTTTCCTCTTTTCTCTTTTCTCATTTCTCTCCTTTTCTCTTTTTTCTTCTGTTCTCTTCTTTTCACTTTTCACTTTTCTCTCTTTTCTATACTTTTCTCTTCTTTTACTCATTTTTTCTCTTCTTTTCTCTTTTCTCTTCTTTACACTTTCCTCTTTTCTCTTCTCTCTTCTTTTGTCTTTTCGCTTTTCTCTTTTCGATTTTCTCTTCTTTTCTCTTCTTTTCTCTCTTTTGTCTTCTTTTCTCTTTTGTCTCTTCTCTTTTCTCTTCTTTTCTCCTCTTTTCTGTTTTCTCTTCTTTCCACTTCTTTTCTCTTTTGTCTTTTCTTTTCTCTTCTTTTCTCTTCTTTTCTCTTTTCTCTTCTCTTTTCCCTTCTTTTCTCTTTTCTCTTCTTTTCTCTTCTTTCCTCTTTTCTCTTTTCTCTTTTCTCTGCTTTTCACTTCTTTTCTCTTCTTTTCTCGTTTCCCTTTTCTCTTCTTTTCTCTTTTCTCTTCTTTTCTCTTCTTTTCTCTTTTCTCTTCCTTTCTCTTCTTTTCTCTTCTTTTCTCTTTTCTCTTCTTTTCTCTTTTCTCTTTTCTCTTCTTTTCTATACATTTCCCTTCTTTCCTCTTTTCTCTTCTGTTCTCTTCTTTGCTCTTTTCTCTTCTTTTCTCTTCTTTTCTCTGCTGTTCTCTTCTTTTCTCTTCTTTCTCTTTTCTTTTCTCTTTTCTCTTTTTTTCTTTTCTGTTCTTTTCTCTTTTTTTTGCTTTTCCCTTGTCTCTTCTTTTCTCTTTTCTCTTTTCTCTTCTATTTCTTCTTTACTCTTTTCTCTTTTCTCTTTAAACTTCATTTCTCCCATTTTTTTTTCTTTCCTCATTTCTCTTATTTTCTCTTTTTTTATTTTCTCTTTTGTCTTCTTTTCTCTTGTTTTCTCTTTGCTCTTTTCTCTTCTTTTCTCTTCTTTTCTCATTTCCCCTTTAATTTCTTGTCTCTTTTTGCTTCTTTTCTCTTCTTTTCACGTTTCTCTTCTTTTCTCTTCTCTTCTTTTCTCTTTTCTCATCTGTTCTCTTCTTTTCTCTTTCTCTTTTCTCTTTTCGTTTCTCTGCTTTTCTCTTCTTTTCTCTTCTTTCTCTTTTCTCTTTTCTTTTCTGTTTTATCTTTTTTCTTCTTTTCTCTTCGTTTCTCATTTCTCTTCTCTCTTTTCTCTTTTCTCTCATTACTCTTCTTTTATGTTTTTGCTTTTCTCTTTTCAATTTTCTCTTCTTTTCTCTTCTCTCTTCGTTTCTCTTCTTTTCCCTTCTTTTCTCTTAACTTTTCTCTTTTCTCTTCTTTTCTCTTTTCTTTATTCTCTTCTTTTGTCTTTTCGCTTTTCTCTTTTCGATTTTCTCTTCTTTTCTCTTCTTTTGTCTTCTTTTGTCTTCTTTTCTCTTTTGTCTCTTCTCTTTTCTCTTCTTTTCTCCTCTTTTCTCTTTTCTCTTCTTTCCACTTCTTTTCTCTTTTGTCTTTTCTTTTCTCTTCTTTTCCCTTCTTTTCTCTTTTCTCTTCTCTTTTCCCTTCTTTTCTCTTCTCTTCTTTCCTCTTGTTTTCTCTTTTGTCTTTTCTTTTCTCTTCTTTATTCTTCTTTTCTCTTCTTTCCTCTTTTCTCTTTTCTCTTTTCTCTGCTTTTCACTTCTTTTCTCTTCTTTTCTCTTTTCTCTTCCTTTCTCTTCTTTTCTCTTCTTTTCTCTTTTCTCTTCTTTTCTCTTTTCTCTTTTCTCTTCTTTTCTCTTCTTTTCTCTTTTCTCTTTTCTCTTCTTTTCAATACATTTCCCTTCTTTCCTCTTTTCTATTCTGTTCTCTTCTTTGCTCTTTTCTCTTCTTTTCTCTTTTCTCTTTTTTCTTTTCTGTTCTTTTCTCTTTTTTTTGCTTTTCCCTTTTCTCTTCTTTTCTCTTTTCTCTTCTATTTCTTCTTTACTCTTTTCTCTTTTCTCTTTAAACTTCATTTCTCCCATTTTATTTTCTTTCCCCATTTCTCTTATTTTCTCTTTTTTTATTTTCTCTTTTGTCTTCTTTTCTCTTGTTTTCTCTTTGCTCTTCTTTTCTCATTTCCCCTTTAATTTTTGTCTCTTTTTGCTTCTTTTCTCTTCTTTTCACGTTTCTCTTCTTTTCTCTTCTCTTCTTTTCTCTTTTCTCATCTGTTCTCTTCTTCTCTCTTTCTCTTTTCTCTTTTCGTTTCTCTGCTTTTCTCTTCTTTTCTCTTCTTTTCTCTTCTTTCTCTTTTCTCTTTTCTTTTCTGTTTTATCTTTTTTCTTCTTTTCTCATCGTTTCTCATTTCTCTTCTCTCTTTTCTCTTTTCTCTCTTTACTCTTCTTTTATCTTCTCTCTTCGTTTCTCTTCTTTTCCCTTCTTTTCTCTTATCTTTTCTCTTTTCTCTTCTTTTCTCTTTTCTTTATTCTCTTCTTTTGTCTTTTCGCTTTTCTCTTTTCGATTTTCTCTTCTTTTCTCTTCTTTTGTCTTCTTTTGTCTTCTTTTGTCTTCTTTTGTCTTCTTTTGTCTTCTTTTGTCTTCTTTTCTCTTTTGTCTCTTCTCTTTTCTCTTCCTTTCTCCTCTTTTCTCTTTTCTCTTCTTTCCACTTCTTTTCTCTTTTGTCTTTTCTTTTCTCTTCTTTTCCCTTCTTTTCTCTTTTCCCTTCTTTTCTCTTTTCTCTTCTTTCCTCTTCTTTTCTCTTTTGTCTTTTCTTTTCTCTTCTATATTCTTCTTTTCTCATCTTTCCTCTTTTCTCTTTTCTCTGCTTTTCACTTCTTTTCGCTTCTTTTCTTGTTTCATTTTCTCTTCTTTTCTCTTTTCTCTTCTTTTCTCTTTTCTCTTCTTTTCTATACTTTTCTCTTCTTTTCTCTTTTCTCTTCTGTTCTCTGCTTTGCTCTTTTCTCTTCTTTTGTCTGCTTTTCTCTTCTTTTCTTTTCTTTCTCTTTTCTTTTCTCTTTTCTCTTTTTTCTTTTCTGTTCTTTTCTCTTCTTTTTGCTTTTCCCTTTTCTCTTCTTTTCTCTTTTCTCTTCTATTTCTTCTTTACTCTTTTCTCTTTTCTCTGTAATCTTCTTTTCTCCCATCTCTCTTTCTTTCCTCATTTCTCTTCTTTTCTCTTTTCTCTTGGGTTCTCTTCTTTGCTCTTTTCTCTTCTTTTCTCTGCTTTTCTCTTCTTTTCTTTTCTTTCTCTTTTCTTTTCTCTTTTCTCTTTTTTCTTGTCTGTTCTTTTCTCTTCTTTTTGCTTTTCCCTTTTCTCTTCTTTTCTCTTTTCTCTTCTATTTCTTCTTTACTCTTTTCTCTTTTCTCTGTAATCTTCTTTTCTCCCATCTCTCTTTCTTTCCTCATTTCTCTTCTTTTCTCTTTTCTCTTCTGTTCTCTTCTTTGCTCTTTTCTCTTCTTTTCTCTGCTTTTCTCTTCTTTCTCTTTTCTTTTCTCTTTTCTCTTCTTTTTGCTTTTCCCTTTTCTCTTCTTTTCTCTTTTCTCTTCTATTTCTTCTTTACTCTTTTCTCTTTTCTCTGTAATCTTCTTTTCTCCCATCTCTCTTTCTTTCCTCATTTCTCTTCTTTTCTCTTTTCTCTTCTGTTCTCTTCTTTGCTCTTTTCTCTTCTTTTCTCTGCTTTTCTCTTCTTTTCTTTTCTTTCTCTTTTCTTTTCTCTTTTCTCTTTTTTCTTTTCTGTTCTTTTCTCTTCTTTTTGCTTTTCCCTTTTCTCTTCTTTTCTCTTTTCTCTTCTATTTCTTCTTTACTCTTTTCTCTTTTCTCTGTAATCTTCTTTTCTCCCATCTCTCTTTCTTTCCTCATTTCTCTTCTTTTCTCTTTTCTCTTGGGTTCTCTTCTTTGCTCTTTTCTCTTCTTTTCTCTGCTTTTCTCTTCTTTCTCTTTTCTTTTCTCTTTTCTCTTTTTTTCTTTTCTGTTCTTTTCTCTTCTTTTTGCTTTTACCTTTTCTCTTCTTTTCTCTTTTCTCTTTTCTCTTCTATTTCTTCTTTACTCTTTTCTCTTTTCTCTTTAATCTTCTTTTCTCCCATCTCTCTTTCTTTCCTGATTTCTCTTATTTTCTCTTTTTTTCTTTTCTCTTTTGTCTTCTTTTCTCATCTTTTCTCTTTTCTCATTTCTCTCCTTTTCTCTTTTTTCTTCTGTTCTCTTCTTTTCACTTTTCACTTTTCTCTCTTTTCTATACTTTTCTCTTCTTTTACTCATTTTTTCTCTTCTTTTCTCTTTTCCCTTCCTTTCTCTTTTCTCTTTTCATCTATTTTCCCTTCTGTTCTCTTTTCTCTTATTCTTTTCACTTCTTTTCTCTTCTTTTATCTTCTTTTCTCTTTTCCATTTTCTCTTCTTTTCTTTCTTTTCTCTTTTCTCTTTTCTCTTCCTTTCTCCTCTTTTCTAATTTCCCTTTTCTCTTCTTTTCTCTGCTTTTGTTTTCTTTTCACTTCTTTCTCTTTTCTGTTCTCTTTTCTTGTTTCTCTTCCTTTCACTTTTCTCTTCTTTTCTCTTCTTTTCTTTCTCTTCTCTCTTTTCTCTTCTGTTCTCTTTTCTCTTTGCTCTTCTTTTCTCTGCTTTTCTCTTCTTTTCTCTTCTTTCTCTTTTCTTTTCTCTTTTCTCTTCTTTTCTCTTTTCTCATCTTTTCTCTTCTTTACACTTTCCTCTTTTCTCTTCTCTCTTCTTTTCTCTTTTCGCTTTTCTCTTTTCGATTTTCTCTTCTTTTCTCTTCTTTTCACTTTTTTTCTTCTTTTGTCTTCTTTTGTCTTCTTTTCTCTTTCCTCTCTTCTCTTTTCTCTTCTTTTCTCTTATCTCTTCTTTTCTCTTCTTTTCCCTTTTTTCTCTTTTGTGTTCTTTTCTCTTCTTTTCTCTTCTTTACTCTTTTCTCTTTGCTCTTATTTTCTCATTTCTCTTTTCTCTTGTTTTCTCTTCTTTTCTCTGCTTTTCTATTCTTTCTCTTTTCTTTTCTCCTTTCTCTTTTCTCTTCTTTTCTCTTTTTTCTTCTTTTCTCTTCTTTTCTCATTTCTCTTCTTTCTTTTCTCTTCTTTTCTCTTTTCTCTTCTCTTTTTTTCCCTTCTTTTCTGTTTGCCCTTTTCTCTTGCTTTCTCTTTGCTCTTTTCTCTTTCCTCTGCTTTCCACTTCTTTTCTCTTCTTTTCTCTTTTCTCATCTGTTCTCTTCTTTTCTCTTTTCTTTATTCTCTTCTATTGTCTTTTCACTTTTCTCTTTTCGATTTTCTCTTCTTTTGTCTTCTTTTCTCTTTTGTCTCTTCTCTTTTCTCTTCTTTTCTCCTCTTTTCTGTTTTCTCTTCTTTCCACTTTTCTCTTTTGTCTTTTCTTTTCTCTTCTTTTCCCTTCTTTTCTCTTTTCTCTTCTCTTTTCCCTTCTTTTCTCTTTTCTCTTCTTTCCTCTTCTTTTCTATTTTGTCTTTTCTTTTCTCTTCTTTATTCTTCTTTTCTCTTCTTTCCTCTTTTCTCTTTTCTCTTTTCTCTGCTTTTCACTGCTTTTCTCTTCTTTTCTCGTTTCCCTTTTCTCTTCTTTTCTCTTTTCTCTTCTTTTCTCTTCTTTTCTCTTTTCTCTTACTTTCTCTTCTTTTCTCTTCTTTTCTCTTTTCTCTTTTCTCTTCTTTTCTATACATTTCTCTTCTTTCCTCTTTTCTCTTCTGTTCTCTTCTTTGCTCTTTTCTCTTCTTTTCTCTGCTGTTCTCTTCTTTTCTCTTCTTTCTCTTTTCTTTTCTCTTTTCCCTTCTTTTCTCTTTTCTTAATTCTCTTCTTTTGTCTTTTCGCTTTTCTCTTTTCGATTTTCTCTTCTTTTCTCTTCTTTTTTCTTCTTTTGTCTTCTTTTGTCTTCTTTTCTCTTTTGTCTCTTCTCTTTTCTCTTCCTTTCTCCTCTTTTCTCTTTTCTCTTCTTTCCACTTCTTTTCTCTTTTGTCTTTTCTTTTCTCTTCTTTTCCCTTCTTTTCTCTTTTCCCTTCTTTTCTCTTTTCTCTTCTTTCCTCTTCTTTTCTCTTTTGTCTTTTCTTTTCTCTTCTATATTCTTCTTTTCTCATCTTTCCTCTTTTCTCTTTTCTCTGCTTTTCACTTCTTTTCGCTTCTTTTCTTGTTTCATTTTCTCTTCTTTTCTCTTTTCTCTTCTTTTCTCTTTTCTCTTCTTTTCTATACTTTTCTCTTCTTTTCTCTTTTCTCTTCTGTTCTCTGCTTTGCTCTTTTCTCTTCTTTTGTCTGCTTTTCTCTTCTTTTCTTTTCTTTCTCTTTTCTTTTCTCTTTTCTCTTTTTTCTTTTCTGTTCTTTTCTCTTCTTTTTGCTTTTCCCTTTTCTCTTCTTTTCTCTTTTCTCTTCTATTTCTTCTTTACTCTTTTCTCTTTTCTCTGTAATCTTCTTTTCTCCCATCTCTCTTTCTTTCCTCATTTCTCTTCTTTTCTCTTTTCTCTTGGGTTCTCTTCTTTGCTCTTTTCTCTTCTTTTCTCTGCTTTTCTCTTCTTTTCTTTTCTTTCTCTTTTCTTTTCTCTTTTCTCTTTTTTCTTGTCTGTTCTTTTCTCTTCTTTTTGCTTTTCCCTTTTCTCTTCTTTTCTCTTTTCTCTTCTATTTCTTCTTTACTCTTTTCTCTTTTCTCTGTAATCTTCTTTTCTCCCATCTCTCTTTCTTTCCTCATTTCTCTTCTTTTCTCTTTTCTCTTCTGTTCTCTTCTTTGCTCTTTTCTCTTCTTTTCTCTGCTTTTCTCTTCTTTCTCTTTTCTTTTCTCTTTTCTCTTCTTTTTGCTTTTCCCTTTTCTCTTCTTTTCTCTTTTCTCTTCTATTTCTTCTTTACTCTTTTCTCTTTTCTCTGTAATCTTCTTTTCTCCCATCTCTCTTTCTTTCCTCATTTCTCTTCTTTTCTCTTTTCTCTTCTGTTCTCTTCTTTGCTCTTTTCTCTTCTTTTCTCTGCTTTTCTCTTCTTTTCTTTTCTTTCTCTTTTCTTTTCTCTTTTCTCTTTTTTCTTTTCTGTTCTTTTCTCTTCTTTTTGCTTTTCCCTTTTCTCTTCTTTTCTCTTTTCTCTTCTATTTCTTCTTTACTCTTTTCTCTTTTCTCTGTAATCTTCTTTTCTCCCATCTCTCTTTCTTTCCTCATTTCTCTTCTTTTCTCTTTTCTCTTGGGTTCTCTTCTTTGCTCTTTTCTCTTCTTTTCTCTGCTTTTCTCTTCTTTCTCTTTTCTTTTCTCTTTTCTCTTTTTTTCTTTTCTGTTCTTTTCTCTTCTTTTTGCTTTTACCTTTTCTCTTCTTTTCTCTTTTCTCTTTTCTCTTCTATTTCTTCTTTACTCTTTTCTCTTTTCTCTTTAATCTTCTTTTCTCCCATCTCTCTTTCTTTCCTGATTTCTCTTATTTTCTCTTTTTTTCTTTTCTCTTTTGTCTTCTTTTCTCATCTTTTCTCTTTTCTCATTTCTCTCCTTTTCTCTTTTTTCTTCTGTTCTCTTCTTTTCACTTTTCACTTTTCTCTCTTTTCTATACTTTTCTCTTCTTTTACTCATTTTTTCTCTTCTTTTCTCTTTTCCCTTCCTTTCTCTTTTCTCTTTTCATCTATTTTCCCTTCTGTTCTCTTTTCTCTTATTCTTTTCACTTCTTTTCTCTTCTTTTATCTTCTTTTCTCTTTTCCATTTTCTCTTCTTTTCTTTCTTTTCTCTTTTCTCTTTTCTCTTCCTTTCTCCTCTTTTCTAATTTCCCTTTTCTCTTCTTTTCTCTGCTTTTGTTTTCTTTTCACTTCTTTCTCTTTTCTGTTC
Source organism: Chiloscyllium punctatum (assembly GCF_047496795.1). Classification (NCBI taxonomy): domain Eukaryota; kingdom Metazoa; phylum Chordata; class Chondrichthyes; order Orectolobiformes; family Hemiscylliidae; genus Chiloscyllium; species Chiloscyllium punctatum. Next base: position 17,095,106 of record NC_092786.1, read on the forward strand.
TCTTTTCTTGTTTCTCTTCCTTTCACTTTTCTCTTCTTTTCTCTTCTTTTCTTTCTCTTCTCTCTTTTCTCTTCTGTTCTCTTTTCTCTTTGCTCTTCTTTTCTCTGCTTTTCTCTTCTTTTCTCTTCTTTCTCTTTTCTTTTCTCTTTTCTCTTCTTTTCTCTTTTCTCATCTTTTCTCTTCTTTACACTTTCCTCTTTTCTCTTCTCTCTTCTTTTCTCTTTTCGCTTTTCTCTTTTCGATTTTCTCTTCTTTTCTCTTCTTTTCACTTTTTTTCTTCTTTTGTCTTCTTTTGTCTTCTTTTCTCTTTCCTCTCTTCTCTTTTCTCTTCTTTTCTCTTATCTCTTCTTTTCTCTTCTTTTCCCTTTTTTCTCTTTTGTGTTCTTTTCTCTTCTTTTCTCTTCTTTACTCTTTTCTCTTTGCTCTTATTTTCTCATTTCTCTTTTCTCTTGTTTTCTCTTCTTTTCTCTGCTTTTCTATTCTTTCTCTTTTCTTTTCTCCTTTCTCTTTTCTCTTCTTTTCTCTTTTTTCTTCTTTTCTCTTCTTTTCTCATTTCTCTTCTTTCTTTTCTCTTCTTTTCTCTTTTCTCTTCTCTTTTTTTCCCTTCTTTTCTGTTTGCCCTTTTCTCTTGCTTTCTCTTTGCTCTTTTCTCTTTCCTCTGCTTTCCACTTCTTTTCTCTTCTTTTCTCTTTTCTCATCTGTTCTCTTCTTTTCTCTTTTCTTTATTCTCTTCTATTGTCTTTTCACTTTTCTCTTTTCGATTTTCTCTTCTTTTGTCTTCTTTTCTCTTTTGTCTCTTCTCTTTTCTCTTCTTTTCTCCTCTTTTCTGTTTTCTCTTCTTTCCACTTTTCTCTTTTGTCTTTTCTTTTCTCTTCTTTTCCCTTCTTTTCTCTTTTCTCTTCTCTTTTCCCTTCTTTTCTCTTTTCTCTTCTTTCCTCTTCTTTTCTATTTTGTCTTTTCTTTTCTCTTCTTTATTCTTCTTTTCTCTTCTTTCCTCTTTTCTCTTTTCTCTTTTCTCTGCTTTTCACTGCTTTTCTCTTCTTTTCTCGTTTCCCTTTTCTCTTCTTTTCTCTTTTCTCTTCTTTTCTCTTCTTTTCTCTTTTCTCTTCCTTTCTCTTCTTTTCTCTTCTTTTCTCTTTTCTCTTTTCTCTTCTTTTCTATACATTTCTCTTCTTTCCTCTTTTCTCTTCTGTTCTCTTCTTTGCTCTTTTCTCTTCTTTTCTCTGCTGTTCTCTTCTTTTCTCTTCTTTCTCTTTTCTTTTCTCTTTTCTCTTTTTTCTTTTCTGTTCTTTTCTCTTCTTTTTGCTTTTCCCTTTTCTCTTCTCTTCCCTTTTCTCTTTTCTCTTCTATTTCTTCTTTACTCTTTTCTCTTTTCTCTTTAATCTTCTTTTCTCCCATCTCTTTTTCTTTCCTCATTTCTCTTCTTTTCTCTTTTTTCTTTTCTCTTTTGTCTTCTTTTCTCTTCTTTTCTCTTTTCTCATTTCTCTCCTTTTCTCTTTTCTCTTCTGTTCTCTTCATTTCACTTTTCACTTTTCTCTCTTTTCTATACTTTTCTCTTGTTTTCTCTTTTGTCTTCTGTTCTCTTCTTTTCTCTTTTCTCATTTCTGTTCTTTTCTCTTCTTTTGTCTTTTCTCTTTTCTCTTCTTTTCTCTGCTTTTCTCTTCTTTTCTCTTTTCTCTTTTTTGTTCTTTGTTCTTCTTATCTCATTTCTCTTCTCTCTTTTCTCTTCTTTTCTCTTTTCGCTTTTCTCTTTTCGATTTTCTCTTCTTTCCTCTTTTCCCTTTTCAATTTTCTCTTTTGTCTTGTTTTCTCATATTTTCTCTTCTTTACTCATTTCTCTTTTCTCTTCTTGTCTCTGCTTTTCTCTTCTTTTGTCTTCGTTCTCTTTTCTTTTCTCCTTTCTCTTTTCTCTTCTTTTCTCTTTTCTCACCTTTTCTCTTCTTTTCTCTTTCCTACTTTCTCTTTTATCTTCTTTTCTCTTTTCGCTTTTCTCTTTTCGATTTCCTCTTCTTTTCGCTTTTTTCTTCTTTTGTCTTCTTTTGTCTTCTTTTCTCTTTTCTCTCTTCTCTGTTCTCTTCTTTTCTCTTTTCTCATCTGTTCTCTTCTATTCTCTTTCTATTTTCTCTTTCCTCTTCTTTTCTCATTTCTCTTCTTTTCTCTTGGTTTGTCTTCTTTTCTCTTCTTTTCGCTTTTCTCATTTTTTTTCTCATCTTTTCTCTTTTCCCTTTTCAATTTTCTCTTTTGTCTTCTTTTCTCTTCTTTACACTTTTCTCTTATTTTCTCATTTCTCTTTTCTCTTCTTTTCTCTGCTTTTCTCTTCTTTTCTCTTCTTTCTCTTTTCTTTTCTCTTTTCTCTTCTTTTCTCTTTTTTCTTCATTTCTCTTCTTTTCTCATTTCTCTTCTCTCTTTTCTCTTCTTTTCTCTTTTCTCTTCTCTTCTTTTCCCTTTTCTCTTTTATCTTTTTTCTTCTTTTTTCTTGTTTTTTCTTTGCTCTTTTCTCTGCTTTACACTTCTTTTCTCTTCTTTTCTCATTTCCCCTTTAATTTCTTGTCTCTTTTCGCTTCTTTTCTCTTCTTTTCACGTTTCTCTTCTTTACTTTTCTCTTCTTTTCTCTTTTCTGATCTGTTCTCTTCTTTCCTCTTTCTCTGTTCTCTTTTCTTTTCTCTGCTTTTCTCTTCTTTTCTCATTTCCCCTTTAATTTCTTGTCTCTTTTCGCTTCTTTTCTCTTCTTTTCACGTTTCTCTTCTTTTCTTTTCTCTTCTGTTCTCTTTTCTCATCTGTTCTCTTCTTTTCTCATTTCTCTTCTCTCTTTTCTCATCTTTTCTCTTTACTCTTCTTTTATCTTTTCGCTTTTCTCTTTTCAATTTTCTCTTCTTTTCTCTTCTCTCTTCTTTTCTCTTCTTTTCCCTTCTTTTCTCTTTTCTTTATTCTCTTCTTTTGTCTTTTCGCTTTTCTCTTTTCGATTTTCTCTTCTTTTCTCTTCTTTTTTCTTCTTTTGTCTTCTTTTCTCTTCTTTTCTCTCTTCTCTTCTCTCTTCTCTTCTCTTCTTTTCTCTTCTTTTCTCTTCTTTTCTCTTTTCTCTTCTTTCCACTTCTTTTCTCTTTTGTCTTCTCTTCTCTCTTCTTTTCTCTTCTTTTCCCTTCTTTTCTCTTTTCTTTTCTCTTTTCCCTTCTTTTCTCTTTTCTTAATTCTCTTCTTTTGTCTTTTCGCTTTTCTCTTTTCGATTTTCTCTTCTTTTCTCTTCTTTTTTCTTCTTTTGTCTTCTTTTGTCTTCTTTTCTCTTTTCTCTCTTCTCTTCTCTCTTCTTTTCTCTTCTTTTCTATTTTCTCTTCTTTCCACTTCTTTTCTCTTTTGTCTTTTCTTTTCTCTTCTTTTCCCTTCTTTTCTCTTTTCTTTTCTCTTTTCTCTTCTTTTCTCTTGATTTTTCTTCTTTTGTCTTCTTTTCTCTACTTTTCTCTTTTCTCTCTTCTCTTCTCTCTTCTCTTCTCTTCTTTTCTCTTCTTTTCTCTTTTGTCTTCTTTCCACTTCTTTTCTCTTTTGTCTTCTCTTCTCTCTTCTTTTCTCTTCTTTTCCCTTCTTTTCTCTTTTCTTTTCTCTTTTCTCTTCTTTTCTCTTTTCTTAATTCTCTTCTTTTGTCTTTTCTCTTTTCGATTTTCTCTTCTTTTCTCTTCTTTTCTTTTCTTTTTTCTTCATTTGTCTTCTTTTCTCTTCTTTTCTCTTTTCTCTCTTCTCTTCTCTCTTCTTTTCTCTTCTTTTCCCTTCTTTTCTCTTTTCTTTTCTCTTTTCTCTTCTTTTCTCTTTTCTTTATTCTCTTCTTTTGTCTTTTCGCTTTTCTCTTTTCGATTTTCTCTTCTTTTCTCTTCTTTTTTCTTCTTTTGTCTTGTTTTGTCTTCTTTTCTCTTTTCTCTCTTCTCTTCACTCTTCTTTTCTCTTCTTTTCTCTTCTTTTCTCTTTTCTCTTCTTTCTCTTCTTTTCTCATTGCTCTTTTCTCTTCTTTTCTCTGCTTTTCTCTTCTTTTCTCTTCTTTCTCTATTCTGTTCTCTTTTCTCTTTTCTCTTCCTTTCTCTTTTCTCTTCTTTTCTCTTCTTTTCTTTCTCTTCTCTCTTTTCTCTTTTCTCTTTTCTCTTCTTTTCTCTTCTATTCTCTTTTTTCTTTACTCTTCTTTTCTCTTTTCTCTTTTCTATTCTTTTCCCTTTTTCTCTTTTCTATTCTCTTTTCTCTTCTTTTCTCTTTTTTCTTTTGCCTTCTTTTCTCTTTTCTCTTTTCTCTTCTTTTCTCTACTTTTCTCTTCTTTTCTCTTTTCTCTTCTGTTCTCTTCTTTCCTCTTTTCTCTTTTTTACTCTTCTTTTGTCTTTTCTCTGATATCTTCTTTTCTCTGCTGTTCTCTTCTTTTCTCTTCTTTCCCTTTTCTTTTCTCTTTTCTCTTTTTTCTTATCTGTTCTTTTCTCTTCTTTTTGCTTTTCCCTTTTCTCTTCTCTTCTCTTTTCTCTTTTCTCTTCTATTTCTTCTTTACTCTTTTCTCTTTTCTCTTTAATCTTCTTTTCTCCTATCTCTTTTTCTTTCCTCATTTCTCTTCTTTTCTCTTATTTCTTTTCTCGTTTGTCTTCTTTTCTCTTCTTTTCTCTTTTCTCTTTTCGCTTTTCTCTCCTTTTCTCTTTTCTCTTCTTTTCTCTTCTTTTCTCTTCTTTTCCCTTTTTTCTCTTTTCTCTTCTTTTCTCTTCTTCCTTCATTTCACTTCTTTTCCCTTTTTTCTCTTTTCTCTTCTTTCCTCTTCTTTTCTCTTTTGTCTTTTCTTTTCTCTTCTTTATTCTTCTTTTCTCTACTTTCCTCTTTTCTCTTTTCTCTTTTCTCTGCTTTTCACTTCTTTTCTCTTCTTTTCTCGTTTCCCTTTTCTCTTCTTTTCACTTTTCTCTTCTTTTCTCTTCTCTCTTTTCTCTTCTTTTCTATACTTTTCTCTTCTTTTCTCTTTTCTCTTCTGTTCTCTTCTTTGCTCTTTTCTCTTCTTTTCTCTGCTTTTCTCTTTTTTTCTCTTCTTTCTCTTTTCTTTTCTCTTTTCTCTTTTTCTTTTCTGTTCTTATCTCTTCTTTTTGCTTTTCCCTTTTCTCTTCTTTTCACTTTTCTCTTCTTTTCTCTTCTCTCTTTTCTCTTCTTTTCTATACTTTTCTCTTCTTTTCTCTTTTCTCTTCTGTTCTCTTCTTTGCTCTTTTCTCTTCTTTTCTCTGCTTTTCTCTTTTTTTCTCTTCTTTCTCTTTTCTTTTCTCTTTTCTCTTTTTCTTTTCTGTTCTTATCTCTTCTTTTTGCTTTTCCCTTTTCTCTTCTTTTCTCTTTTCTCTTTTCTCTTCTATTTCTTCTTTACTCTTTTCTCTTTTCTCTTTAATCTTCTTTTCTCCCATCTCTTTTTCTTTCCTCATTTCTCTTCTCTTCTCTTTTCTCTTGTGTTCTCTTCTTTGCTCTTTTCTCTTCTTTTCTCTTCTTTCTCTTTTCTTTTCTCTTTTCTCTTTTTTCTTTTCTGTCCTTTACTCTTCTTTTTGCTTTTCCCTTTTCTCTTCGTTTCTCTTTTCTCTTTTCTCTTCTATTTCTTCTTTACTCTTTTCTCTTTTCTCTTTAATCTTCTTTTCTCCTATCTCTTTTCTTTCCTCATTTCTCTTCTTGTCTCTTTTTTCTTTTATCTTTTGTCTTCCTTTCTCTTCTTTTCTCTTTTCTCTTTTCTCTTTTCTCTCCTTTTATCTTCTTCCTTCATTTCACTTCTTTTCCCTTCTTTTCTCTTTTCTCTTCTTTCCTCTTCTTTTCTCTTTTGTCTTTTCTTTTCTCTTCTTTATTCTTCTTTTCTCTTCTTTCCTCTTTTCTCTTTTCTCTGCTTTTCACTTCTTTTCTCTTCTTGTCTCGTTTCCCTTTTCTCTTCTTTTGTCTTTTCTCTTCTTTTCTCTTTTCTCTTCTGTTCTCTTCTTTGCTCTTTTCTCTTCCTTTCTCTGCTTTTCTCTTTTTTCTCTTCTTTCTCTTTTCTTTTCTCTTTTCTCTTTTTTCTTTTCTGTTCTTCTCTCTTCTTTTTGCTTTTCCCTTTTCTCTTCTTTTCTCTTTTCTCTTTTCTCTTTTCTCTTCTATTTCTTCTTTACTCTTTTCTCTTTTCTCTTTAATCTTCTTTTCTCCCATCTCTCTTTCTTTCCTCATTTCT